>NC_134905.1:18865565-18920565 GCF_041734735.1 Babylonia areolata
AATATGCTGGAGTGTATGTACATTAGGGTATACATACTGGTACTTATACACAATATATGCACACACACACATATTCAAGTGCAAAACTGTGCATGTGTTTGTGAGTGTGTGAGTATGAATGTATATATATATATATACATATGTGTGTGTGTGTGTATGTTTACAGGCATATTGAATATAAGGCGGATTGAATATAAGCTTTGTAACACTCTTGTCATAATTTTTTCACTGGTTCATCCCCTGCTTACAAGTTACATCCATAACCTTCTGTCTGTCTACACACCTTCTAGACAACTGCGCTCATCCTCTGACTCTCATCTTCTGTCTGTCCCCAGAATTAGAACTAAAAACGTATGGTGAAAGAGCTTTCTCTCTCAATGCTCCAAAAGTCTGGAATTCTCTCCCTTTCACAATTCGTCGTATAGAAACTGCCCCTTGCCTTTCTTTAAAAAAGGCTCTAAAAACCTATCTGTTCCAGCATGATAACTGAATCCCGCCTTTAAAAAAGGCTCTAAAAACCTATCTGTTCCAGCATGATAACTGAATCCCGCCTTTAAAAAGGCTCTAAAAACCTATCTGTTCCAGCATGATAACTGAATCCCGTCTTTAAAAAGACTCTAAAAACTTATCTGTTCCAACATGATAACTGAATCCCGCCTTTAAAAAGGCTCAAAAAACCTTTCTGTTCCAGCATGATAACTGAATCCCGCCTTTAAAAAGGCTCAAAAAACCTTTCTGTTCCAGCATGATAACTGAATCCCACCTTTAAAAAGGCTCTAAAAACCTATCTGTTCCAGCATGATAACTGAATCCCGCCTTTAAAAAGGCTCTAAAAACCTATCTGTTCCAGCATGATAACTGAATCCTGCCTTTAAAAAGGCTCAAAAAACCTATCTGTTCCAGCATGATAACTGAATCCCGCCTTTAAAAAGCCTCTAAAAACCTATCTGTTCCAGCATGATAACTGAATCCCGCCTTTAAAAAAGCCTCTAAAAACCTATCTGTTCCAGCATGATAACTGAATCCCGTCTTTAAAAAGGCTCTAAAAACTTATCTGTTCCAACATGATAACTGAATCCTGCCTTTAAAAAGGCTCTAAAAACCTGTCTGTTCCAGCATGATAACTGAATCCCACCTTTAAAAAGGCTCTAAAAACCTATCTGTTCCAGCATGATAACTGAATCCTGCCTTTAAAAAGGCTCGAAAAACCTTTCTGTTCCAGCATGATAACTGAATCCTGCCTTTAAAAAGGCTCGAAAAACCTGTCTGTTCCAGCATGATAACTGAATCCCCTCCCTTTTTACCCACTGTTTTCTGTTTCCATCCAGGCGTTTTATAGTGAATTTGAAATTGGTTTGTTTTTTTTGTTTTTTTATCAATTATGATGAACATATATTATGTGCTTTTTATCCCTTATCTCCTCTTAAAACTTTTAAATTCATGCATGCTGTTACAGTATGAATCTTATTTGAGCATGCACGTACGTACGCGCACGCGCGTGTGTGTGTGATTCAGACGTGTGTGTACACATGCATACATATATCATAATGATGTGTGTGTCTGTGTGTGCGTGCGTGCGCGTGTGTGTGTTTCTGTGTGCGTGCATGTATGGGTGTGCATTTCGTCTGCGCATGCTTTAATGCATGGTTTTTAATTACGTAGAAGATATTTGGTCCAGTTCACTGTTTTAGGGTGACTGTTTTGGTCACACGGAATGGTTTTGGGGGGGTTTTGGAGATTTTTTTTTTACATGTGGTTGTGATTTTTATGTAGAGTTTTTATTTTTGTTATATTTTACCTGTGTAATGTGCCTTGAGCATTACTGTATTTTAATGAAAGGCGCAGTATAAATAAACTATTATTATTATTATGAATATTATTATTATTATTGTTATTATTATATAGTTTATCAGACAGGTGAGACAACAGGTAGAGCAACACAGGTGGGTGGGACAGACAGGAGATCAGTGAGATGGATCTCTCTTGTTACACATATCCACAATTCTTTTTGCACATCCTGCGAAAGTTGTGTACATTCCGTGACTGGGACCACTGTGCTGGCTAGACAGTTTAGTGAGTGACACACACCTCTTTTGCATGAGGCAACCCCCTTTTTGACACATGCTCGACTTAGTCCGGTTAGCAAATCATTAATTACAAAAGAAAAAAAAATGGGTCTTCCACCTGATGTGCGCTCATTTACATAGTATTTTTTTATCATCCAGACACATCAGTCAAGCTAATCGTTCAGAGTCTGTTTATGTTAATTGCACCAAAATTGCCGTGAAGGAAAAATCGGAAGGGATGCACAATGCCTTATGGGCATGGAATGGGTTAAGATGATGATGGTGATGATGGTTGTTTGTTTAGTTGTTGTTGTTGTTTTTCATTATCCTTCTCTGTGTGCGCATGTGTGTGTGCATGTGCGCATGTGTATGTATGTGTGTGCGTGTGTGTGCGTGTTGTGTGCATGCGTGTGTATGTGTGTGTGCAGACCCCAGAGGCGGAGATGAGTGGCAGCATGGTGGGTGGGGGGGAGGGGGAGGAGACCCCGGCCCCCGTGGAGGTCGAGGGGATTGACAGCGGTGAGGGGGAGGGTGCAGTGCCGGAGCTGACGGACAGGTGTGGTCACATCAGCCTGAAGACCTCGGCGCCGGGCCCTGCCCAGGAGGCCAAGGAGTACGCCGAGAGGAACCGCGGGCAGGTCAGTTTGTGTCGGCGTCGGCATCTGTGTGTGTGTGTGCGACTGTCTGTGACTGTGTCTTTGTGACTGTGTGAAGGAGCAGTGGACAGGTCAGTTTGTGTTGGCGTCTGCATCTGTGTGTGTGTGTGTGCAACTGTTTGTGACTGTGTCTTTGACTGTGACTGTGTGAAGGAACAGTGGACAGGTCAGTTTGTGTCGGCGTCTGCATCTGTGTGTGTGTGTGTGCGACTGTCTGTGACTGTCTTTGACTGTGACTGTGTGAAGGAACAGTGGACAGGTCAGTTTGTGTCGGTGTCTGCATCTCTGTGTGTGTGTGCGACTGTCTGTGACTGTGTCTTTGACTGTGACTGTGTGAAGGAACAGTGGACAGATGTGAAGGAACCGTTGACAGGTCAGTTTGTGACTGTGAAGGAACCGCAGACAGGTCAGTTTGTGTCTGTGTGAAGGAACCGCAGACAGGTCAGTTTGTGTCTGTGACTGTGTGAAGGAACCGCAGACAGGTCAGTTTGTGTCTGTGTGAAGGAACCGCGGACAGGTCAGTTTGTGTCTGTGACTGTGTGAAGGAACCGCGGACAGATCAGTTTGTGTCTGTGTGAAGGAACCGCGGACAGGTCAGTTTGTGTCTGTGACTGTGTGAAGGAACCGCAGACAGGTCAATTTGTGTCTGTGTCTGTGACTGTGTGAAGGAACCGCGGACAGATCAGTTTGTGTCTGGGACTGTGTCTGTGTGACAGGTAGCTGCGTGAAAGGAGGAGGTGCTTGTGTTTTTTTCCTTCTTCTCCTCCTTCTTCTCTTCTTATTCACCTTCTCCTCCTCTTCTTCTCCTTCTCCTCCTCCTTCTTCTTCATCTTCTTTTTCTTCTCCTTTTTCTTCTCCTTCTCCTCCTCCTCTTCTTCTCCTCCTCCTCCTTCTTCTTCTTCTTCTACTACTCCTCCTTCTTCCCCCCCCCCCCCAGTCATGCCCCCCTTCATGCCGTGCATGTGCAGATGGACCACATCCTGAACAACTACCGGGCCACCCCTCCCTCCCCCCCGGCCAGCAGCAAGGAGCCCCCCAGCACCCACACCCAGGGCACGGAGACGGCTGACCCGGACAAGTCCCCCCGCAAGTCGGCCCGTCAGCACACCTTGCACCAGGAGTCCATGGGAAGGTGAGGGGGGCCTGGCATGCGCACGTAACAACAGCAACACCCTCTGGCGGGTTTGGGTTGTTGTTGGTGAAGGTTTTTTTTTGTTTTTGTCTTGTTGCTCGGGCGACGCCGCCACCACCGCCGCCACCACCACCACTAACTAGCAGCAAGAAGAGTTTGTGTGGTTGGCAAGATGTTGGTTCGGTCTTGTTTCAGTTGAGTGGTGTGTGTTTGTGTGTTGTGTAAGATGTTGGTTTTGTGTGGCATTTGCTCTTGTTGACTCACTTGTGTAAACAGAGTGAGTCTATGTTTTAACCTGGTGTTCGGTTGTCTGTGTGTGTGTGTGTGTGTCCGTTCGTGTGTCTGTGTGTCCGTGGTAAACTTTAACATTGACATTTTCTCTGCAAATACTTTGTTAGCTGACACCAAATTTGGCATAAAAATAGGAAAAATTCAGTTCTTTCCAGTCATCTTGTTTAAAACAATATTGCACCTCTGGGATGGGCACAAAAAATTTTTTTTAAAAAGAAGCCTAATTATATGCAAACTGCATTTACTGTTATATTTATATTTTTTGTATTCTCTAAACTTGGCACTTTGATCAGATGTTCTGACCCAACAACAAGAGCAGTCATTATTATCATTTTTTGTTCAAACAGGAACTTCTTTTGCTCAGCATGGAAGTTTTATTTATTTTTGCAAACTCTGTAATTAATGCTAGGGGACTTAATTTATCACAAGTGAGTCTTGAAGGCCTTGCCTCTCTTGTTTTGTTTTTTTGTCTTGTCGCTCAGGCGACGCCGCCACCACCACCACTAACTAGCAGCAAGAAGAGTTTGTGTGTTTGGTAGGATGTTGGTTCGGTCTTGTTTTAGTTGAGTGGTGTGTGTTGTGTGTGCGGTAAGATGTTAGTTCGGTTTTGTTTTAGTTGAGTGGCATATGTTGCGTGTTCGGTAAGATGTTGGTTTTATGTGGCGTTTGGTCTTGTTTTAGTTGATTTCATTGTTTGAAATGAGTGGTGTATCACTGTATGTTGTGTGTTCGAGTTAGATGTTGGTTTTATGTTTGGTCTTGTTTTTAGTTGATTTCATTGTTTGAAGTGAGTGGTGTATCACTGTATGTTGTGTGTTCGGTTAGGTGTTGGTTTTATGTCGTGTTTGGTCTTGTTTTAGTTGATTTCATGGTTTGAAGTGAGTGGTGTATGTTGTGTGTTCGGTAAGATTTTGTTTTTATATGGCGTTTGGTCTTGTTTTATTTGATTTCATTGTTTAAAGTGAGTGGTGTTTGTTGTGTGTTCCGTTAGATGTTGGCTTTATGTGGTGTTTGGTCTTGTTTTTTGATATCATTGTTTGAAGTGAGCAGTGTATGTTGTGTGTTTGGTAAGATTTTGGTTTTATATAGCGTTTGGTCTTGTTTTAGTTTATTTCATTGTTTGAAATGAGTGGTGTATCACTGTATGTTGTGTGTTCGGTAAAGTGTTGGTTTTATATGGCGTTTGGTCTTATTTTAGTTGATTTCATTGTTTGAAATGAGTGGTGTATGTTGTGTGTTCGGTAAAGTGTTGGTTTTATATGGCGTTTGGTCTTGTTTTAGTTGATTTCATTGTTTGAAGTGAGTGGTGTATCACTGTATGTTGTGTGTTTGGTAAGATGTTGGCTTTATGTGGCGTTTGGTCTTGTTTTAGTTGATTTCATTGTATGAAATGAGCGGTGTATGTTGTGTGCTCGGTAAGATGTTGGTTTTAGACACACAATTGATAAATAAGGGGGACAAGGCATCTTTTCAACAATCTCTCCAGTTAATTAACAAATTTGCAAAGCCTCTGGACTGAAACTCAATGCAGAAAAGACACAAGTAATTTGGCTTAGAAGTGAAAAAAAAAAAAATGCTAGTGATAAGTACATGCCAGAATTAAACTTAGCATGGAATCCAAAAGAACTTGAAATATTGGGTGTCTGGTTCACTAACGACTTGACACGATGTGAACTGAAAAATTACTCTGAAAAACTAGTTATCTGAAGTTCAAGTATTATTTAACATTTGGTCAAAGAGAAGTATCACTCCCCTAGGAAGAATTGCCATTCTTGAATCCCGAATTCTGTCCAAATTAATATATCTCTGGCTGCTTTTTTTTTTTTTTCCAAAACTACTCGATGAAGTAATTGACAAACTTCAAACACTGTGCTTCCAGTTTGTGTGGAAAAACAAACGTGAAAAGATGAGCAGGAAAATAGCAACAAAAGAGCATAAAAGATGGAGGGCTTGGAATCCCAAACTGGAAAAAAAAAAATATACGTGTCAGCCCTGAGCCTTACTTACATGGCTAAGAAAACTTGAACATAACGAACCACAAGTGGAAAAAACATTTGTATCAGTAGATATCCCATTTTTAATGGACTTGAAATTTGGGGTACGGATATTATGAAATTTGAAAAGGAAAACATGTTTTGGATGCATCACGTTTGCAAGCAATTCTGTGATAAAGTACAACCCAAAACTAGTCCCGAGTTGTAAGCTGAACCTGTTCTGTTCAGCAAGGAAATTTTTATTTGGGGGTCAAACTATAAAACGTAAAGAATTTATTTTGAAAAAGGAGTTCATTGCATTGCACATTTTTTGACAGACAATGGGGAACATTTGAAGCAGGCAGACTCTTAACACAAAATATGGTAAGAACATTGATTTCGTTACTTATGCAGGTTAAGTAGCAGCCATTAACTCTCTATACGAACGGCGAAAGAGAAGACGTTAACAGCGTTTCAACCCAATTATCACCATCAAAATATTGCAAGCGGAAGGCTCTTATACTGAAGAGGTGAATGTTGATAAAGAATACCACAATTCTGACGACGGAAGCTAAAGGTTCGGTCATTGAGACACCCACTGGACATCCGAGGGGTCTGTGTAGAGGAGAAGAGAGGACTGGCCGTACTGAGTGAGTTAAGAATTATTCAAAGACTTTGTCAGCATACTAATAAAAGATAACAAGTCGCTGGAAACAACGACAGCTTTAAGAACTCTTTATTTGGTACACAAAGTTGCAAAACAATACTATGATATATTGACAACTAACGATTCGAATCCAAACCGTTGTTTGAAATGGAATCAAAAGATCACATCAAGAATTAATTGGAAGAAGGTTTGTTTGAAAATGCACAAAATAAAAGATGTAAAGCTAAAATGGCTTCAGGTTCAAATGATACACACGATACGAGCAACAAATATACTTTTAAAAGAAATGAAAATTGTTGAAGATGAAAGATGCACTTTTTTTTTCTTGATCAGAGCGACTCAGTTGAACATTTTCTGTGGAGATGTGAATGTTTACATCATTTCTGGTCACGTTACAAAGAAAATTATATGAAGAGTGCACCTTGCCCTTCAACTTAGGTTTGAATGAAAATGTTATTATATTTGGCACAGATTCAGAACTTGAAACGGATACAACACTCACTTATAATTTTAGATGTAAAATAAATATAAAACAAAAGCTTAATATATCTGCCTTCCAAGAAGAGTTGAAATACAGGTATAAAGTAGTACAACATCAGTACAAAAATCAGTTGTACCGATAACAAAATTTCACACAGACTGGTTTGTCTATAGTGCTTTTTTTGGAACATTCTGAATCATCCTAATTAGTTTTCCTTCACTTCAGTTTGGGGATGTATACTACACTTACGCTAGTTGTTGGTACATACTTGGCTTCGTTTTGTTTTCTTTCTCATTGTGTGTGCATCTTTGAATGGTGTTATTCATAAACTACAGGACATTGTCACGTAAATGTATTCTGATATGACTTGCTCCTGTATTTTCTGTTTGATGCGCTTTAGTCGCGTGCCTGTCTTTCTGTACCTTATTATTTCCTTCTTCTTATCTATCACTCAAGCTTTGTGTGTGTGTGTACACACTGACTGTAGGCACTTAACGCTAGTTGTTGGTACATACTTGGCTTCGTTTTGTTTTCTTTCTCATTGTGTGTGCATCTTTGAATGGTGTTATTCATAAACTACAGGACATTGTCACGTAAATGTATTCTGATATGACTTGCTCCTGTATTTTCTGTTTGATGCGCTTTAGTCGCGTGCCTGTCTTCCTGTACCTTATTATTTCCTTCTTCTTATCTATCACTCAAGCTTTGTGTGTGTGTGTGTGTGTGTTTTCCCTTGTTGGTGTTGTTATTGCTGTTGTTGTTGTTGTCTTTTTTTTGGTCGGCTTTTCTTCTTTCTCTTCTGACTCTTTTTTGTCAAATGTTTTGAATGCTAACATGTTTTTGGGGTTTTTTTTGTAAATGAATTAAAATAAAATAAAATAAAATGAAACAAGTGACTTTAAAAAAAAAAAGTTCTTGATTGTTTAAAAAAACAAACAAAAAGAAATGTTATTGTAGATGTGCTAACTGACAGCTTTATTTTCTTACAGGAGGTGACGAAGAACGATGTCATAAATAAAACGATCACTGTGAAAAATGAAGCAAAAAAAAAAAAAAAAAAAAAAATCGTTTTTATGTGGCATTTGGTCTTGCTTTAGTTGATTTCATTGTTTGAAAAAAGTGGTGTGTGTTGTGTGTGCTTGGTAAGATGTTGGTTTGATATGGCGTTTGGTGTTGTTTTTAGTTGACTTTTCATTGTTTGAAAAGAGTGGTGTTTGTTGTGTGTTCGGTTAGATGTTGGTTTTATATGGCGTTTGGTCTTGTTTTAGTTGATTTCATTGTTTGAAATGAGCGGTGTGTGTTGTGTGCTTGGTAAGATGTTGGTTTGATATGGCGTTTGGTGTTGTTTTTAGTTGACTTTTCATTGTTTGAAAAGAGTGGTGTTTGTTGTGTGTTCGGTTCGATGTTGGTTGTATATGGCGTTTGGTGTTGTTTTAGTTGATTTCATTGTTTGAAATGAGCGGTCTATGTTGTGTGTTTGGTAAGATGTTGGTTTATATGGCGTTTGGTCTTGTTTTACTTTATTTCATTCATTGAGTTGAGTGGTGTTATGCATTCAGTAAGAGTTCGGCTGCATGTGCCATTTAGTTTTGTTTTAGTTGATATGATTTAATGAACTGAGTGGTGTTGTGCGTTTTGTATGATGTCGGTTGTATGTGCCGTTTAGTCTTGTTTTTTGTTGACTTCATTGATTGAATTTTATACCAAGTTTGCTGATGATGTTAAGAGAGAATGTTGGGTTGTCTTGCAGAACATGTTTGCATACTTTTTTTCTGTTCTTTTTTTCCTTTTTTTTGTGGTGGGTATTGCATGTAGAAATACATCATCCACTAAGACTTATGAACAAGGGAACACTGGTGCAAGTTCAGAACATATGCTTTGGTGTGATAATATATAGAACAGATATCAGTCAGTCAGTGAGGAGCTGACCAGCTATTGTTTTCAGGAGGTACAATATGACGTGTTTTGTAAAGCACACAGATTAGTTTTCTGGATTGTATATTAATATCAGGTGTTTTGTAAAGTGCACAGATTAGTTTTCTGGATTGTGTATTAACTCTCTCCATACGAACGGCAAAAGAGACGACGTTAACAGCGTTTCACCCCAATTACCACCATCAAAATATTACAAGCGGAAGGCTCTTATACTGAAGAGGTGCATGTTGACAAAGAATACCACAATTCTGACGACGGAAGCTAAAGGTTGGGTCATTGAGACACCCACTGAACATCCGAGGGGTCTGTGTAGAGGAGAAGAGAGGGCTGGCCGTACTGAGTGAGTTAATATCAGGTATTTTGTAAAGCACATAGATTAGTTTTCTGGATTGTATATTAATATCAGGTGTTTTGTAAAGCACATAGATTAGTTTTCTGGATAGAGTGCTGTATAAAGTATCCATTATAGATGTTATTGTTATTATTATTATTGTCATCATTATCATTAGTACTAGTATTAGCAGTTGTATCATTATCATTGTTGTTATTATTATTATCATTATTAATATTGTTATTATTATTATCATCATGATTTTTTTTTCAAATTATCATCATCATTATTATTATTGTCATTGTTATCTTTTTTGGTAGTAGTGTCATTGTCATCATCATTGCTGTGACAGGTCATGGGACAAGAACCGCCCTGCCCCATGTATTCAGGCTGTAGTATCATCATCATCATCATCATCATCATCATCATTTTCATCATTGCTGTGGCAGGTCATGGGACGAGGTAGTATCATCATCATTATCATCATCATCGTCATCATCATTATCATTATTGCTGTGACAGGTCATGGGATGAGAACCACCCCGCCCCCTGTATCCAGGCTGTAGTATCATCATCATCATCATCATTGCTGTGAAGGGTCATGGGGTGAGGTAGTATCATCATCATCATCATTATCATCATCATCATCATCATCATCATTATCATTATCGCTGTGACAGGTCATGGGATGAGAACCGCCCCGCCCCCTGTATCCAGGCTGTAGTATCATCATCATTTTCATCATCAACATCATCATCATCATCATCATTGCTGTGAAGGGTCATGGGATGAGGTAGTATCATCATCATCATCATCATTGCTGTAGTCATGAGATGAGAACTGCCCCACGCCCCGTATCCAGGCTGTAGTATCATCATCATCATCATCGTCGTCATCATCATCATCATTATCATTACTGTGACAGGTCGTGGGACGAGAACCGCCCCGCCCCACGTATCCGGGCGGACGGAGAGAGCATCGCCATGAAGCAGACGACGGACTCCATGTTCGACATCATGCGCAGCGACAAGAACAGCCCTCAGTCCAGCCCTGTGAAGACTGTCCGCTCTGGCCGCCAGAACCAGGAGTCTGCTGTTGAACAGTACGTCCCCCCCGTCACACCACCCCCCCCCCCCCCAGCAAGCACAAGTCCTTCCCCCACTTTGCCTTGTTCGTTTGGTTGGTTGGTTGGTGTCTGACTCATTTGTGTGAATTAAATGAGTGTGTGTTATAACCCAGTGTTTCTGTTGTCTGTGTGTGTGTGTGTGTGTGTGTGGTGTGTGTGTGTGCAATCATAGTAATGACAGGTTGTAATTCTTCTGGATTAAGCCATATTTTGGGATCATGAACAGTTTATTTTGTTGAGGCTACGGATCCAGAAAATGTATTGGGCTCTTACCAGTTAGTTGCCAGAACGTTTGTTTGGGTTTGGAAATAGCACGACATCGGTTTTCTTTCTGGTTCACAATTAAAAGAAAAGGATTACATTGTCTGGACAAAACACATAGAACGGCACTAACTACGCCATTCATGCATTTGAATATTTTAAAGTGGATACTGAATTAACTGGAATGAACATAAAAGGAAATTGAATTGACAACACGGCTAAGGCAGAGCTTACTTAGTTTTGGAGGGCCTAGCGTACACTGGTCTGCGTAGATCTGGAGAAAACCGCAACATGTTTTGGTGTGCCTGAAGCAATGGCAACGTCTCCTTTTCTGGCAGACTTGAGAAAATTTCTTAAATAATAGAGACACATCAAAATAACATGATTGAAATGGTATTGTCAGTTTATTGTGCTAAAATTAAACATGGGTTTAGATATCAAATCTGGACAGTAGTGGCCAGATGTATTTTAGCCTTGTGGTAAGTCTTCTGGTTTCAGAGTTTAACATTTATATACGTATGGTTCAGTCCTGTTCCGAGGCTGTGTATGTTTGTTGTTTTTTCTTCAAGGTTAATAATGTTTGATACAGAACATGTTTTTAACGACGTTTGTCTCTCCTTTTTTTTTCCCTTCTTGATCCCTGTATTGGATAAAGCTTATATCACAAGTTAGTCCTGAAGGCCTTGCCTCTCTTGTTGGTTTGGTTTTTGTTAAGCATGTGATTGGTGTGCCTATCATAAATCATTTGGGTTTGGTTTTGTTAAGAATGTGATTAAGTGTTCCTATCCTGTGTTTTGTGTTTGCTGCTTTGTTTAGCATGTGATTGGTGTGCCTCATAAATCATTTGGGTTTGGTTTTGTTAAGAATGTGATTAAGTGTTCCTATCCTGTGTTTTGTGTTTGCTGCTTTGTTTAGCATGTGATCAGTAGAGTGCCTATCATGAATCAGCCTTGTTTTGTTTTTGTTTTTGTTAAGCATGTGATCTGTGATCAGTAGTGTGCCTGTCCTGAATCGGCTTTGGTTTGGTTTGGTTTTGTTAAGCCTGTGATTAGTGTGCCTATCACAGATCATTTGTGTTTTGTTTTGTCAGGCATGTCATTAGCAGTGTGACTGTTCTGAATCTTTTTTTTTTTTTTTTTTTTTTTTTTTTTTTTTTTTTTTTTTTTTTTTTTTTTTTTTTTTTTGCACTTACCAGCTCTCTTTCTCTTTTCATTTTGCTTCATTTACTTTGTGTGTGTGTGTGTGTGCATCTTTTTTTTTGTTTGTATTTTAATGTGTGCGTGGGTGGGTGGGTTGTTTTTTTAGCATGTGTGCGGGTGAATGTCTCAACAAAGAGGGGTGAAGGATTGTAAGAGAGAGATTAAAAAAAAAAAATTTTTAATTTTAAAGAATAAAAAATGTGACAGAACTATTGCAGCATTTTGGGTGCCGCAAGGTTCTGAGGTCCAGCTAACGTTTGAAGTGTTATCTGGCAAAGCTGAAGTTGTGTTGTATGGCCATTGATTGTATTTTGTCACAGCATTTGACGGGCGCAATAGCCGAGTGGTTAAAGCGTTGGACTGTCAGTCTGAGGGTCCCGGGTTCGAATCATGGTGACGGTGCCTGGTGGGTAAAGGGTGGAGATTTTTACGATGTCCCAGGTCAACATATGTGCAGACCTGCTTAGTGCCTGAACCCCCTTCGTGTGTATACGGCAAGCAGAAGATCAAATACGCACGTTAAAGATCCTGTAATCCATGTCAGCGTTCGGTGGGTTATGGAAACAAGAACATACCCAGCATGCACACCCACGAAAACGGAGTATGGCTGCCTACATGGCGGGGTAAAAACGGTCATACACGTAAAAGCCCACTCGTGTACATACGAGTGAACGCAGAAGAAGAAGAAGAAGAAGTCACAGCATTTTTCTCTGTGTGAAATTCAGGCTGCTCTCTCCCCGGGGAGAGTGCGTTGCCACAGTGCAGTGCCAACCTCATGTCTCTTCTTCCTGTTCTGTTTATTAATATAAGTGCATTTGTTTTTACACTAGACACTGGGACTTTGACCATCCACCTCAGACAGCATCACAGTGTTTTTTTTGGGGGTGTGATCAAATAATGATGTTTATTATTACCCACCCTATGTTTTGTTTTGTTTTACCTTGTATGTGAGAAGTGTGGTGGTGTTTTACATGTGATCAAATCAGGCGCTTTTTTTTTTTGCTTTTTTTTTTTTTGTCCTATGGGTTTTTTTTTCTTGTATCTATGAGTTTGTAATGGTGTTTTACATGTGATCAGATGAGGCTGATTATTATAATTGTTATCCCTTGTTGTTTTGTTGTTTATCTTGTATCTGAGAGTTAGTAATGGTGTATTACATGTGATCAAATCAGGCTGTTTATTACTATTATTATTATTATTATTATTATTATAAACCCATGTTGTTGGTTTTTTTTGGGTTTTTTTTAACTTATGTTTGTGAGTTAGTAGTAGTGGTTTTACATGCATGTGATCAGATCAGGCTGATTAGTATCATCCCACGCTTTTATTTCTATTTTACATCTCTTGAGTTAGTAGTAGTAGTAGTGATTTCCTTGTGATCAGATCAGACAGTTCATTATCATTGTATGATCCCATCCACCGGCAGTCATTATCGTCGTCATCAGTCTTTTCTTGTTCTTCTTCTTCTGCGTTCGTGGGCTGCAACTCCCACGTTCACTCGTATGCACACGAGTGGGCTTTTACGTATATGACGTGAAGGATTGTAAGAGAGAGATTAAAAAAAAAAAAAAAAATTTTTTTAAAGAATAAAAAATGTGACAGAACTATTGCAGCATTTCGGGTGCCGCAAGGTTCTGAGGTCCAGCTAACGTTTGAAGTGTTATCTGGCAAAGCTGAAGTTGTGTTGTATGGCCATTGATTGTATTTTGTCACAGCATTTGACGGGCGCAATAGCCGAGTGGTTAAAGCGTTGGACTGTCAGTCTGAGGGTCCCGGGTTCGAATCACGGTGACGGCGCCTGGTGGGTAAAGGGTGGAGATTTTTACGATGTCCCAGGTCAACATATGTGCAGACCTGCTTAGTGCCTGAACCTCCTTCATGTGTATATGCAAGCAGAAGATCAAATACGCACGTTAAAGATCCTGTAATCCATGTCAGCGTTGGGTGGGTTATGGAAACAAGAACATACCCAGCATGCACACCCACGAAAACGGAGTAATGACTGTTTTTAACCTTTACCCCGCCATGTAGGCAGCCATACTCCGTTTTCGGGGGTGTGCATGCTGGGTATGTTCTTGTTTCCATAACCCACCGAACGCTGACATGGATTACAGGTTCTTTAACGTGCGTATTTGACCTTCTGCTCGCATATACACACGAAGGGGGTTCAGGCACTAAGCAGGTCTGCACATATGTTGACCTGGGAGATCGTAAAAATCTCCACCCTTCACCCACCAGACGCCGTCACCGTGATTCGAACCCGGGACCCTCAGGTTGACAGTCCAACACTTTAACCACTCGGCTATTGCGCCCGTCATCAGTCTTTTCATTTCCTCCTTCCTTCTTCCTTCCTTCCCTCAGGTGTCAGTCGGGCGGCCCGCCGCGGACTCGGCCCGGGGAGGGCACCAAGAACTACGAGCGCGCCCACGACCAGTCGGAGATGGCGGCCATCTTGAGGGGAGAGGGAGACCACTCCCGAGCGGCAGCCCCCAGGAACATCCGTCACCTGCAGCGCTCGGAGCTGTGGTGAAGAGAGAGAGAGAGGGTGGTGGGGGAGGAGAGAAGGGTGCGGAGGGGAGGGAGGGGGGCGGGGGGGGGGGGGGGTGGACAGGCAGCCACATTTTGTGGCTCCCCAGTGGAGAGGAAGGGAGGGAGGGAGGACTGTGGATGGAGAGAGTTGGTGGAGGGAGGGAGGGAAGGTGAAGGGCGTGTGTCCGTTTATTCGTTCAGTGACCCCGTATTTCTCTCCTTCCTTCCCTCCCATCCCCCTTCCTCCTGCTGTATGGCTTTTTTTATCTCCAACTGCCCCCCCCCCCCCACCCCACCCCCGCCCCCCACCACACCACCCCATGCTCCCCCACAGACCCCTCTCCCCACTGTCTCCCGGCAGTCTGTTGAGGTGGGACCAGTGTATTCCACCCCCACCCCCCACCCCAAAAACAGCTGTTTTTTTTTAATTGGGAAACTGGTGTTCTGAGGGGGGGAAAAATCAGTTCATTGAATTTTCCACATTTTTATTTTTTGTGAAAAGATATGCCTTGTTCCAGAAAAAAAAAAAAAAAAAAAGAGGAAAAGTTGTGTTTTTGGTGTGTGGTTTTTTTTTTGGAGTTCATTTTTTCTTCATGTGATTTTTAATGAATGTTTCATTTTGTCACTCGGAAGATGTTCCACAGTCTTGACTTGTCAGCCCCCCAGAAAAGAAAATCCATTACCAGGCATCGTGTACTACATTTTTTATGGATGCTGAATTATAATTTTTCTGAGTCTTTTTTTTGTGTGTGTGTGTGTGTGTGGTGTGTGTTTTCTTTTTTTTAATGTCAAACATATTTGTGCTGTTAATTAAGTGACCCTGTGCTAAAGACCTCTGACTTGTTATTTTATGTTGAAAAGGTTTTTTTGTTGCTGATTACCAATCTATCAAATGTGAGATTTGAAATTACAAAGGAAAAGCTGGTTTAAAAAAAAAAGAAAAAGAAAAGAAATGCTGATCATGGTTGATCAAATCCATGCTTGTTTTGTATTTGTTTTTGTTTTGTTTGTTTGTTCGTTTTCTTTGAAGCTGAAAATCATTTGACGAAATGATTTCTTGAGTTTTGCTGGCATGTTTTCATGTTGCTTCAGTTTTCAGTTGATCAGTTTGTTCCAAGTGTTGTTGAGGAGAGAGAGAGAGAGAAAAAAAAATCCAGTGATTTTTGGGGGTGTCTATACAAGTACAGTGTTGAAGTTTCTTGGTATTTTGGTTTTTATTCATTTCCACAAGGGCCGAAACACTTGACTGAGGGAGGGCTTCATCTCTGAAGACCTTGTACTGTCCAGCTCTCCCAAGAAGTTTTTTTAATCACTTTATTCATTGCCACAAACTGTTTGCTAAAGATTTTTGGTTTGGTTTTTTTTTTGGTTTTTTGTTGTTGTTTTTTTTGTTTGTTTTTTTAATCGAGGATGCAGTTCACTAGTCACGTTTTTATAAACAGTTCTTGATTTTTCACACTGGAATGCCAAAAGTTGGCAGTTTACAGCTGCGCCTTCTACTGTAGAACATAATCCATAGCGCAACCAAAAACCAATACGGCAACCAAAAACAATATTCCATGGCGCAACCAAAAACCCAAAACAATATTTCATACTGCAACCGAAAACAAACAAAAAAAACTTTTGCAGCAAATAGTGTGTTGCGTCAAACAATATTTCAGTGTCACATGGAAAACAGAAAGACTCTTGACGATGATGACATTCACACAATAATACTTCACTGTCATGTGGAAAACAAAGAGACATTCTTGACAATGATGACATTCACACAATACTTCACTGTCATGTGGAAATCAGAGACATTCTTGACAATGATGACATTCACACAATACTTCACTGTCATGTGGAAAACAAAGAGACATTCTTGACAATGATGACATTCACACAATACTTCACTGTCATGTGGAAAACAGAGAGACATTCTTGACAATGATGACATTCACACAATACTTCACTGTCATGTGGAAAACAGAGAGACATTCTTGACAATGATGACATTCACACAATACTTCACTGTCATGTGGAAAACAGAGAGACATTCTTGACAATGATGACATTTGAACAATACTTCACTGTCATGTGGAAATCAGAGACATTCTTGACAATGACGACATTCACACAATACTTCACTGTCATGTGGAAAACAGAGAGACATTCTTGACAATGACGACATTCACACAATACTTCACTGTCATTTGGAAAACAGAGAGACATTCTTGACAATGATGACATTCACACAATACTTCACTGTCATGTGGAAAACAGAGAGACATTCTTGACAATGATGACATTTGAACAATACTTCACTGTAATGTGGAAATCAGAAAGTCTTTTGACAAGGGTGACATTCAGTGTTTCAGTGTCTTGTGGAAAACAGAAAGTCTCTTGACAATAATGACATTCAGTCAGTACTTCAGTGTCAGGTGGAAAACAGAAAGTCTCTTTACAATGATGACATTCAATCAATACTTCTGTCATGTGGAAATCAGAAAGTCTTTTGACAAGGGTGACAAGGGGGGAGGGGAAGAAAGAGTGTGTGTGAGAGAGAGATTGTGTTTATATGTGTGTGTGTATGAGTGAGAGAGAGAGAGAGATCATGTGTGTGTCTGTCTTGTTTTCTCAAAAATGGCTGAAAACAACTCAAAGATATGTGACTGGAAAATTGAATACTCACTCTCTCTCTCTCGCTTTTTGGCTCGGGGATGGGGTGGGAGGGGGATAAAGTACAATAAACGTGGAGACCAGTAAAACAGTCTCTATCATCAGTTCCACTGGAGGCGGTCACAGAAGGCGTAGAAAAACTATATGTGGAGTGATGGCTTAGAGGTAACGCGTCCGCCTAGGAAGCGAGAGAATCTGAGCGCGCTGGTTCGAATAACAGCTCAGCCGCCGATATTTTCTCCCTCTCCACTAGACCTTGAGTGGTGGTCTGGATGCTAGTCATTCGGATCAGACGATAAACCGAGGTCCCGTATGCAGCATGCACTTTGCGCACGTAAAAGAACCCACGGCAACAAAAGGGTTGTTCCTGGCAAAATTCTGTAGAAAAATCCACTTCGACAGGAAAAACAAATAAAACTGCACGCAGGAAAAAATACAAGAAAAAAAAAGGGGGGGTGGCGCTGTAGTGTGGCGATGTGTTCTCCCTGGGGAGAGCAGCCTGAATTGCACACAGAGAAATCTGTTGTGATAAAAAGAAATACAAATACAAAATACAGTCTGGGCTCCAGGAAACTGGACTGGTTTATGTTGGGCCAAGGATCTTGATCGTTAACAGTTTTAAACTGTGTCAGCTGCTTTTTCATTTCTTTACAGTAGGTCACAGGTCTTCTGACAAAAATATGTTCAGGTGTGCTTCAGGTCTTGATTGATGCTAGAGATGTGTCTTTAATTGTTTTTGTGAAAGTGAAATTGGATTTGCTTAGCATAAAACAACATGCTTGCTTTGTTTATATGCATATACTTTATCAGACTGTGAATTTATTGTTTACTTTTGTCTTCATTATGCTGATCTTGTACCCCTTGAAGAACTTTACAAATTTAGCAGCTTCCCCGGTTGAGTTAAACGCAAATTTATGTGACTGCGTGAACATGCGTTTGCATGTTTTTTGTGTGTTGGGACGTCATTTTTGTAAAGTGGTGTTGATACCAGTTCGTCTTGATCGGTTTCCGTCGTGGTTGTGCACTTAGGTTTGACCCAAAGAATATGCGGCAGCATTTCTGTGTATCGCTGTTGTTTGTTGTCATTTGACAAATAATTCTCCTCTACATTCAGATGGTTGTTGCTGATTTTTAGCAGTCAGATCAGTTTTGTACCTCATGATGTTATGTCTGTGCTTGGCCCTTTTTTCTTTATTCTTTCTTTTTTTTTTCTCTTTTTTTTTTTCATTTTTTTCTTTTTTTTTCTTTTTTTTTGATGGTGTTTCTGCAATCCAGAGATAAAGTTTGTGACAATCTTGACAGATTGCTGGATTTCTGCAGAGAGAATGGAGAGGGGGGAGTGGCACTTGGTTTTATGTCAGTTGAAATATTCGTTGTTGTACACGTGCAATGGGAATTGAAGAACCAGCCCTCTGCCCTCAACTGCCCCCAGCCCCCCAACACCCCTTCTCCTCTCTGTCTCCCTCTGTCTTTAACCATGTAAAGATGCACATTCTCTCAACCTGGGTTTTCTTGCTAATATACCAGAAGAAAAAAAGATAGAATGTTTATTTTGATCTCTTTTTTTTTCTTTTCTTTTTTTTTACTGAGTTCACGTTGGCATAAGTTAAAAAAAAAAAAAAATCAGCTTTGCAGTTTTTGTTGAAAATAAGTTCGCTTTGACATTAGAAACACCCAGCTGTGAAGTTTTTGTTGAAAATGACCAGCTCACTTTGACATTAGAAACAACCAGCTGCTGGGTTGGAATGCCTGGACAGCAAGGGGAGGAGGGGGTGGGGTGGGGGTGGGTGAAGTGTTCTGTTCAGTGTGTGGAAAAGAATTGATCTCACATGGTTGTCTGACAGGTGAAGGGAGACAATCACTTGGCTTCCCCAGCCAAACCCGCAGAAATCCTTTGCTGTGGTGCTAGTTGGGTTGTTGTTGGTTTGGATTTTTTTTTGTTTTTGTTTGTTTTTTTGTTTTAATTTCTGTCCATTTACCTTTCATTGATGGTGCAATGTTTGTGGGATTTTTTTTTTTTATTACAGAAATCTATAGCTTTTTTTTTTTTTGCTTTTTTTTAACCAGTTTTTACTTTTAAATTTTTTTGTCAGACATATTACATTTTTTTGTAACATTTGCAACAACAACAAAAAAAAAAAGGAAAGAAAAAAAAAGTTTACAGTTAAGGAAAAGAAAGAATATTTTTTTAAAAATCACCACTGCCAGCATTTCAACATTGCGTGATACATTTGTGCGGTTTCTGCGAACGGGTGTTAGTATGTGAAGTCATTGCTGCTGACTTTTCCTGTTGGTTTTTGTTGGGGGTTTTTTTGGGTTTTTTTTGCATGTGTGTGTGTGTGTTTTGGCCAGTTTTTCCTCTCTCTCTCACTCTCTCTCTCTTTCACTTACAACTTTCTGAATCAAAGTTCTCACTATGACAATGTGTGAACTAATCGTTTGACTTTTTAAGACAGGCAGCGTGTGCTTTGTGTGGTACTTGGATACTATATACCTGTCCAGCGTTCACCACAAAGTCAGCGTTCCCATGACAAACAGTGCATGCTTTCTGCAGTGCTATCAGTGATGTGCTGATCAGATGCTGAAGTCAGTATTCCTGGAATACCCCCCCCCCTCCCCCAGTACTCCCCCCCCCCCCCCTTTCTCTCTTTCTCTCTCTGTCTTCTTCTTCGTCTCTCTGTCACTCTTTGTCTGTCTCCCTTTCGCCCTCTCTTTTTCTAGACAACCGTTACATATGGGGAGATTGTTATGTTGTTTTTTTTGAATGCTCCTGATTTACTTGATATTTTCATAGCTGTATTGTATTGTCCTCAGTCTCCAAGATCTTAACTGGTAATTATGATTGTTCTTTGTGAGGTCACATTCCCCTTCATGGAGGGCCTTGGTCTAAAATGAATGATAAAAAAAAATACAAAAAAAACCCAAAAAACCCAAGTCTCTCTCTCTCTCTGTCTCTCCAAATTTGACAATAACCATGCATGCATGTCAGCATATGTGTGAGATTCTGTCATGGAGAAACTGGAAATCCAAAGCAGGCAAGCAAGTAATCCACACACAGATACACACACACACATGCACACACACACACACACATTCACGCACACACGCACGCACACACACACACACACACACACACACAGGCACACACACACACACATTTACCAGCACTGATGAATTGTTTTACCTCATAATCACTTGATTACATGAGGTGATTATCTTTTCCAACCTGTAAGTTTACCGTCATTTTCTTTTCTTTGCTTTTATTTATTAGTGGTTTTTGGTGGGGTTTTATGGTAGGTTTGTTTTTATTTAGGGGTGTGTGGGGGGTGGGGGGGAGGGTTGTCTACTATTGTGGTGAAGGCTGTGCTCTTGTCCAGTCCTTTTCATTTTAAGTGCTTCCAAACTCAGCATTGTACCCCTTGAAGTAAAAATGGCAACCTCTTTTTTTTTCTTTTTTTCTTTTTGTTTCTTTTTGTTTCTTTTTGTGTGCCTTAAACTGAACCATACTTTTGATTTTCTTTTGTCTTTTCTTTCTTTTTTTTTCTTTTTTTAATGTCCAATTCGAGGAAATTTTTATTTTGAAAGTATTTTTCCCTTTACATTAAATCTGTATGTTGTTAGTCAGCTTAATGTGAGCATATCTTTCTTTGTGTAATTTTTGTGAGGACTGTTTTTTTTAAATACAATTGTAGATTGTTTTTGTTTTTTTTATAAAGGTGCATGTTATTCTATTCTCAATGGGACAATTAAAAAAAAAAAGTGACACACAAAAAATAGAATTTGTGTTTGTGTTTGTTTTATATTTAAGATTCATTTGACTAATTAAAGCAAAGTGTGTGTGTGCATGTGTGTGTGTGTGGTTTTTTTTAATTATTTAAAATTCATTTGAATAATTAAAGGTGTCACACACACACACACACACACACACACACACACACACACCAAACACCTGACAGTTTGTGCCTTGCCTCCTCCAACCCTACCTACCCCGGTCAGGAAGAATGACTTTTTCTGCAATCTGCGTGGTTAAATACTACAGCAAGTCAGTACAAACCCCTACCTTGGAGTGTACGATTTTGTCAACCAAAAGTGGCGGCTATCACGTGGCAAGGACCACGAAAAAAAAAAAGCTAGTTCGCCCCCCCCCCCCCCCCCCCCCCCACCTCTCTCCCGTCAGCTTTCTGTAACTAACTACCATACTGCCCTCAGACCTGTTAGAAGACTGCATTTAACGCCACTTGTGCAATCTGCCCTGAAGTATACAAGGATGGTATGGGACCTGACGGGCGCAATAGCCGAATGGTTGAAGCGTTGGACTTTCAATCTGAAGGTCCTGGGTTCGAATCACGGTGACAGCGCCTGGTGGGTAAAGGGTGGAGATTTTTACGATCTCCCAGGTCAACATATGTGCAGACCTGCCAGTGCCTGAACCCCCTTCGTGTGTATACGCAAGCAGAAGATCAAGTACGCACGTTAAAGATCCTGTAATCCATGTCAGCGTTCCGTGGGTTATGGAAACAAGAACATACCCAGCATACACACTCCCGAAAGCGGAGTATGGCTGCCTACATGGCGGGTTAAAAACGGCCATACACGTAAAAGCCCACTCGCGTATATACGAGTGAACGTGGGAGTTGCAGCCCATGAACGCAGAAGAAGAAGAAGAAGAAGAGGAGGTATGGGACCCCTGCTACAAACAAAGGCTGTGTGGACAAATTAGAAAGGATACAACGCAGCGGAATGCTTCATCAAGGGAGACTACAGGAGTGAAGAACCATGCTGTGTTTCCACCATGCTGAAGGAATGCAACCACAGACACTAATATCTCATTCTTGTGCCTATGATGCAATGCACCACATCACTCCACACACGCACACGCACACACACAGAGCATGGCTGGGAAGCCCTGACAGATCAATACAGATCAAAAGACGATCCATTTCACTGATTGACGTGAAGACTGATCAATACAGATCAAAAGATGACCTACCTCACCGCTGACGACGTGAAGTCAGATCAAAAGATCAATACTGATCAAAAGACGACCCACCTCACTGATGACGTGAAGACACAATAAAAGATCAATACAGATCAAAAGACGACCAGCCTCACTGACTGACGTGGAGGCAACAGATCAAAAGATCAATACAGATGATCCAAAGATGGCCAGCTTCACGTGAAGATTAGATCAATACAGATCAAAAGACTGACATGTGTCACACGCTGAACTGACAGCTACGCTGTGGCAGGCCAACAGGAGCAACAGTGATGCCCGGGCTGTTGCTGTCTTTGTCTGTCTCTCTTTGATTGTGTCTGTCTCTGATGTAGCAAGGACCTGCTTGTTTGTAGACAACGATCCCTATCAGGCCAGCGGATACATACATCCCGATAATAGTTGTGTATACATCAGCAACGGTGTCCATAAAATACTGGCAAATGTGGTCAGTTCGATACATCCCGATAATAGTTGTGTATACATCAGCAACGGTGTCCATAAAATACTGGCAAATGTGGTCAGTTCGATACATCCCGATAATAGTTGTGCATACATCAGCAACGGTGTCCATAAAATACTGGCAAATGTGGTCAGTTCGATACATCCCGATAATAGTTGTGCATACATCAGCAACGGTGTCCATAAAATACTGGCAAATGTGGTCAGTTCGATACATCCCGATAATAGTTGTGTATACATCAGCAACGGTGTCCATAAAATACTGGCAAATGTGGTCAGTTCGATATAATGTCGTCAGTCAGTTCAGTGTACTCTGAATGAACTGATAACCTAAGTGCTGAACTCAGTGCGAGGCTGAGTCAGTCTCATTGCAGTCATCAGTGATCAGAACCGGAGCTGGTGACACTATAAGAGGCCCTTCTTCTCTTGTCGATCGCAGAGAAGGCAGTAAATTCATGAAGTGCAATGCCACTGAAGAAAGTCGCAAACTGATACTCAGTGTGTGTACGTGTGTGTGTGGGGGGGGGGTGTGCATGGCACGTCAGTGTTGCTCAGTCGATCTTCAGCCGGTTTAATTCAGTTAAGTGTTTCCATCAAAAGTTACATTGGACGAATATAAATGAATATTGCCTCAAAAAGATGAATTATTATCAGGTCAAGAATACCCACCTGTTCGCGTGGGGAGAGAGAGAGAGAGAGAGAGAGAGAGAGAGACAAACAGAAACAGAGAGAGAGGTCTGTTTCGCAGACTGGAAACCTCGCTTTCATCGAAAGCGTCGGGGGGAAAACACTGGAAATGAATACAACATTCAACAGTATGTTAACGGAATAACTTGGCAACAATGTTGTTATATTATTTCATTTTCTTGTTTGTTCAGTTGTTTTGTTTTGGTTTTTAGTCACGTAAGATTTCCCATTTTTTGTTGTTTTGGATGGCGGGGGGATTTTCGTTCGTAAAACTCTCCTTTGTCTTTGTCTTCTTTTGTAAAGTGCAGAGTGCTGTTCCAGTTGCAGACAGCGTTGACGACGCTGCCACTGACAAAGCGTGTCAGTGGGCGAACTGGTGGTTTGTTTTCCGTTTACGTGATTGGACGACAACATACTTGACGTCATCAATGAATAATCCTTGACCAATCAGAGTGTCGAATCATGCGTCACGGAAGTGAGTAAGTCTTTGATCGGCAGAGAAACGAGGCAGACGCCAAAATGAACGCGTACGAATATTATCTGTCTACCTGTAAGTACATGCTTTTAGCTGATCCTTCGAACAAGAGTAGCTGGGTGGATCTGTACAGCTATCTGCCATGTCTTCGTCAAATGCTGTCATGTTGTGTTTGTGGCAATATTTTGCTGAAGCCGAAAGGTCCGAGCCACGGCATTTGTTTACACCATGTTTGTTCCTCCTGTGTCGGCGGCAAGATGCGGCTTCGGCCAGCGTGCAGCTGGTGCCGGACTCACGAGGGATTTGTGGAAAACCCGGGGATGAGACTGCTTGTTCTGTGCTTCAAAAAGATGTGTGTGTTCATCAACAACAGCGACATGGGGGAGCAGATTCGTAAAGCCGGCGCCAGCGTCGCTCACACCAATACACTGATCCGCGTCTTGGATGAGGCAGTGGCGTTCGAAGACGATTACGTCATCTGTAACAAGGTGATGCCCACCTGTGTGCCCACGTACGGCATGGCCCCGGAGCCAAAGCTGGTGTCTTTCCCACGGGGCCCTCAGGTACACACCCCAGGCCACAGTGCCGCCACTACAGGCAGAGGCCGAAGCGACAGTGCAGTGTCTTTGCCACAGTCGCCGCACTCCCCAACCCCACTGACCACTGCGCAGTCAGAGGTCAAGACCTTGGACAGACATACAGCGGACAGCAGCCAAATTGTGATCGGGGAGGAGTTAAACAAGATGCCGGCTCTTCTGGCACCCTGCACCCACGGAATCGTCAGCCCAGAAAAACTCTCCCCACCCCTTGCAGGGCCTCAGCGCGCAGACGTTCACGACCAGCAAGACCAGTGGATGTCGGTCACCCGCAGCGGCCCCCAGCATGAGGAGAAAACCCAGGTTCCTCATGACACATCGTCCTCAGAGGGCAACATGACTGTCTTACATGATCCTCATGAAACATCATCGGCTGGGGACAACGTGGCTGCCCTCCAAGTTCCTCATGACACATCCTCTACTGAGGACAACATGACAGTCATCAAGGTTCCTCCTGAAACATCATCCACAGAGGACAACACGACTGTCACAGGACAAAACCAAGGAGCCACACCGCCCCTGTCAAAGGTGAAGAAAGAGGCGGTGGGCCCCGCACAGTGTAAGCTGAAACTGGTCAAGGTGAGAGGCAAGTACAAGAAGAAGAAAGCTCACAAACAGGACATCGACTTTGAGCCGCCGTGCAAGCGCACACGCCTCGCCTCCAGTCTCTCGGTGTCCGGCGGCCTGGCACAGCCCTCCAGGAAAGTGTGCAACTGTGCGTACCTGAACCAGCCGTCCCGCCTGACGTGCTCGGGGCAGCGCTGTCCCTGCTACAGCAGTCAGCAGGCGTGTGTCAGCTGTCTGTGTCGGGGCTGTCGCAACCCCTGCACCCACCCCACGGCCATGACGAACGGTGATGGGGGCAACAGGTCAGACGGTGAACACGACCTCACCATGCCCACTCTGTCTCCGGAGTCAACTCCTTGAAACTGATCACGTCTTCTTTGTAGAGAGATTTTTGGGGGGGGGATCATTGATCTCGTCTCATGTTTAATTAAATGGTCAAAAGCAATGGTTTTTGTTGCTATAAGAGACTTTTTTTTTGGTCAACTTTGGTTGTTGTTGTTTTGTGTGTTTGTTTTCAACAGTCAAAAGCAATGTTTTTTGTTGCTATTAGAGACTTTTTTTCTTATCATCTTTGGTTGTTGTTTTGTGTGTGTTTGTTTTCCCGTTTACTTATGCATTGATCATTGTTGTTGTATTTTTGCGCAAAATGTTGTTTGTATCTCATACAAGTTTTGTTGTGTGTACGTTATTTGTATGATCACTTGTTTCAAATTCACCAACTTAACTTTGTGTTTATACTTGCAGTAGTATCTGACTCGGTAACAGGAAAGGATTTTCACCAATATGTACTTTGTGAAATAATGTTTTTGAACACAAAAAAAATCATTGCTTGTTCACATAACTTTCATTGAAATTTGATTTGAAATATTAGCTGTTGTGATGGGGTTTTCCCTTTTATATATATATACACGTAACTGGTCAATCCCACAAACCGATAAAACCCAGTTCAAATATGACAGTTATATTATTGTTTTGATGCCTAGTTATATTATTGTATCTCCTTTGAGCAAAGGAGGGGAAATTCTGGTGTGTTCATTGTATTTTAAAGAATAAGCTGGATGTTTTTAATTGTTGGGTGTTTTTTTTTGTTTTGTTTTTTTTTTGGTTTTTTTTATTATTATTATATATTTTTTTAATATTGTGTATGCATGGGCATGAGCATGTTAAGTCTTATGGAGAACGACTGTGCAAATGTGCAGGAGGGACACACACACACACACACACACACACACACACACACACACAGAGAATTAGAACTGATGATCAGAATTAACTGATGATTTTGTTAATTCACATGATATATGAACTTCAATCAGACTGGAATGTATAATGAGAAATGAAATGATTGTCAGTTGAACAGGCTGTGATCTAGTGAATTCAGAATATTTGTCACAGTTTGTTAAGAAGAACTGCAAAGTGCCTTTAACCAGGAAAGTCTGTGCAATACAAACAGTAATAATTACTGTGCTCAGTGGTGATGTTGATGCTGTGTCAGCTTACGGAATATCATGCAGCTTGCAACTATTGATTATTAATTTGTGAAGGTTTATGTTTGACTTCTGGCTTAATTCACTC
The DNA here is from genome assembly GCF_041734735.1 of Babylonia areolata. NCBI lineage: Eukaryota > Metazoa > Mollusca > Gastropoda > Neogastropoda > Buccinidae > Babylonia > Babylonia areolata. Next base: position 18,892,229 of record NC_134905.1, read on the forward strand.
TTTTTTCTTTTTCTTTTTTTTTCTCTCTCTTTTTTTGTGTGTGTGTGTGAGTGAGTGAGCAGAATGTTAAGTCTGTATTCTGATGACTCTAGTCTATAGTTAAAAAACTGTAAAATGAATTTGAGTCATTTTGAGTCATTTTTGAGTCATTTTGGAAATTATACAAGGCATGTCATCGTCTGTATTTCTTTCATTTTTGTTGTTGTTGTTGTTATTCTGTATAATTTTACTTGTTGATGTTTTATTTGTTTTGGTTTTTTTGTTTTTTTCATAATCATTTCTTAAAACAGTAAACAAAACGGGCATTATTAAGAGACATGATAAAACTCGGGCAACGTTTTTGCAGAACCAGTTCAAGAAAGTTTCGCCAACCAGCTAAGTTCTCCATCCCTCTCAGACTGCTATCCACCTGAAAATGTGAGAGAGTAAAAGGAGAGAAAATTTTTTTTATATGGAACTAAAATGAAATCTGATGTGCAATAGATGAGTGGGTGAGAGGGAAATGATATTTTAAGTATATATGTAATCGCTCCTTTTTTCTTTCTTTTTTTTAATCCGTTTGGCATTATCAGTTTGAAAAGTGCAAACCTTTTTAAAGGTGAATGTGGACATTTTAACCCATGTTGTTAGTATTAATCATGTGTATAAATAATGAAATTATCTGTACTTTCTTCTGATCAGAGTGTGTGTGATTGTGTGTGTGTGTGTGTGTGTGTGTGTGTGAACTTTCAATATTCACATTCCTCAGGAACTGAGGGTATAATTATTATTGCAACTTTTTCCTGTCACTAGGAACTTGCTAACTTGAAATGTAGTTTAAAAAGATATCATTTTTCATTAATTTCAGTTCACAGTATTACGTTCCCACTTGTAGATAACTTTAATGTGTATAATGATGATCTCCGTGTTGCATAATATTTAACATACAACCACCACATTAATAAAACGCATTTAAAAAAAAAAAAAAAAAGGGTAAAATAATTTGTCACTGAAGATAAACTTTTATAGCATTTGAAGTCCATGTTGTTGTTTTTTTATATATATCTTTTTCTTCATATTGCTGAGATTGTAGCAGTCATTGATGTGGATACACTTCATGGCTGCAGTTAGCATACATTATTTAGATCAGGAATAGGTTTAGATAGCTGACGTTCTGGATGTTCATCCGCTTTATCTGCATGTTGTATTATTTTCTGTTCAAACACGCATCCGGCCTCTTGTCAATAGGACGTCGGTACATTGCTCTAATTATTTTTGATCACACACACACACACACACACACACACAGAGTGACAGACTCTACACACATACACAGATCGACACTCAGACAAATGCACAGACATGCACACACATTTTACCATTGCTTACATACATATATATATATACACACGTGCACATGCCACACACACACATGCACACGCATGCACACACTCACACGCTAAGTATGTAGTTCGGCAGACCTGATATGGCCCTGTGCGGTTGGCTGGACTCTAAGCAACAACAACAATAATGATAATGAATATAATGATAAGAGTTGTCCTATTGTCGTCGTAGGTCTGTGATGTACAAACCAAGACGTTTCCATGTTCGTTTTTTCATAATCTGTCATGAAGGCCTGGCATTCCTGAAACGTTTTTTGCTTCTTTTCATGTTCTGAAAGTCTTCACAGGACCCTTGAGATCGGCTGAGCTGAAGGTTTATTGATTGACTGACTGACTGACTGAATCTCAACATAGTTCTTATTCCGAGGTCATTGGCATCGTGGTCATTTCTCAAGGCCTGACTAAGCACGCTGGGTTACGCTGCTGGTCAGGCATCTGCTTGGCAGATGTGGTGTAGTGTATATGGATTTGTCCGAACGCAGTGACGCCTCCTTGAGCTACTGAAACTGAAACTGGCATCGTGTGTAATCAGTGTGGATTGTGTTGAATGATCATGATTAGTAGGATACCTCATGAAACTGTTTTGATATAAGGTCACCTATATTATTTGATTGGATGTCACTTTGTTGTGAGTAAGATCACTTCTGTTATTTTGCTGAATGTAACCCAATTTTAGTAAAAGCTAACTTTGATATTTTATTGGGTGTTTTATTTTATTTTATTATTTTTTTATTTTATTTTATTTTTTTTTTGTAACTGTGTAATCACTTTTGATTGGATAAACTCACCATAAAGAGATTTCTCAGTTCGGGATAGCTTTGTAGATGTTGCAAGCTGATGTCAAGTTGATGTTTTAGAATCGTTTTCTCATTGGATTTTTGATCCCAGTAATTCTTTATCTTGGGTTTGTCATTGGCGATAAATATTCTGCTGTGGCTACAGTTTAGTTTTATGTTGTTGGTAGTAGATATACTGCAGTGACAGCAGTTTGATTTTCTTGATGGGATTACGTTTATGCAGTGGGATTATTTAATTAATTTTATGTTGCTGGCATTAGGTTTTTTGCATTAAATATAATGCAGTGGCAACAGTTCAGATTTGTGCTGGAGAGATTAAGCATACTGCTGTGTGGCAATATTGAATTAATTACATGTTGTTGGTATTGAATATTCTGTTGTGGCAAACATTTAGTTTTATGTGCTTCGTATTAAGTAAATTGCATTGGCAACATTTGATTAATTTCATGTTGTTGGTATTGAATATTCTGCAGTGGCAAACGTTTAGTTTTATGTTGTTCGTATTAAGTAAACTGAATTGGCAACGTTTGATTAATTTCATGTTGTTGGTATTGAATATTCTGCAGTGGCAAATGTTTAGTTTTGTGTTGTTGGTATTAAGTAAACTGAATTGGCAACGTTTGATTAATTTCATTTTGTTGGTATTGAATATTCTGCAGTGGCAAATGTTTAGTTTTGTGCTGTTGGTATTAAGTAAACTGCATTGGCAACGTTTGATTAATTTCATATTGATATTGTTTGTATTGAATATTCCGCAGTGGCAAACATTTAGTTTTGTGTTGTTGGTATTAAGTAAACTGCATTGGCAACGTTTGATTAATTTCATATTGTTTGTATTGAATATTCTGCAGTGGCAAATGTTTAGTTTTGTGTTGTTGGTATTAAGTAAACTGAATTGGCAACGTTTGATTAATTTCATTTTGTTTGTATTGAATATTCTGCAGTGGCAAACGTTTAGTTTTGTGTTGTTGGTATTAAGTAAACTGCATTGGCAACGTTTGATTAATTTCATATTGTTTGTATTGAATATTCTGCAGTGGCAAACGTTTAGTTTTGTGTTGTTGGTATAAAGTAAACTGCATTGGCAACGTTTGATTAATTTCATGTTGTTGGTATTTGTATTTGTATTTCTTTTTATCACAACAGATTTCTCTGTGTGAAATTTGGGCTGCTGTCCCCAGGGAGAGCGCGTCGCTACAGTACAGCGCCACCCATTTTTTTTGTATTTTTTCCTGCGTGCAGTATTATTTGTTTTTCCTATCGAAGTGGATTTTTCTACAGAATTTTGCCAGGAACAACCCTTTTGTTGCCGTGGGTTCTTTTACGTGCGCTAAGTGCATGCTGCACACGGGACCTTGGTTTATCATCTCATCTGAATGACTAGCGTCCAGACCACCACTCATGGTCTAGTGGAGGGGGAGAAAATATCGGCGGCTGAGCCGTGATTCGAACCACCGCGCTCAGATTCTCTCGCTTCCTAGGCGGACGCGTTTTTTCTAGGCCATCACTCCACACTATTGAATATTCTGTTGTCATAGTTTTATGTTCTTGGTATGAAATATTCTGCAGTGAGAAAATTATTTTTATTTGATGTCAGAAAAGTGCTCTTTCGCTCTCTTTCTCTCTCTACATATATATATTATATATTATATATATATATATATATATGGAAATTACGTCCGTCTGAGGCGTTGTCATTGATGGAGTTATAAAAGTTTCATCAACAACAAAATGAACAGATGGACATAAAAAGGGTTGGAAGAGTGTGTGAGCATCTGATCACTGTCATACTTGTAAATAATGTGAACTTTAAAAAATATGATGTTCTTTTCCTTGTCATTTTGTCATATCTATATAGATAATGTGAACTTCAGAATACAATATACCTTTTTTTTTTTCTCATCACTGTCATATCTACAGATAATGGGAACTTTCAAAATACATTGTTCTTTTTCTTGTCATTTGTCATATCTATAAACAATATGAACTTCAAAATACAATGTTCTTTTTCGTGTCATTTGCATATCTATAAATAATGTGAACTTCCAAATACAGTGTTCTTTTTATTTCATGAAGCATGATTCCTTCTTCCAGCCGTGATTGGTGTATTTAACTAATTTGTGCTGCAGCTTTGATGTAAAGGTACTCGTACTGAACCTCTTTGTGCTGCAACTTTGATGAACACTATCATTGAGTGACGAAGAAACAGTAGACAGGGTCTTAACTTTCTGACCCAGTTTTCAGTGAAATGATACAGTCTTTGATGAGCAGTTACTAGGTCAATAAACTGGTCATCATTTTAATTTGAAGTGGAAGTGAAGGCATGCTTGGAGGTCTTACGGTATAAACAGCATCCCCGCTTTCTGGAAATTCTGTGCTAGAAATTTTCTTTTCTGTTACTCTCTTTGTTTCTGCCTTCTTTTTTTTTTTTCTTCCTTCATTGTTGCCTTCTTTTTCTGCCTTCCCATTCCATTCCCCTTTTTTTTTTCAAACAAGCCTTGACATTTTTTTTCCCCCCTCATTTCCGCAGTCTATGATGTACTATCTGTGCTGTTTTGCTCTGGCGATTAGGTAGTAAGATGTAAACACTGGGATTTTTCACGATTTTTTTTGTAATCTGGGGATGATATATTAAGCGGAATGGCTGGCGTCCTTAGCATGGCCAGTTTTATTTACCCTAAGGAGCAAAATGGTTGGGATGCTGTGTCATGAACTGTGTTTCATGGGTTTGTCTCAGTGGGTTTTTTTTTTTTTGGTTTGTTTTTTTTAGATGTGACAGTTTTGTGTTGACGAGGTTGAGCATTTGTATGGTTTGACAGTCCTAATATGGCCCTGTGCGGTCGGCTGGACTATAAGCAACAAGAACAATTTGAAATGCGGAGGATCTTAGAGAGAGAGAGAGTGCACTGGTTTGTTGGCGGACACAGAAAGTGCTGAAGATGTAACATTTTGTTGTGGCAAGCATTGTACTGCTGTGCATCAGATTGTAAAAAGACATGTGGTTGTTCATTTGTTTGATGTTGATGGTTTGGTTTTGTGTGTGTGTGTATGTGTGTGCTTATGTGTCTGTGTAGTATGTGTGTGTGTGTGTGTGTGTGTTGTAATCATAAGCTGGAAATAGAAACAGGGAGACACAAAGGCATACCACAAGAGTTTGTAAGGTTTGTAACATGTTTGTGATTGGGGCTGTTTCATTTTATAATGGAATGTCCCAATTATGATCAGTTACAAAATAGATGTGTTCCTAAAAAATATTTGTCTCCACAATTGGTTTTTAATTTTTGTAATATGTTCAAAGGAGGCACAAAAAAAGTAATTTTAGCTGTAAGTAAGATGATTAGATTTGCGAATGTTGCCAAGCTACACTTTTGGAGTTAAAAGATATTTGTGTTTTCTCAACTTTGATGTGACATTGTTGTGTATTTGGAAACGTTTGTCCTGGGCATGAAAAACATTATTTTGCAGTAATAACCTCCATATTCCAACAGGAGTGAAAGGATAATTAAAACGTGAAACTTGTATTCCTAAAATAAAAATAAAAAAAGAGAAAAAGAATTGGACTGCACTGAGTTCTTCTTGTCATGAGTTGTTTTAACTCACTCAGTACGGCCAGTCCTCTCCTCTACACAGACCCCTCGGATGTCCAGTGGGTGTCTGAATGACCCAACCTTTAGCTTCCGTCGTCAGAACTGTGGTATTCTTTGTCAACATTCACCTCTTCAGTATAAGAGCCTTCCGCTTGCAATATTTTGATGATGGTAATTGGGATGAAACGCTGTTAACGTCGTCTCTTTCGCCGTTCGTATGGAGAGAGTTAAAGTGAATGTACATGTATCTGCTTGTTGTTGTCTGTGTGTGTGTGTGTGTGTGTTTCTTTGGACATGGGTTCTCTCCGAAAGAATCAGAACTTCTCCCCAGAGCCCTTTCTTTCCCTCATACATTCACACTGACAGTTCTACTCACCCTGCTTTGTTTGTTTTTTTGTGTCCTTTCCTGTGACTTCTCATCACTTTCCTTTCATGAACTTTACTCTCTCTCCCTCTCTCTGTCTGTACCTTTCTGTCTGTCACTCACTCATTTCATTTGCCTGAAGAAGAGCTTGTGGCTCGATACGTCGCCTCTTTTATCCCAAGTAAGTCGACTTTTACCAAGATTTTTTTAGTCTACCTCCCACTCTTCTCCCCACAGAATTTACTGAGGGACTGTTCATCTGCTGCCTGCTTTCCCCCTGCACAGAAACTGAATGCATGGGTATCTCTGTCCTGATGAACATTGTCCACAAAGTGGAGTTTTAACAGCGGTGAAGGAATTTCATTTCATCATTCATTTTGCCCATCGCTCCTGGTGGAGCATAGGCCATCGACGACCCCTCGCCATCGCACTCTGTTCTGGGCTGTTCTGGCCATTCCAGTCCAGTTGGTCCCTTGCTGCTTCAGCTCTGCCTCGGTATCTCGCCTCCAGCTGTTGCGAGGCCTGCCTCTCTTCCTCTTTCCCTGCGGGTTCCAGGTCAGGGCTTGGTGTGTGATGCTGGACGCTGGCTTCCTGAGGGTGTGTCCGATCCAGCCCCACTTCCTCCGCAGTATCTGCTTGGCCACTGGTTCCTGTCCCGCTCGCTCCCACAGATCTTTGTTTCGGATCTTCTCCTGCCATCAGATCTTGTAGATGCGCCTCAGACAGGTGTTGAAGAATGTCGGTGAAGACATTGCGCGTTCAGAAAATGGATTGCTGTCACTGTGTGTGCCAGGAAGATTGTGCTGTATATTCATAAAAATGGATTGATGTCAGATGGTGAACTTGGACGATCATGCTGTAAAGTCATGAAATGGATTTAAGTCAGTGTACTTGGAAGGTTGTGACGTAAATTCATAAAATGGATTATGTCAGTAAGTGTACCAGGAAGACTGTGCTGTAAAATCATAGAATGGATTTATGTCAGTGTACCAGCAAGATTGTGCCGTAAATTCATAAAATGGATTTATGTCAATGAGTGTACCAGGAAGATTGTACCACAGATTCATAAAAAGATTGATGTCAATTAGTGTACTTGGAAAGTTGTGCCGTAAATTCATGAAATGAATTTATGTCAGTGTACCAGCAAGATTGTGCCGTAAAATCAGAAAATGGATTTATGTCAGTGTACCAGGAAGACTCTGCCGTAAATTCATAAAATGGATTTTTGTCAATGAGTGTACCAGGAAGATTGTGCCGCAGATTCATGAAATAGATTGATGTCAGTTAGTGTACTTGGAAAGTTGTCACGTTAATTCATAAAATGAATTTATGCCAGTAAGTGTACCAGGAAGATTGTGCCGTAAATTCATGAAATGGATTTATGTCAGTGTACCAGGAAGATTGTGCCGTAAAATCATAAAATGGATTTATGTCAGTGTACCAGGAAGATTGTGCCGTAAATTCATAAAATGGATTTTTGTCAATGAGTGTACCAGGAAGATTGTGCCGTAAATTCATAAAATGGATTTATGTCAATGATTGTATGAGGAAGATTGTACCACAGATTCATAAAAAGATTGATGTCAATTAGTGTACTTGGAAAGTTGTGCCGTAAATTCATAAAATGGATTTATGTCAATGAGTGTACCAGGAAGATTGTGCCGTAAATTCATAAAATGGATTTATGTCAATGAGTGTACCAGAAAGATTGTGCCGTAAATTCATAAAATGGATTTATGTCAATGATTGTATGAGGAAGATTGTACCACAGATTCATAAAAAGATTGATGTCAATTAGTGTACTTGGAAAGTTGTGCCGTAAATTCATGAAATGAATTTATGTCAGTGTACCAGGAAGATTGTGCTGTAAATTCATAAACTGGATTTATGTCAGTGTACCTGGAAGATTGTGCCGTAAAATCATAGAATGGATTTATGTCGGTGTACCAGGAAGACTGCCGTAAAATCATAAAATGGATTTATGTCAATGATTGTACCAGGAAGATTGTGCCGCAGATTCATGAAATAGATTGATGTCAATTAGTGTACTTGGAAAGTTGTCATGTTAATTCATAAAATGAATTTATGCCAGTAAGTGTACCAGGAAGATTGTGCCGTAAATTCATGAAATGAATTTATGTCAGTGTACCAGCAAGATTGTGCCGTAAAATCAGAAAATGGATTTATGTCAGTGTACCAGGAAGACTCTGCCGTAAATTCATAAAATGGATTTATGTCAGTGAGTGTACCAGGAAGATTGTGCCGTAAATTCATAAAATGGATTTATGTCAATGAGTGTACCAGCAAGATTGTGCAGTAAAATCATACAATGGATTTATGTCAGTGTACCTGGAAGATTGTGCCGTAAAATCATAAAATGGATTTATGTCAGTGTACCTGGAAGATTGTGCCGTAAAATCATAAAATGGATTTATGTCAGTGTACAAGGAAGATTGTGCCGTAAGTTCATGAAATGAATTTATGTCAGTAAGTGCGCCAGGAAGGTTGTGCCACACAGATTCATGAAACGGATTGATGTCAATCAGCGTACTTGGAAGGTTGTGCTGTAAAAATTCATAAAATGGATTTATGTGAACATTCCTGGAAGATGGTGCTGTGCTACGTTTTCTCGTCTCAGGGGTGTTGGAGATAAGTGGGCAAGAAAAGGAGGTGGTGAAGGGGGGGGGGGGGTCGTGATTTATTGTGCTTCCACATTATGCATGTTCTCCCTTTGTGTGTGTTTTATTTTTGTTTGTTTGTTGTTTTTTTTGGGGGGTGGGGGGTTGTTTTGTGATTCTCATGTCTTGGTTTTCCGACTTGTTGAGCTGTTCTATCATGTGTACATTGACAGTTATACTATGTATACATATTGAAATTCCTTCTCTCTCTCTCTTTTTTTTTTTTTTTTTTTTTGGGGGGGGGGGGGGGGGGGTAATTATAATTATTTATTTTTATGTAATAGTTTTATCCGATTCTGTGAAACATTGTTGTGAAATCATCAGCATCATAGTAATGTTTTGCGTTTTGTGTTGTTCTTGGTTTGTTTGGGTTTTTTTTATTTTTCAGCCATACAGTTTCCGAGTTATTTGTGTCAGTGTTTCTGTCTCGAGTGGTTTTTGTGTCGCTGGTTTTCTGTTGAGTGTTACATGTCACTGTTTTTGTGTGGAGTGTTACATGTCACTGTTTTTGTGTGGAGTGTTTTGTGTAGTGTTACATGTCACTGTTTTTGTGTGGAGTGTTACATGTCACTGTTTTTGTGTGGGGTGTTAAATGTCACTGTTTTTGTGTGGGGTGTTACATGTCACTGTTTTTGTTTAGGGTGTTACATGGTGTTACATGTCACTTGTTTTTGTGTAGGGTGTTACATGTCACTGTTTTTGTATGGGGTGTTAAATGTCACTGTTTTTGTATGGGGTGTTACATGTCACTGTTTTTGTGTGGGGTGTTACATGTCACTGTTTTTGTGTGGAGTGTTACATGGTGTTACATGTCACTTGTTTTTTGTGTAGGGTGTTACATGTCACTGTTTTTGTGTGGGGTGTTACATGTCACTGTTTTTGTATGGGGTGTTAAATGTCACTGTTTTTGTATGGGGTGTTAAATGTCACTGTTTTTGTGTGGAGTGTTACATGTCACTGTTTTTGTGTGGGGTGTTACATGTCACTGTTTTTGTTTAGGGTGTTACATGTCACTGTTTTTGTGTAGAGTGTTACATGTCACTGTTTTTGTGTGGAGTGTTTTGTGTAGAGTGTTACATGTCACTGTTTTTGTGTGGAGTGTTACATGTCACTGTTTTTTGTGTGGGGTGTTACATGTCACTGTTTTTGTGTGGGGTGTTAAATGTCACTGTTTTTGTGTGGAGTGTTACATGTCACTGTTTTTGTGTGGGGTGTTACATGTCACTGTTTTTGTGTGGAGTGTTACATGTCACTGTTTTTGTGTGGGGTGTTACATGGTGTTACATGTCACTGTTTTTGTGTGGGGTGTTACATGTCACTGTTTTTGTGTGGAGTGTTACATGTCACTGTTTTTGTGTGGAGTGTTACATGTCACTGTTTTTGTGTAGGGTGTTACATGTCACTGTTTTTGTTTAGGGTGTTACATGGTGTTACATGTCACTTGTTTTTGTGTAGGGTGTTACATGTCACTGTTATTGTGTGGAGTGTTTTTGTGTGGAGTGTTACATGTCACTGTTTTTGTGTGGGGTGTTACATGTCACTGTTTTTGTGTGGAGTGTTACATGTCACTGTTTTTGTTTAGGGTGTTACATGTCACTGTTTTTGTGTGGAGTGTTACATGTCACTGTTTTTGTGTAGAGCGTTTTGTGTCACTGTGTATGTGTTGAGTCTTTGTGTTTCAATGGTATTTGTGTGTATTTGTATGTGTGTGTGTGTGTGTCACTGATGATGATAACTGTTCACAGTGCATAACTGATGATGACTGTTTCCTTCACATCGTGCACATATCTCTGTACATCAACATACAAAAACAAACCCCCTAGTTTTACTTGAAATGTCGTTTCCATGAATTGATGTGCGTTTTGTGCAGTGACTTCTCTAGTCTTTGGTATTCAATATTTTGTGTGTGTGTGTTGTTTGTTTTTTGTTGTTGTTGTTGTTTTCTGTCTCCGATTCGGTTGCTTGTTTCCTCACTGCTGTTTGTGACTTCTAATCCAGAGGTCGCGGGTTCGGATCCCGCCGGGGATGTGTTTTTTTTTTTTTTTTTTTTTAAATCTATTATTTATTCACCACTTCTTTTTTTCTCAAGGCCTGACTAAGCACGTTGGGTTACGCTGCTGGTCAGGCATCTGCTTGGCAGATGTGGTGTAGCGTATATGGATTTGTCCGAACGCAGTGACGCCTCCTTGAGCTACTGAAACTGAAACTGTTTGTATGATAAGTAAACACATAAACAAAGAAACAAAAGCAAAAAAAACCAAAAAAAACACACAAAAAACCCACCTGTCCTGCAATTTGTACTTAAAAAGGACAAGCGGAGACCAAAAACAATGCGCACTTTCAATTTAAGTGTCTTCTGCTGAAGGAAATCAATATAAGAATTTTGTTTTATTAACCAAAAAAAAAAAAAAAGCAACTTGTACTTCAATCCACATCATTTTGTGCTGTGAAAAGGAAATGTTCAATGGAAGTTGTAGAATGAAAGATATATATATATATATATATATATATAGACACACACACATACACACACACACACATACACACACACCTTTCAGTCAAGTCATCTGGCATTTGTGTGGTGTCATGAGTTGTCAGGATCCTGAAGATACTTCTGTATGGCCAGCTGAAGGAAGGCCACCGCAAACTTGGAAGACCCTGCAAGCGCTTCAAGGACACCTTGAAGCCAAACCCCAAAGCCTGTGACACAGACATCGCTTCCTGGGAGACTGATGCACTTGACTGCTCTCGCTGGAGGATGCTGTGCTCTAGTGGCATAAAGATGTTTTGAAAACAAGAGAACGCTGGTCATTAAGGAGAAGTGTGAGCGGAGGAAGCAGGGCTCAACTTCTGGAGACATTTACCCTTGCAACGCCTGTGGGAAGTGCTGCGCATCCAGAATCGGCCTCTTCTCCCATATGAGGACACACACCGACAGATAAGCCTGCTTATCTACTCATCTGTTGGTCCGATGGGAGACTCCATTATATGAGTTGTGTTCATACTGCTGTGTGTTCTATAAAGCAGTGCTCTTTCTCCACCGAAGTTCCTCATTCACTGTAGTAATACTGTTATTGTCAAACTCAGAGGTTGTGTTACACATCCAGCTTAGCAATACTTTGTGTCAAACTCAGAGGTTGTGTTACAAATCCAACTTAGCAATACTTTGTGTCAAACTCAAAGGTTGTGTTACACATCCAACTTAGCAATACTTTGTGTCAAACTCAAAGGTTGTGTTACACATCCAACTTAGCAATACTTTGTGTCAAACTCAAAGGTTGTGTAAAACATCCAATTTAGCAATACATTGTGTCAAACTCAGAGGTTGTGTTACACATCCAACTTAGCAGTACTTTGTGTCAAACTCACAGGTTGTGTTACACATCCAACTTAGCAATACTTTGTGTCAAACTCACAGGTTGTGTTACACATCCAACTTAGCAGTACTTTGTGTCAAACTCAAATGTTGTGCTACACATCCAAGTTAGCAATACATTGTACGAGCTCGTATCAAACTCAAACGTTCTGTTCTACATGATCCAACTTAGCAATACTTGAATTTGTGTTTGTATTTCTCTTTTTATCACAACAGATTTCTCTGTGTGAAATTCGGGCTGCTCTCCCCACGGAGAGCATGTTGCTACACTACAGCACCACCCATTTTTTAAATATTTTTTCCTTTGTCCAGGTTTGTATGTTTTTCCTATCAAAGTGGATTTTTCTACAGGATTTTGCCAGGAACAGCCCTTTTGTTCCTGTGGGTTCTTTTACATGCGCTAAGTGCATGCTGCACGTGGGACCTAGGTTTATCGTCTCATCTGAATGACTAGCGTCCAGACCACCACTCAGGGTCTAGTGGAGGGGGAGAAAATATCGGCGGCTGAGCCGTGATTCGAACCAGCTCGCTCAGATTCTCTCGCTTCTTCGGCGGACGCGTTACCTCTAGGCCATCACTCCATTTTGTGTCAAGCTCAAGGTTGTTACATATTCCCTCACAGCATTCTCTGTGGTATTGGAGGCGTCTTCTTGTTCTTTCTTTCCCTCCCTTTCTCACTAACTTCTTTTTTTTTTTTCTTTTTTTTTTACATTATAGTCATTATTTATTTATTTGTGTAAGCTTATCTATCATTTATTCACCTTTTTTTTTTTCCTCAAGGCCTGACTAAGCGCGTTGGGTTATGCTGCTGGTCAGGCATCTGCTTGGCAGATGTGGTGTAGCGTATATGGATTTGTCCGAACGCAGTGACGCCTCCTTGAGCTACTGAAACTGAAACTCTCACTAACTTCTTTTTCACTTTCATCTTCTTTCTTCCTTTTTGTCTGTCTTTCCGTCTGTCCATCTTTATTCCTGAATGCTCTTTCTTTCCCTCCCTTTCTCACAAACTTTTTTTTCACTTTAATCTTCTTTCTTCCTTTTGTCTGTCCATCTTTATTCCTGAATGCTCATTCTTTCCCTCCCTTTCTCACTACTTTTTTCCTTTTTGTCTGTCTTTCCGTCTGTCCATCTCTGTCCATCTTTATTCCTGAGTTCTCTTTCTTTCCCTCCCTTTCTCACTAACTTCTTTTTTCCCTTTTTGTCTGTCTTTCCGTCTGTCCATCTTTATTCCTGAGTTCTCTTTCTTTCCCTCCCTTTCTAACTTCTTTTTTCCTTTTCGTCTGTCTTTCCGTCTGTCCATCTCTATTCCTGAGTGCTCTTTCCTTCCCTTTCTCACAAACTTTTTTCACTTCAATCTTCTTTCTTCCTTTTTGTCTGTCTTTCTGTCTGTCCATCTTTATTCCTTAATGGTAACTCAGCCCATGTCATCTTCCCAATCAATGTTCCGGACTTGATTAGTCCATTTTGTTTCCTGTGTTCATCGGCTACATTCACTTGTGTCAGCGGGCTTTTACATGTTTGGCCTTTTTTCACTGCACCACTTAAGGCCTAACACTCGGCTTATATCACAGATTGACGTAAGTTTACATTTGGGCCAACAGCAAAGTGAGAGCTGTATTATCAATGGTTTCTCCAGTCAATCATTTACAGCTTAGTCTTTTGTGAAGGACTATGACTCTCAAACTAGGAGGCAAAATTGCACTGGCTCTTAGTGCTGCAGCTTTGTGGGCTAGTTGGCCTTTGGAAACCATCCCAATGCCGACTGTCCTAAAACCCTCTTGGCCGAGAGAGTGGGGATGTACTTGGGCAAGGCACTCTCCACTATAATCAAATTCTAGCCCAAATAGTCGGAACAGCAGTTGCCTCCTCTGCTGTTCTGATGGTCACAGTCGGACACGACTGACTATCATATATATATATATATATGTGTGTGTGTAGACGGCCGTATTTTGTTTTCAGGGGATGTGTATGCTGAACATCATGCTCCTGTTTCTGTAACCCAATGAAATACTGACTTGGATTTAGCCGTCTTTTAACATGTGTATGTGGAATTTCTGCATGGGTTTACACATAAAGGGGGTTTTTGGCACTAGCAGATCTGCTTAATTGTAGACCTGGGAGGTAGGAAACCTCTCCATCCTGAAACCAGGAAAAATATAAATTATCTCCTCTTGGGTTCTCTCCCTTTCCCATCACACGGGCTGCCTGTCAGTGTCTTGTTTTCTGTTCATTTTCTTTCCATGGCCTGGTGGTACACCAACAGATCTTGTCATCGTGTTTTACTTTTACTTATTTGATTTTACTCACACGGTTGTTGTGGTTTTACCGTCAATAAACTTTTAAAGTTTTTATTGCATTTCCATTGTTTGGTGTGTGTGTGCGCGTGTGACGGTGTATTTGACATGAATTTCATGTGTGTATGGTGTGTGTGTGTGTGTGTGTAAAACTAAGCTAACACCAACAGTAAAGTTTTTACATGCTGTGTCTGTGAAGACATGGAGTATGTGTGCATGTCCGTGGCAAGCAGATACTGTGGTCTTGTTCCATTCTGTGCAACAACTTTCGTGCATGGTTCCTGTAATCAAAACTTTATGCAGCAGATTTTTTTTCTTTCCTGGTGGTTTTTTTTTTCTCCTCATATAATTTAATATGAAATACACACACATGCATGCACACACACACACACACACGTGCGCACATTAAACACACATGCATGTACACACACACATATGACGTACACACACTCATACACATGGGAGAGACAATCAGCTTTGCTTCCCATTCCTCCCCCCCACCCACCTCCCCATCCCCCACCCCTCAAGTGACCAAAACCTGTACATCAAAACGTAAACCTCACACACAAACGTCGTTTATTCACGGTTCTTCTCCACACCTTGATTCTCCCTGCCTCCCTACTCCCCTCACTGTCTGTAACACTCCTCTCCCCATCAAAGAATTAAAAAATAAATGAAACAGATGTAGCCAAGCGCTCAGCTGGCTAGCCTCCTCAACCACAGTTCAACTCAACAGCACACGCCGTGAGGCGGCTGACAGTTTTACTACAGTGACGGTGTCCAACCATTGACAGTGAATGTAAGTTGCGTGGCGTAACGCTATGCAAATTCAAATTTCGAAAAGAAAGCTGTTAGGCGATCAGCGTTGGCGATCTGCTCCGTCCGGTCATTTTACCCGGCGCTGCTCTGCGAAGTTGACATTGAGCGTGTCGCACACACAGTCCGCTGCCCAACATTCTACTGCACTATTTTCTCCTCTTCTCTTGATATTGTAATAAAACAATAGAAAAACCCTTTTGTGACTGGCCCTCTATATGTCTCTAGCTTGTGCGTGGATCTTTTCTCCCCTTTCATCTTCATACTCTTTAATTCAGTAAATTACTAATTCTTTTGTACCGTCCCCTTTATAATAATATACCACTCGGGGGTTAACACGGCTACACAGAAATATAAAAATAAAGCAAAAAAAAAAAAAAAAAGAGAAATCTCTTCTTATTGTATGTTTGCCAGTAGCAGCTTACACATTTACATAGTAGTCTTTTTTTTTTTTTTTTCTCAAGGCCTGACTAAGCGCATTGGGTTATGCTGCTGGTCAGGCATCTGCTTGGCAGATGTGGTGTAGCGTATATGGATTTGTCGGAACGCAGTGACACCTCCATGAGCTACTGATACTGATACTGATACTTATAATTCATCAGTGTATGGCTGTTCTTACCCATGCTGTTTAGGTAGCCATTCTCCGTGTTTAAGGTGAGAGGTTGCTGGGTATGTTGGAGTTTGTGGGACCCACTGAACACTGACATGGACAGGAGCCCTTGACTGCTGCTGACCAAGGGATCATGTCAGGATAGTCACTGGCTGACAGTGATCAATAAGGGATCATGTCAGGATAGTCACTGGCTGACAGTGATCAATAAGGGATCATGTCAGGATAGTCACTGGCTGACAGTGATCAATAAGGGATCATGTCAGGATAGTCGCTGGCTGACAGTGATCAATAAGGGATCATGTCAGGATAGTCACTGGCTGACAGTGCTGACCAAGGGATCATGTCAGGATAGTCGCTGGCTGACAGTCTGTAGGCTGCCTCCTCTGGGGATTTTGCGTTACTGTTGTTGGTGGGCAAACTCCACTGAACCGCAAGAAAACAGTGCACAATGAGGGGGCGTCCTAGCGTTTCAGATGCGAGTCACTCTGGTTTCACGTCACCAGCGTTCAGCAGTGTAGGGGTTAAACCTAACAGTGTCTGTTCCTCAGCAGGTGAACGGAGGTACGGCACTCACAGGGTTAAACCGAACACTGTTTGTTCCTCAGCAGGTGAATGCACACACAAAGATGAGTTGAAGGCATAAGCACACGTGCATGCACGCACACACACACACACACAATGACAGTTCTTTCACTCTATCTTAAAATATGCTGTTATCTCACCCAAATGGTTTTTTTAAATTTTTTTTAGTTTTACATGATAACTGATGGGTGTGTCGTGAGCAGGGAAGGGTGGGTGTGTCAGTAAACTCATTCGTTTTTCATTTTGTTATCTGCTGCTGGCAGGCATTTTGTGTGAGCCAAAAGAGAAATTATTTCTGTTTTGGTTGAAGCAAACAATAAAGCATTTTGAACTGAATTGAAGCAGGCCTTGATACCCCCCCTCCCCCCGTCACCCCCCCCCCCAACACACACACCTATCACACTTTGAAAAAACCAGGGCCCAGGGCCCTCCGACAGAAACTGGAACGCTCCAAGCTTTCAGTCGTTGCGCCCTTTGAAGAAGAAGAAGAAGAAGTCAGGGAAGGGAGTGAATCAATTTGATACAGTGCTCCAGTCGTCGAAGAGAGTTGTCTCTCCCCATCACCGCCATCATCTCTGCCACTGGGGGGCCCTCCTGAGGAGAAAAACAACACGTCGCTCAACACAAACTGCCGATATTCGTAATAATCAATCATAGTAAAATGCTTTATATAATAAAAACTTCTTCTTCTCTTCTTCGGTTCGTGGGCTGCAACTCCCACGTTCACTTGTATGTACACGAGTGGGCTTTTACGTGTATGACCGTTTTTACCATGCCATGTAGGCAGCCATACTCCGTTTTTGGGGGTGTGCATGCTGGGTTTGTTCTCGTTTCCATAACCCACCGAACGCTGACATGGATTACAGGATCTTTAACATGCGTATTTGATCTTGTGCTTGCCGTATACACACGAAAGGGGGTTCAGGCACTGAGCAGGTCAGCACACATGTTTACCCACCAGGCGCCATTACTGAGACACCCAGCCACAACATCAGCCAAACAATGTCAAAACTAGCATAAAAAACATACACACACATACATTCACATTCACACGGTTTTCATGACAAATAAATATGATTCTGATTCTGATTCACACACAAAATAAATTAATTCACAGAATTATAACAATAACCCAACAAGAAAAGATCAACCTTCAGCACACCGACGTTGTATATTCCGGATGTAAGGACACATTTTTCACACCCTGTTTTTAACACACCCTTCCTCAAATTTCATGAACTTGCATTGTACCTTCTTCCCAGCACACACACACACACACAAAACAAACAAACAAAAAAAACAACGACGACACTTGAACACTGACATAATATGACAGATATCAGTACCACATATGGAGTGATGGCCTAGAGGTAACGCATCTGCCTAGGAAGCGAGAGAATCTGAGCGCGTCGGTTCGAATCATGGCTTGGCCGTCGATAATTTTCTCCCCCTCCACTAGACCTTGAGTGGTAGTCTGGACGCTAGTCATTCGGATGAGACGATAAACCGAGGTCCCGTGTGCAGCATGCACTTAGCGCACGTAAAAGAACCCACGGCAACAAAAGGGTTGTTCCTTGCAAAATTCTGCAGAAAAATCCATTTTGATAGGAAAAACAAATCAAAATGCACGCAGGAAAAAATACGAAAAAAAAATGGGTGGCACTGTGGTGTAACGACGCGCTCTCCCTGGGGAGAGCAGCCCGAATTTCACACAGAGAAATCTGTTGTGATAAAAAGAAATACAAATACAAAATACACGCACGCACTCACCTTCAAGCCGCTGAGCACCTGTCTCATCAGGGGCATGAACTCCTTCACCTTCCGGCCGGACGCCCCTGCCTGCGACTTGAGCACCCTCCCCACCCCCTCCTTGGTGAAGCCTCCTCCTCCTTCCCCCTCCCCCTCCACCTCCTGCAGTCCCCGCAGACAGCCCCTGACCAGGTGCTCGAGGTCGGAGTTCTGTCCACACAGCTCTCGCACCTGCGCCTCCCCCGGCATCTCCCACAGGAAGGTGAAGGTCGGCTGGAGCAGGTCGGTCAGCTTGGTGATTCTGTCCTGTAAAGGGGAGGTCAGTCATGGTCATTCTGTCCTGTAAAGGGGAGGTCAGTCATGGTCATTCTGTCCTGTAAAGGGGAGGTCAGTCATGGTCATTCTGTCCTGTAAAGGGGAGGTCATTCATGGTCATTCTGTCCTGTAAAAGGGGAGGTCAGTCATGGTCACTCTGTCCTGTAAAAGGGGAGGTCATTCATGGTCATTCTGTCCTGTAAAGGGGAGGTCAGTCATGGTCATTCTGTCCTGTAAAAGGGGAGGTCAGTCATGGTCATTCTGTCCTGTAAAGGGGAGGTCAGTCATGGTCATTCTGTCCTGTAAAGGGGAGGTCATTCTGTCCTGTAAAGGGGAGGTCAGTCATGGTCATTCTGTCCTGTAAAAGGGGAGGTCAGTCATGGTCACTCTGTCCTGTAAAGGGGAGGTCAGTCATGGTCATTCTGTCCTGTAAAGGGGAGGTCAGTCATGGTCATTCTGTCCTGTAAAGGGGAGGTCAGTCATGGTCATTCTGTCCTGTAAAAGGGGAGGTCAGTCATGGTCATTCTGTCCTGTAAAGGGGAGGTCAGTCATGGTCATTCTGTCCTGTAAAGGGGAGGTCAACTATGGTCATTCTGTCCTGTAAAGGGGAGGTCAGTCATGGTCATTCTGTCCTGTAAACGGGAGGTCAGTCATGGTCATTCTGTCCTGTAAAGGGGAGGTCAGTCATGGTCATTCTGTCCTGTAAACGGGAGGTCAGTCATGGTCACTCTGTCCTGTAAAGGGGAGGTCAGTCATGGTCATTCTGTCCTGTAAAAGGGGAGGTCAGTCATGGTCATTCTGTCCTGTACAGGGGAGGTCAGTCATGCTCATTCTGTCCTGTAAAGGGGAGGTCAGTCATGGTCATTCTGTCCTGTAAACGGGAGGTCAGTCATGGTCACTCTGTCCTGTAAAGGGGAGGTCAGTCATGGTCATTCTGTCCTGTAAAAGGGGAGGTCAGTCATGGTCATTCTGTCCTGTACAGGGGAGGTCAGTCATGGTCATTCTGTCCTGTAAAAGGGGAGGTCAGTCATGGTCATTCTGTCCTATAAAAGGGGAGGTCAGTCATGGTCACTGTCCTATAAAAGGGGAGGTCAGTCATGGTCATTCTGTCCTGTAAAGGGGAGGTCAGTCATGGTCATTCTGTCCTGTAAAAGGGGAGGTCAGTCATGGTCATTCTGTCCTGTAAAGGGGAGGTCAGTCATGGTCATTCTGTCCTGTAAAGGGGAGGTCAACTATGGTCATTCTGTCCTGTAAAAGGGAGGTCAGTCATGGTCATTCTGTCCTGTAAAGGGGAGGTCAGTCATGGTCATTCTTTTCCTGTAAAGGGGAGGTCAGTCATGGTCATTCTGTCCTGTAAAGGGGAGGTCAGTCATGGTCATTCTGTCCTGTAAAAGGGGAGGTCATTCATGGTCATTCTGTCCTGTAAAAGGGGAGGTAAGTCATGGTCATTCTGTCCTGTAAAAGGGGAGGTCAGTCATGGTCATTCTGTCCTGTAAAGGGGAGGTCAGTCATGGTCACTCTGTCCTGTAAAAGGGGAGGTCAGTCATGGTCATTCTGTCCTGTAAAGGGGAGGTCAGTCATGGTCACTCTGTCCTGTAAAGGGGAGGTCATTCTGTCCTGTAAAGGGGGAGGTCAGTCATGGTCACTCTGTCCTGTAAAGGGGAGGTCAGTCATGGTCGTTCTGTCCTGTAAAGGGGAGGTCAGTCATGGTCACTCTGTCCTGTAAAGGGGAGGTCAGTCATGGTCACTCTGTCCTGTAAAGGGGAGGTCACTCATGGTGATTCTGTCCTGTAAAAGGGGAGGTCAGTCATGGTCATTCTGTCCTGTAAAGGGGAGGTCAGTCATGGTCATTCTGTCCTGTAAAAGGGGAGGTCATTCATGGTCATTCTGTCCTGTAAAAGGGGAGGTTAGTCATGGTCATTCTGTCCTGTAAAGGGGAGGTCAGTCATGGTCATTCTGTCCTGTAAAGGGGAGGTCAGTCATGGTCATTCTGTCCTGTAAAGGGGAGGTCAGTCATGGTCATTCTGTCCTGTAAAGGGGAGGTCATTCATGGTCTTTCTGTCCTGTAAAGGGGAGGTCAGTCATGGTGATTCTGTCCTGTAAAGGGGAGGTCATTCATGGTCATTCTTTTCCTGTAAAGGGGAGGTCAGTCATGGTCACTCTGTCCTGTAAAGGGGAGGTCAGTCATGGTCACTCTGTCCTGTAAAGGGGAGGTCATTCATGATAATTCTGTCCTGTAAAGGGGAGGTCAGCCATGGTCATTCTGTCCTGTAAAGGGGAGGTCATTCATGATAATTCTGTCCTGTAAAAGGGGAGGTCAGTCATGGTCATTCTGTCCTGTAAAGGGGAGGTCAACTATGGTCATTCTGTCCTGTAAAAGGGGAGGTCAGTCATGGTCATTCTGTCCTGTAAAAGGGGAGGTCATTCATGATAATTCTGTCCTGTAAAGGGGAGGTCAGTCATTCTGTCCTGTAAAGGGGAGGTCAGTCATGGTCATTCTGTCCTGTAAAGGGGAGGTCAGTCATGGTCATTCTGTCCTGTAAAGGGGAGGTCATTCATGGTCATTCTGTCCTGTAAAGGGGAGGTCAGTCATGGTCATTCTGTCCTGTAAAAGGGGAGGTCAGTCATGGTCACTCTGTCCTGTAAAGGGGAGGTCATTCATGGTCATTCTGTCCTGTAAAGGGGAGGTCAGTCATGGTCACTCTGTCCTGTAAAGGGGAGGTCAGTCATGGTCATTCTGTCCTGTAAAGGGGAGGTCAGTCATGGTCATTCTGTCCTGTAAAGGGGAGGTCAGTCATGGTCACTCTGTCCTGTAATTCTGTATAACACGCTGAGAACCTGACTGACTTTGTTATACATGCTGACAGACTGTCTGACACACTGCGAAGACAATGACAGACAGACAAACAAACACACTGACAGACAAGCAAACACACTGACAGAAAAGTAAACAGACAGACAAACACACTGACAGACAAGTCAACAGACAAACAAACACACAGACAAACAAACACACTGACAGACAATTACAAGCACACTAACAGACAAGCAAACACAATGACAAACAAACACGACAGACAAACAAACACACTGACAGACAAACAAACACGCTGACCTCTCCCACAGCCCAGCGAAGAACGTGCAGCAGGTAGTCACCACCCAGAGCCTCCACCTGACGCTGCACCTCACGGGACCTGTTCCCACACATCCACACACAGGATCACTCATTCTGTCTATCTATCTGTCTGTCTGTCTATCTATCTATCTATCTTCATGGGACCTGTTCCCACACATCCACACACAGGATCAAACTCATTCCATCTATCTGTCTCTCTATCTATCTATCTATCTTCATGGGACCTGTTCCCACACATCCACACACAGGACTGAACTCCTTCTGCCACCCTGGGGCCTTATCTGTCTGTCTGTCTGTCCACCTATCTATCTGTCTGTCTGTCTATCTGTCTGTCCATCTCTCTGTCTAGTCGAGTGATGGCCTAGAGGTAACACGTCCGCCTAGGAAGCGAGAGAATCTGAGCGCGCTGGCTCGAATCAAGGCTCAGCCGCCGATATTTTCTCCCCCTCCACTAGACCTTGAGTGATGGTCTGGACGCTAGTCATTCGGATGAGACGATAAACCGAGGTCCCGTGTGCAGCATGCACATAGCGCACGTAAAAGAACCCACGGCAACAAAAGGGTTGTCCCTGACAAAATTCTGTAGAAAAATCCACTGTGATAGGAAAAACAAGTAGTGTAGCGACGCGTTCTCCCTGGGGAGAGCAGCCCGAATTTCACATGGAGGAATCTGTTGTGATAAAAAGAAATACAAATACAAATAGAAAATCTTTATATCTTCATGGGACCTGTTCCCACACATCCGCACACAGAACTGAACCTTCTGCCCCCCTGGGGCTTATCTGTCTGTCTGTCTGTCTATCTGTCTGTCTATCTATCTATCTATCTATCCATCTATCTTCATGGGACCTGTTCCCACACATCCACACACAGGATCAAACTCATTCTATCTATCTATCTATCTATTTATCTATCCATCTATCTTCATGGGACCTGTTCCCACACATCCGCACACAGAACTGAACCTTCTGCCCCCCTGGGGCCTTATCTGTCTGTCTGTCTGTCTATCTATCTATCTGTCTGTCTGTCTATCTGTCTGTCCATCTCTCTGTCTAGTCGAGTGATGGCCTAGAGGTAACACGTCCGCCTAGGAAGCGAGAGAATCTGAGCGTGCTGGCTCGAATCAAGGCTCAGCCGCCGATATTTTCTCCCCCTCCACTAGACCTTGAGTGATGGTCTGGAAGCTAGTCATTCGGATGAGACGATAAACCGAGGTCCCGTGTGCAGCATGCACTTAGCGCACGTAAAAGAACCCACGGCAACAAAAGGGTTGTCCCTGACAAAATTCTGTAGAAAAATCCACTGTGATAGGAAAAACAAGTAGTGTAGCGATGCGTTCTCCCTGGGGAGAGCAGCCCAAATTTCACATGGAGGAATCTGTTGTGATAAAAAGAAATACAAATACAAATAGAAAATCTTTCTATCTTAATGGGACCTGTTCCCACACATCTGCACACAGAACTGAACCTTCTGCCACCCTGGGGCCTTATCTGTCTGTCTGTCTATCCATCTATCTTCATGGGACCTGTTCCCACACATCCACACACAGGATTGAACTCATTCTGCCCCGAGTCCCTATCTGTCTGTCTAGCTAGCTAGCTAGCTATCTGTCTGTCTATTTATATGTCTGCCTATCTATCTATCTATCTATCTATCTTCATGGGACCTGTTCCCACACAGGCACACAGGATCAAACTCATTCTATCGATCTATCTATCTTCATGGGACCTGTTCCCACACACCCACACACAGGATCAAACTCATTCTATCTATCTATCTATCTATCCATCTATCTATCCATCTATCTTCATGGGACCTGTTCCCAAACATCTGCACACAGGATCAAACTCATTCTATCTATCTATCTATCTTCATGGGACCTGTTCCCACACACCCACACACAGGATCAAAACTCATTCTATCTATCTATCTATCTATCCATCTATCTATCCATCTATCTTCATGGGACCTGTTCCCACACATCTGCACACAGGATCAAACTCATTCTATCCATCTATCTATCTTCATGGGACCTGTTCCCACACACCCACACACAGGATCAAAACTCATTCTATCTATCTATCTATCTATCCATCTATCTATCCATCTATCTTCATGGGACCTGTTCCCACACATCTGCACACAGGATCAAACTCATTCTATCCATCATCTATCTTCATGGGACCTGTTCCCACACACCCACACACAGGATCAAACTCATTCTATCTATCTATCTATCCATCTATCTATCCATCTATCTTCATGGGACCTGTTCCCACACATCTGCACACAGGATCAAACTCATTCTATCCATCTATCTATCTTCATGGGACCTGTTCCCACACACCCACACACAGGATTAAACTCATTCTATCTATCCATCTATCTTCATGGGACCTGTTCCCAAACATCTGCACACAGGATCAAACTCATTCTATCCATCTATCTATCTTCATGGGACCTGTTCCCACACACCCACACACAGGATCAAACTCATTCTATCTATCCATCTATCTTCATGGGACCTGTTCCCAAACATCTGCACACAGGATCAAACTCATTCTATCCATCTATCTATCTTCATGGGACCTGTTCCCACACACCCACACACAGGATCAAACTCATTCTATCTATCCATCTATCTTCATGGGACCTGTTCCCAAACATCTGCACACAGGATCAAACTCATTCTATCTATCCATCTATCTTCATGGGACCTGTTCCCACACATCTGCACACAGGATCAAACTCATTCTATCCATCTATCTATCTTCATGGGACCTGTTCCCACACACCCACACACAGGATCAAACTCATTCTATCTATCCATCTATCTTCATGGGACCTGTTCCCAAACATCTGCACACAGGATCAAACTCATTCTATCCATCTATCTATCTTCATAGTCAAGGAGGGAAAGAGTATGGGGAAAAAATCACATTTACAACAATCTGGCTAAAAGAATAACTTCCAAACTTTAAAAAAAAAGAAGGATAAATCATTTTAACAGCCCAGTTGGACTATCCAACAAAGATTTGAAACAGTGCAACATTAGCAGTGATAAGTCCAAGATATATACACGAATCTTGGAAAAAGACAACAACAAAAAAGTTATAACAGCAACCCAACTGGACTATTTAACAATGATTTAAAGAAACTGAACAATAGAAGTGATGAGTCCAATATTTCTTGCATCGGAAAAGATGCTAGCACATTAGAAATTGGGACTTGATTTTTGAAAACAAGCTTGATTGGAAATACATTTTTCTCAATACAAAAAAAAAATCCATGAAATAAGGTTGAAATGGTTCCAGATGAAAATTAATTATCATATTCTTGTGACAAATTCGGTTTTGATGAAGATGGGAATACTCCCACATAATATGTGTAATTTTTGTAAGGAAGAAAGAGATACAATTCTGCATTATTTATGGGAATGTAACCATGTACAACATTTTTGGAAGGAGTTTGTGAGATATCTAAAAGAAAAGTGTTTACATTGTGATAGACTTAACCTGAACAACACACTGTTGCTTTTTGGACATAACAAAATGAAAACTGATGAATGTTTCTCATATATCTTATTGATAGCTATATTCTATGTACACAAATATAGAATCAACAAAGTAAAACCAACATTACAAATGTTCAAAAAAGACCTCAAACAGGCATATGAAGTAGACAAGTATGCCTTTAACATAACTATGGAATATAACAAGTTTGTGGAAAAATGGGCACTTTATAACTAATTGATACAAGATTAAGCTTTTCAATGCTACCTTGGAACTTTGACATTGAACATATATTGTTTTGCTGTTATAGATTTGTCAGTACTTAGAACTTAATTATAGGCTTACCCTATACTTTCTAATGCACAAAACATATAAATTCTGTATCTGTAAACCTTTGTCTGAATAAAAAATGTTGAAAAAAAAAAAGAAAAGATGCTAGTACAGGTATACGACACTTTAACATGTCAAATTTGCCAAAAAAAAATATATTCCAGATTGCTTTTTGTGTTGGCTCTAAGTCAGTCATAAATGCTATCAAATCTTTACACTCCAAAGTTAGATCTGAAATTATTATTACTGAAATTAAACATCTAATTCATTTACCGGTACTCTCACTGACGGGGTACTAGTACTACATTTATCTGGATTCCTTCACATTGTGGCCTTCTTTATAATGAGAAGGTTGATCTCTTGGCGAAAAAAAAGGAGCAAAGGAATCAGCTGAGTCAACATATTTATCTCTTCCAGTTTCATTGCAGGAATGTTATAGTATAGCAGAACAAATCCAGCGATCATACATTCAGTCAGAAGAAAGGAAAATGGGCCGTTCCAACTTATATGAAGAAATAAGTAATATTTATGGAATTGTTGGTAAAACATGAACAACACATTTACAGTAAAAGGCAGATTGCATCATTGATCTGCAGATGGAAACTGAACTGTTTCAAGACAAAATACATAAAAAAGTGTTTCCTGTATATGTGGTAATCCTATAACAAGTGATCATTTATTTACTTGCGACATGTTAAAATGTCATATACCTGTGTGTGTGTGTGTGTATGTGTATGTATGTGTGTGCGTGTGTTACCTTGTGTGCATGCATGTGTGTATACGCGCACATGCATGCATGTATGTATTGCATTACTCTTTTTTTTTTTTTTTTTTTTTTGTCACAACAGACTTCACTGTGTGAAATTTAGGTGGCTCTCCCCAGGGAGAGCACGTTGTTAAATTTTTTTGGTTTTTTTTGTTTTTATCGCAACAGATTTCTCCGTGTGAAATTCGGGCTGCTCTCTCCCCATCGTCGCTTACACTACAGCACCACCCTTTTTTTTTTGGGGGGGGGGGGGGGGGGGGGGTATTTTTTTCCTGTGTGCAGTTTTATTTGTTTTTTTTCCTATCGAAGTGGATTTTTCAACAAAATTTTGCCAGGGACAAGCCTTTTGTTGCCATGGGTTCTTTTACATGCGCTAAGTGCGTGCTGCAAACAGGACCTCGGTTTATCGTCTCATCCGAATGACTAGCCTCCAGACCCACTACTCAAAGTCTAGTGGAGGAGGGGGGGAGAAAACACTGGCGACTGTGCTGGGATTCGAACCAGCACGCTCAGATTCTCTCGCTTCCTAGGCGAACACGTTACATCTAGGCCATCACTCTACACTCCATGTGTGTGTGTGTGTGTGTGTGTGTATAAACGTGTGTGATATACTGAAATACACATGAATGTAACAACAACAACAAGTGGAGTGATGGCCTAGAGGTAACGTGTTCGCCTAGGAAGCGAGAGAATCTGAGCGCACTGGTTCAAATCCCGGCACTTGTCCGAATCACGGCTCAGCCGCCGATATTAAATTTTCTCCCCCTCCCGTCTGGACGCTAGTCATTCGAATGAGACGATAAACCGCGGTCCCGTGTCCAGCATGCATTTAGTGCATGTAAAAGAACCCACGACAACAAAACGGGTTGTTCCTGGCAATATTCTGTAGAAAAATCCACTTCGATAGGAAAAAAATAACTAAAATTGCGTGCAGGAAAAAATACAAAAAAAAAAAAAAGAAAGGGTGGCGCTGTAGTACACGTGCTCTCCCTGTGGGAACAGAGCAGCCCAAATTTCACACAGATGTGATAAAAAAAGAAATACAAATAATAATAATGGTATTTATATAGCGCTGAATCTTGTGCAGAGACAAATCAAAAAGCGCTTTCGCACCAGTCATTCACACGCATGCATAACTCTAAAACTGTAGAAACTAAAGACAAGGAAGAGGCAGGCAAGGGAGGCTATTTTGGGAAGAGGTGGGTTTTAAGGCCAGACTTGAAAGAGCTAAGTGTGGAGACTTGACAAAGTGAAAGAGGAAGTTCATTCCAATTGCAGGGTCCAGAGACAGAGAAAGAACGGCGGTCAACAGTTGAGTGTTTGAATCTGGGTATGTGTAAACAGAGTGGATCCGAAGCCAATCGTGGTGAGCGAGATGGAGTGTAGAGATGAAGGCAGCCGCAGAGATAGGAAGGGGCAGATTTATGAATACATTTATAACATAGAGTGCTGATCTTGTACTTCATTCGGTGTGAGACAGGGAGCCAGTGGAGATGTTGCAAAAGAGGAGATCTTTTCTTTCTGAGGACGAGTCGGGCAGTTGAGTTTTGTATGCGCTGAAGGGACTGAATGGATGAAGCAGGCAAACCAGACAATAGAGAGTTACAGTAGTCAAGGCGAGAGAGAATGAGAGAAACGACCAGTCTAGATGTTGCGTCAGTGGACAGATATTTCCGGACGGCACTGATGCGCCGCAGTTGACAGTAGCAGGACTGACATGTCTGACTGATAAAGTTTGGCACAGACAGTGTATTGTCAAGGACAATACTGAGGTTCCTGACTGACCTGGAAAGAGGGGATGGATGTACCGCCAAGTTTGATTGTGTCAATTGTGATGGAAGACAGTTTTTGTTTAGTTCCTAGTTTTGTTTAGTTGCTTCAGTTTTGTCCGCGTTCAATTGTAACTTACTACCAGTCACCCAGTTTTGTGAATACATCTACAGCATAGACGGGTGCAATAGCCGAGTGGTTAAAGCGTTGGACTGTCAATCTGAGGGTCCCGGGTTCGAATCACGGTGACGGCGCCTGGTGGGTAAAGGG
>NC_134905.1:18925565-18955565 GCF_041734735.1 Babylonia areolata
TATGTTCGTACCTTGTTATATACTATCCTTGAATAAAGTATCTGCAGTGAAGAAAGCTACCAGCAAGAAGGTACTGACAGTGACTCAGCTAGGGCTGTGAAGAGAGGGAGGGGGGTGGGCATACACACGATGTTAGAGGAGGGGTCAGTGGATCAAGTACAGGGAGTTTCATTCAATTACTTTGTGTTTTGTATTTTTGGTGATTTTTTTTTTTTCCTAACCATAACAAATAGGTCCTCTGCATGGGGATAGCAAGGGAGAAAACTATTCGTCCGGAGTGAGCTAACCTTTCTGCCACCCCCAGCCCTTCTGAACTCACATCACCGCGCAGGACGTGGGACACGCCCATGTAATGGTCGTCCACCACGTTGGCCAGATGGTAGGTGGGAAAGCCGTCCGTCTTCATCAGTACCTGCAGCATAACAGGTGACGTCATCATCAGTACCTGCAGCATAACAGGTGACGTCATCATCAGTACCTGCAGCATAACAGGTGACGTCATCATCAGTATCTGAAGAGTATCAAGTGAAGTCTCTGGACCTTGCGACTGGAATGAACTTCCTCTTTCGCTTCGTCAAGTCTCCACACTCAGCTCCTCCTTCAAGTCTGGCCTTAAAACCCACCTCTTCCCAAAATAGCCTCCCTTCCCTGCCTCTTCCTTGTCTTCAGTTTCTCCAGTTTTAGAGTTATGCGTGCGTGTGAATGACTGGTAGCGAAAGTGCTTTGATTTGTCTATGCACAATTCAGCGATATATAAATACCATTATTATTATTATTTATTATTATCATTACTATTATTATTATTATTATTAAATCATCACCAGCATCAAGAAAATATTAATTAAAATCTTCATCAGTATCTATAAAGCAAAAAGTGAAGTCTTCACAAATATGTGGAAAACACAAAGTGAAAAAAAAAAGTCCAGTAACTTACAACAACAAACAATTTTTAGATGCTCTGAAAGAACTGTGTCCTTTTATCAATTTGTCGGAGGGACATGGCGAAATATACTCACACAGAACCCACATTCTATCCCCTGAACATGGAGTGCAGTTACCTGAACAGTGAGGTATAAAGAGACAACCACAAAAAAGCCCCTCCAAAGCCACAAGTGAACACAAGAGTCAAAAAAGTTGTTGAAGGTTAATGAAAAGTGTCACGGCCTTTTATTTTGTATTTGTATTTTGTCTTTCTTTTTAATCACAACAGTGTTATGCTCAGTTCTTCCTTCGTTCATTCTTCGTTCGTTCGAACAAAGAACTGCAGGAACTTACCAACAGACTTGTTGATAGAGCGGGTGCTTACGGAATGGAGGTCAGCACAGAGAAATCCAAAACCATGGTAAACAGCGTGAACATGGCCCATGCCACTATTTTCATGAACGGAGAACAACTGGAAGATTTTGGAAACTTCAAATATCCAGGAGCAACCCTGACAAAGGATGGAAGCAGCAAAGCAGAAATAAGAATTCGTATTGGCACAGCCACCGCAGCCATGACCAAACTGAACAGAGTGTGGAAAAGTAACATCCGATTCTCCACAAAATTCAAACTCTACAAAGCCCTGGTCGTCTCCATTGTACTGTATGGTTGCGAGGCATGGACACTGACAGCTGAAACTGAAAAGAAGATCCAGGCTTTCGAGAACAAATGCTTGAGGAAGTTCCTTCAAATTTCCTGGATTGAGCACAAGACCAACGAATATGTACGGAGCAGAATTAAGAACCTTGCTGGACCTCAGGAACCTCTCCTTTCAACTGTGAAGAGACGCAAGCTGATATGGTTTGGGCACAACACTCGACACACCAGTCTGTCCAAAACAATCATGCAAGGCACCATCGAGGGCGGGAGAAGAAGAGGAAGACAGAGGAAGAACCGGCATGAGAACATCAAACAATGGACCGGACTCCATACACGTGAGCTGCTGCCGGCGGCTGCTGACAGAGACAGATGGAGAAGGGAGGTTGCGTCTGCGGTCCTCAGGTTTCCCCCAACGACTACTCTGTAGTTATGGGCCTGAGTGAGTGATGAGTGAGTGATGCTCACTCACTCAGGCTGCATGAACGAAGCCATTATTATCATCATCAGTAAGGGACTCAGCACGTGGTGTCCTCAGTACATCAAATCAGAACAGGCACTACTGAACCCCACAGAAGTGACTCAGCAGCAGTGCAGGGTCTCCTCTGGTGTGTGGCATCCCGGGCGATCTAACATCAACGGTTCCCTGTGGACCGCTGAAGCTGAGGCTGCGACAGACAAACCCGGGCGTGGCTGTGTATGGGGGACTTGGAATGAGCGTCATGGGAGTGACGCCACTGATGGAAGTGATAAAGGATCAACATAAATAAATAAATGAATAGACAAATAAATAAAAAGTGTTTACTTACAGGGTCACCCTCTATCTCAGCCACGTTGTGTGACACTGGTCCTTTGATCATGTCTTCCCACGGCTCTGTCGTTGGCTGTAGCTGTACACACACACATCAGTCACACACTGTGTCGTTGGCTGTAGCTGTACACACACAACAGTCACACACTGTGTCGTTGGCTGTAGCTGTACACACACACACATCAGTCACACACTGTGTCGTTGGCTGTAGCTGTACACACACACATCAGTCACACACTGTGTCGTTGGCTGTAGCTGTACACACACACATCAGTCACACACTGTGTCGTTGGCTGTAGCTGTACATACACATCAGTCACACACTGTGTCGTTGGCTATAGCTGTACATACACAACAGTCACACACTGTGTCGTTGGCTGTAGCTGAACACACACATCAGTCACACACTGTGTCGTTGGCTGTAGCTGTACACACGCATCAGTCACACACTGTGTCGTTGGCTATAGCTGTACACACACACACATCAGTCACACACTGTGTCGTTGGCTGTAGCTGTACACACACAAATCAGTCACACACTGTGTCGTTGGCTGTAGCTGTACACACACATCAGTCACACACTGTGTCGTTGGCTGTAGCTGTACATACACATCAGTCACACACTGTGTCGTTGGCTGTAGCTGTACACACACACATCAGTCACACACTGTGTCGTTGGCTGTAGCTGTACACACACATCAGTCACACACTGTCGTTGGCTGTAGCTGTACACACACAACAGTCACACACTGTGCCGTTGGCTGTAGCTGTACACACACAACAGTCACACACTGTGTCGTTGGCTGTAGCTGTACACACACATCAGTCACACACTGTGTTGTTGGCTGTAGCTGTACACACACAACAGTCACACACTGTGTCGTTGGCTGTAGCTGTACACACACACATCAGTCACACACTGTGTTGTTGGCTGTAGCTGTACACACACAACAGTCACACACTCTGTCGTTGGCTGTAGCTGTACACACACATCAGTCACACACTGTGTCGTTGGCTATAGCTGTACACACACACACACATCAGTCACACACTGTGTCGTTGGCTGTAGCTGTACACACACATCAGTCACACACTGTGTCGTTGGCTGTAGCTGTACACACACACATCAGTCACACACTGTGTCGTTGGCTGTAGCTGTACACACACATCAGTCACACACTGTGTCGTTGGCTGTAGCTGTACACACACACACATCAGTCAAACACTGTGTCGTTGGCTATAGCTGTACACACACACACATCAGTCACACACTGTGTCGTTGGCTATAGCTGCACACACACACATCAGTCACACACTGTGTCGTTGGCTGTAGCTGTACACACACACACACAACAGTCATAGCTGTACACACACAACAGTCACACACTGTGTCGTTGGCTGTAGCCGTAGACACACACATAACAGTCACACACTGTGTCGTTGGCTGTAGCTGTACACACACAACAGTCACACACTGTGTCGTTGGCTGTAGCTGTACACACACACATCAGTCATACACTGTGTCGTTGGCTGTAGCTGTACACACACACATCAGTCACACACTGTGTCGTTGGCTGTAGCTGTACACACACAACAGTCACACACTCTGTCGTTGGCTGTAGCTGTACACACACATCAGTCACACTCTGTCGTTGGCTGTAGCTGTACACAGACAATAGTCACACACTGTGTCGTTGGCTGTAGCTGTACACACACATCAGTCACACACTCTGTCGTTGGCTGTAGCTGTACACACACACACAACAGTCATAGCTGTACACACACATCAGTCACACACTGTGTCGTTGGCTGTAGCTGTACACACACATCAGTCACACACTGTGTCGTTGGCTATAGCTGTACACACACACATCAGTCACACACTGTGTCGTTGGCTGTAGCTGTACACACACACACAACAGTCATAGCTGTACACACACATCAGTCACACACTGTGTCATTGGCTGTAGCTGTACACACACACACAACAGTCACACACTGTGTCGCTGGCTGTAGCTGTACACACACAACAGTCACAAACTGTGTCGTTGGCTGTAGCTGTACATACACATCAGTCATACACTGTGTCGTTGGCTGTAGCTGTACACACACAACAGTCACACACTGTGTCGTTGGCTGTAGCTGTACACACACACATCAGTCGCACACTGTCGTTGGCTGTAGCTGTACACACACACACAACAGTCACACACTGTGTCGTTGGCTGTAGCTGTACACACACAACAGTCACACACTGTGTCGTTGGCTGTAGCTGTACACACACACATCAGTCATACACTGTGTCGTTGGCTGTAGCTGTACACACACACATCAGTCACACACTGTGTCGTTAGCTGTAGCTGTACACACACACACATCAGTCACACACTGTGTCGTTGGCTATAGCTGTACACACACAACAGTCACACACTGTGTCGTTGGCTGTAACTGTACACACACACACATCAGTCACACACTGTGTCGTTGGCTGCAGCTGTACACACACACATCAGTCACACACTGTGTCGTTGGCTGTAGCTGTACACACACACACATCAGTCACACACTGTGTCGTTGGCTGTAGCTGTACACACACACACATCAGTCACACACTGTGTCGTTGGCTGTAGCTGTACACACACACATTAGTCACACACTGTGTCGCTGGCTGTAGCTGTACACACACACATCAGTCATACACTGTGTCGTTGGCTGTAGCTGTACACACACACATCAGTCATACACTGTGTCGTTGGCTGTAGCTGTACACACACATCAGTCATACACTGTGTCGTTGGCTGTAGCTGTACACACACACACATCAGTCACACACTGTGTCGTTAGCTGTAGCTGTACACACACACACATCAGTCACACACTGTGTCGTTGGCTATAGCTGTACACACACACACATCAGTCACACATTGTCGTTGGCTGTAGCTGTACACACACACATTAGTCACACACTGTGTTTGTTGGCTGTAGCTGTACACACACACATCAGTCACACACTGTGTCGTTGGCTGTAGCTGTACACACACATCAGTCACACACTGTGTCGTTGGCTGTAGCTGTACACACACACACATCAGTCACACACTGTGTCGTTGGCTGTAGCTGTACACACACATCAGTCACACACTGTGTCGTTGGCTATAGCTGTACATACACAACAGTCACACACTGTGTCGTTGGCTGTAGCTGAACACACACATCAGTCACACACTGTCGTTGGCTGTAGCTGTACACACACAACAGTCACACACTGTGTCGTTGGCTGTAGCTGTACACACACATCAGTCACACACTGTGTTGTTGGCTGTAGCTGTACACACACAACAGTCACACACTGTGTCGTTGGCTACATCAGTCACACACTGTGTCGTTGGCTGTAGCTGTACACACACACAACAGTCACACACTGTGTCGTTGGCTGTAGCTGTACACACACACATCAGTCACACACTGTGTCGTTGGCTGTAGCTGTACATACACACATCAGTCACACACTGTGTCGTTGGCTACATCAGTCACACACTGTGTCGTTGGCTGTAGCTGTACACATACACATCAGTCACACACTGTGTCGTTGGCTGTAGCTGTACACACACACATCAGTCACACACTGTGTCGTTGGCTGTAGCTGTACACACACACAACAGTCACACACTGTGTCGTTGGCTATAGCTGTACATACACATCAGTCACACACTGTGTCATTGGCTGTAGCTGTACACACACACAACAGTCACACACTGTGTCGTTGGCTGTAGCTGTACACATACACATCAGTCACACACTGTGTCGTTGGCTGTAGCTGTCAAGTACAGGGAGTTTCATTCAGTTACTTTGTGTTTTGTATTTTTTGTGATTTTTTTTCCTAACCCTTACAAATGGGTCGTCTGCAGGGGGAAAGCAAGGGAGAAAACTATTCGTCCGGAGTGAGTGAACAAATGCACACTGAGAAGAGAAGAACAGAAAAAAGGAGTGTTTAGATTTAAGGCAATGGTGTGTTGGGGAGGGGGTTGGATTTTCATCCAAAATCTCAATCAAGAGAACAAACAGTCAAGAAACCAGCCAACCAACCAACCAACCAACCACCCAGTCTACACCCCTCTTACCTTCAAGCGAACAACGTAGGGCACTTTGCCTGCCAGCTTGTCCTTCACCTCTCCGGGGTCAAGGTGACGGCAGCGGTTGTCGTAGCGAGGGGTCTCTCCGCGCTGGATGGCGTCTCTCCTCAGAAGGTCCAGGCGGGTCGGGGAGCAGAAGCAGTGGTAGGCGCTGCCGTTCTGCCCGTCAGGATGAGGTGTTTGGTAATCACATGCCTGCCTACTCATCCGTCGGACCGACAGGAGACTCCATCATATCACTAGGTACTATTACGAACACAGCTAGCACGCTGGAATGAAAATGTCATATTTCCGTCTTCTGGCTGTCAGAAATCACTACGCACTAACAGTAACACAGCTAGCATGTTACTGTCATATTTCCCTCTTGTGTCATATTTCCCTCTTGCAGCCGTCAGTAATCACTACGCACTAACAGTAACACAGCGAGCATGTTACTGTCATATTTCCCTCTTGCGGCCGTCAGTAATCACTACGCGCTAACAATCACACAGCTAGCATGTTACTGTCATATTTCCCTCTTGCAGCCGTCAGTAATCACTACGCGCTAACAATCACACAGCTAGCATGTGACTGTCATATTTCCCTCTTGCAGCCGTCAGTAATCACGACGCGCTAACAATCACACAGCTAGCATGATACTGTCATATTTCCCTCTTGCAGCCGTCAGTAATCACTACGCGCTAACAGTCACACAGCTAGCATGATACTGTCATATTTCCCTCTTGCAGCCGTCAGTAATCACGACGCGCTAACAATCACACAGCTAGCATGATACTGTCATATTTCCCTCTTGCGGCCGTCAGTAATCACTACGCGCTAACAATCACACAGCTAGCATGATACTGTCATATTTCCCTCTTGCAGCCGTCAGTAATCACTACGCACTAACAGTAACACAGCTATCATGATACTGTCATATTTCCCTCTTGCAGCCGTCAGTAATCACTAAACACTAACAGTAACACAGCTAGCATGATACTGTCATATTTCCCTCTTGCAGCCGTCAGTAATCACTAAACACTAACAGTGACACAGCTAGCATGATACTGTCATATTTCCCTCTTGCAGCCGTCAGTAATCACTACGCGCTAACAATCACACAGCTAGCATGATACTGTCATATTTCCCTCTTGCAGCCGTCAGTAATCACTAAACACTAACAGTGACACAGCTACCATGTTACTGTCATATTTCCCTCTTGCAGCCGTCAGTAATCACTACGCGCTAACAATCACACAGCTAGCATGTTACTGTCATATTTCCCTCTTGCAGCCGTCAGTAATCACTACGCACTAACAGTCACACAGCTAGCATGATACTGTCATATTTCCCTCTTGCAGCCGTCAGTAATCACTACGCGCTAACAGTCACACAGCCAGCATGATAACGTCATATTTCCCTCTTGCAGCCGTCAGTAATCACTACGCGCTAACAATCACACAGCTAGCATGATACTGTCATATTTCCCTCTTGCAGCCGTCAGTAATCACTAAACACTAACAGTGACACAGCTAGCATGATACTGTCATATTTCCCTCTTGCAGCCGTCAGTAATCACTACGCGCTAACAATCACACAGCTAGCATGATACTGTCATATTTCCCTCTTGCAGCCGTCAGTAATCACTAAACACTAACAGTGACACAGCTACCATGTTACTGTCATATTTCCCTCTTGCAGCCGTCAGTAATCACTACGCGCTAACAATCACACAGCTAGCATGTTACTGTCATATTTCCCTCTTGCAGCCGTCAGTAATCACTACGCGCTAACAATCACACAGCTAGCATGTTACTGTCATATTTCCCTCTTGCAGCCGTCAGTAATCACTACGCACTAACAGTAACACAGCTAGCATGTTACTGTCATATTTCCCTCTTGCAGCCGTCAGTAATCACTAAACA
Source organism: Babylonia areolata (assembly GCF_041734735.1). Taxonomy (NCBI): domain Eukaryota; kingdom Metazoa; phylum Mollusca; class Gastropoda; order Neogastropoda; family Buccinidae; genus Babylonia; species Babylonia areolata. Next base: position 18,933,992 of record NC_134905.1, read on the forward strand.
CTAACAGTAACACAGCTAGCACGATACTGTCATATTTCCCTCTTGCAGCCGTCAGTAATCACTACGCACTAACAGTCACACAGCTAGCATGATACTGTCATATTTCCCTCTTGCAGCCGTCAGTAATCACTACGCACTAACAGTCGCACAGCTAGCATGATACTGTCATATTTCCCTCTTGCGGCCGTCAGTAATCACTACGCGCTAACAATCACACAGCTAGCATGTTACTGTCATATTTCCCTCTTGCAGCCGTCAGTAATCACTACGCGCTAACAATCACACAGCTAGCATGTTACTGTCATATTTCCATCTTCTGGCTGTCAGAAATCACTACGCACTAACAATCACACAGCTAGCATGATAACGTCATATTTCCCTCTTGCGGCCGTCAGTAATCACTACGCACTAACAGTAACACAGCTAGCATATTACTGTCATATTTCCCTCTTGCGGCCGTCAGTAATCACTACGCGCTAACAGTAACACAGCTAGCATATTACTGTCATATTTCCCTCTTGCGGCCGTCAGTAATCACTACGCGCTAACAGTAACACAGCTAGCATGATACTGTCATATTTCCCTCTTGCAGCCGTCAGTAATCACTACGCGCTAACAGTGACACAGCTAGCATGTTACTGTCACATTTCCCTCTTGCAGCCGTCAGTAATCACTACGCGCTAACAGTAACACAGCTAGCATGTTACTGTCATATTTCTCTCTTGCAGCCGTCAGTAATCACTACGCGCTAACAGTAACACAGGTAGCATGTTACTGTCATATTTCCCTCTTGCAGCCGTCAGTAATCACTACGCGCTAACAATCACACAGCTAGCATGTGACTGTCATATTTCCCTCTTGCAGCCGTCAGAAATCACTACGCGCTAACAATCACACAGCTAGCATGATACTGTCATATTTCCCTCTTGCGGCCGTCAGTAATCACTACGCGCTAACAATCACACAGCTAGCATGTTACTGTCATATTTCCCTCTTGCAGCCGTCAGTAATCACTACGCGCTAACAATCACACAGCTAGCATGTTACTGTCATATTTCCCTCTTGCAGCCGTCAGTAATCACTACGCGCTAACAATCACACAGCTAGCATGATACTGTCATATTTCCCTCTTGCGGCCGTCAGTAATCACTACGCACTAACAATCACACAGCTAGCATGATACTGTCATATTTCCCTCTTGCGGCCGTCAGTAATCACTACGCGCTAACAATCACACAGCTAGCATGTTACTGTCATATTTCCCTCTTGCAGCCGTCAGTAATCACTACGCGCTAACAATCACACAGCTAGCATGATACTGTCATATTTCCCTCTTGCAGCCGTCAGTAATCACTACGCGCTAACAATCACACAGCTAGCATGATACTGTCATATTTCCCTCTTGCAGCCGTCAGTAATCACTACGCACTAACACAGCTAGTATGCAATCACGCAAATGTGGTATTTCCCTGTTTTTGTCGTCCGGATGAGGGTGTCTGAAATCAGTAGGCACTAACACAGCTGGTATGCTGTCACAAAAATGTAATATTTAATGTGCCTGTGTGGTCACGAGAGTGTGTGCATGCGAGAGTGTGTGCATGCGTGCGTGCGGTGCGTGCGTGCGTGTGTGTGTGGTAATTAACAACACAGATGAATGAGAAACAGATCGGCAAACGTGTGTGTGCGTGCATGTGTGTGTGTGTGGTAATTAACAACACGGATGAACGTCTCAGATGAATGAGAGACAACAAAAAGTGGCAATGTACATAATAATATACTTCAAATGACCAACACGCAAACACACACACACACATGCATACATACATACATAATGTATACACCCACACACATACACATGTATACACAAAAACACACACATATGCATGTATACCTCCACACCCACACCTCCACACACAAACATAAATATGTGGGTACCTGAATAAGAGTCTTGATACTTTCTTGATACAGCTCGAGCCTTTCTGACTGCAACACACAGTGTAACATTTACTTCACATAGCTACTGCAACACACAGTGTAACATTTGCTTCACATAGCTACTGCAACACATAGAGTAACATTTACTTCACACAGCTACTGCAACACACAGCATAACATTTGCTTTACATAGCTACTGCAACACAGAGTGTAACATTTACTTCACATAGCTACTGCAACACACAGTGTAACATTTACTTCACATAGCTACTGCAACACAGAGTGTAACATTTACTTCACATAGCTACTGCAACACACAGTGTAACATTTACTTCACATAGCTACTGCAACACACAGTGTAACATTTACTTCACATAGCTACTGCAAAACATAGAGTAACATTTACTTCACACAGCTACTGCAACACACAGTGTAAATTTTACTTCACATAGCTACTGCAACACACAGCGTAACATTTACTTCACACAGCTACTACTAAAACACACAGTGTAACTTTTACTTCACATAGCTATTGCAACACACAGAGCAACATTTGCTTCACATAGCTATTGCAACACACAGTGCAACTTTTACTTCACATAGCTACTGCAACACACAGTGTAACTTTTACTTCACATAGCTACTGCAACACACAGCGTAACATTTGCTTCACATAGCTACTGCAACACACAGTGTAACATTTGCTTCACATAGCTACTGCAACACACAGTGTAACATTTACTTCACATAGCTACTGCAACACACAGCGTAACATTTACTTCACATAGCTACTACTCCAACACACAGTGTAACTTTTACTTCACATAGCTACTGCAACACACAGAGCAACATTTGCTTCACATAGCTACTGCAACACACAGTGCAACTTTTACTTCACATAGCTACTGCAACACATAGAGTAACATTTACTTCACATAGCTACTGCAACACACAGCGTAACATTTACTTCACATAGCTATTGCAACACACAGCGTAACATTTGCTTCACATAGCTACTGCAACACATAGAGTAACATTTACTTCACATAGCTATTGCAACACACAGCGTAACATTTGCTTCACATAGCTACTGCAACACACAGTGTAACATTTGCTTCACATAGCTACTGCAACACACAGTGTAACATTTGCTTCACATAACTACTGCAAAACATAGAGTAACATTTACTTCACATAGCTACTGCAACACATAGAGTAACATTTACTTCACATAGCTACTGCAACACACAGAGCAACATTTGCTTCACATAGCTACTGCAACACACAGTGTAACATTTGCTTCACATAGCTACTGCAACACACAGTGTAACATTTGCTTCACACAGCTACTGCAACACACAGTGTAACATTTACTTCACACAGCTACTGCAACACACAGCGTAACATTTACTTCACACAGCTACTGCAACACACAGTGTAACATTTGCTTCACATAGCTACTGCAACACACAGCGTAACATTTACTTCACACAGCTACTGCAACACACAGTGTAACATTTGCTTCACACAGCTACTGCAACACAGAGTGTAACATTTACTTCACATAGCTACTGCAACACACAGTGTAACATTTGCTTCACATAGCTACTGCAACACAGAGTGTAACATTTACTTCACATAGCTACTGCAACACACAGTGTAACATTTACTTCACATAGCTACTGCAACACACAGCGTAACATTTACTTCACATAGCTACTGCAACACACAGTGTAACATTTACTTCACATAGCTACTGCAACACACAGCGTAACTTTTACTTCACATAGCTACTGCAACACACAGTGTAACATTTACTTCACATAGCTACTGCAACACACAGCGTAACATTTACTTCACAGAGCTACTACTCCAACACACAGTGTAACTTTTATTTCACATAGCTATTGCAACACACAGAGCAACATTTGCTTCACATAGCTACTGCTACACACAGTGTAACATTTACTTCGCGTAGCTATCAGCACAAAGAACACCCGAAGGAACCAGCAATAGCCGAGTGGTTAAAGTGGTCAACATATGTGCAGACCCGCTAGTGCCTGAACCCCCTTTGTGTGTATATGCAAGCAGAAGATCAAATACGCACGTTAAAGATCCTGTAATCCATGTCAGCGTTCGGTGGGTTATGGAAACAAGAACATACCCAGCATGCACACCCCTGAAAACGGAGAATGGCTACCTACATGGCGGGGTAAAAACGGTCATACACGTAAAAGCCCACACGCGTGCATATGAGTGAACGCAGAAGAAGAAGAAGAAGAAGGAACCAGCCACCACGGCAAAGTGGTTCGTGTTGCAAACTGACGACTGGGAGGACGCAAGGTCCATCCCCATTAGTGGCAGGGGGTTGTTTTTTTTCCGGCCCCGTGGCCAGCTCCTAGTCCTACCCAGAGCTGTGTGCACTATGTGGGATCTCCTCTTCTTCTTCTCTTCTTCTTTGCGTTCGACAGCTACGCAGTCAGGGTTGAAGTCCGAGGGATGCCACAAACTCGGACGTCCGGTGATGATCGGCTGCCGTCCCCCAGAGCTTGGTGTTGAGGTCAGCACCCCCAGGCCAGGACTGCTGCCGCATCTTCTCATACAGGGGGCAATCTTGGAGAATATGGGATGGGGTCTGGTCAGCCTGGCCGCAATCACATAGGGATGTGGCTGCCACTCCAATCCTCTTCAGGTGTGCTCGGAGGCCGCAGTGTCCTGTGCGAAGGCGGTAGATGGTAGTCTGGTGTCTTCTCTCCAGTGTCCTGATGGGATCTTGGTGTGCCTGGTAGCCTCCGTTCAGGGTGACCCAGCCTCTTCGGAATCTGCTGCGGAGGAGAGTTTTTGCTTCCTATGTGGGCTCTCAAGTAGGAAGACTGGGACCACAGTCATGAGTCAGCCACTCCAAGGACGTGTCTTTGGGAGCTGCTGCTCAAATTTCCCAATCAACACTGCAGGTGTTTGTATCTGTTGGCCTGGTTGACACCAGGGTACCACTATGACAGTATGGCCTTGTCAGATCTACCCGAACCTTGATGGATCCACCTGACGGGCGCAATAGCCGAGTGGTTAAAGCGCTGGACTTTCAATCTGAGGGTCCCGGGTTCGAATCACGGTGACGGCGCCTGGTGGGTAAAGGGTGGAGATTTTTACGATCTCCCAGGTCAACATATGTGCAGACCTGCCACTGCCTGAACCCCCTTCGTGTGTATACGCAAGCAGTGGATCAAATACGCACATTAAAGATCCTGTAATCCATGTCAGAGTTCGGTGGGTTATGAAAACAAGAACATACCCAGCATGCACACCCCCGAAAGCGGAGTATGGCTGCCTATATGGCGGGGTAAAAACGGTCATACACGTAAAAAGCCCACTCGCGTATATACGAGTGAACGTGGGAGTTGAAGCCCACGAACGCAGAAGAAGAAGAAGATTTCCCAGTCTAACCTGGGAGAAAGTGTCAGAATGGTGTTTGAACCAAGACCCTCATGGACTCTATATTGGCAAAATGAGTGTCTTATATTAACCATTCTGCCACCTTCCTCCTAAGATAAAGCTAAATAGCACAGTGATACACCAGCGATAAAGATTCCTCTTCCCTGGCCAGCTCCTCCCCACAGATAAACTGTGCTGTAATGGCTCCAAGGCAAAGACTGGAACCATACTGTTTAGCATTATGCATATCTACCAATCCATATATACCATCCACCAAGCTGTCTCCTCCTTCGAAAACAACCGCAGGGCCAGCCTTGAGGACAAACGCAGGAGGAGGAAGAACCACGACGCTGCAGCCGCGAACCCAGACCAGACTTTCCCTTGCAACCGCTGCGGCCGACTCTGCTTTTCCCGCATTGGCCTTGTCAGCCATGAGCGTGCCTGCATCAGACGTGGACAACGCCCTTCCTAGATCTTCGTCAGCGAAGCCAGGCCATGATGATCTATATATGTAACAATATGTCTCTGATAGTGTTGCTCAAGTTTTCAACTTATCTTCCAGGTTTGTTTGAATTAAGTTCAAATTATGTGAGGAGGTACAGGGTACAACCATGTCATACAGCCATAAAGCAAGCTGAACGTACAAGGCACAGTCGTCAGCGCCTTAATCATAAAGGCACATCAAGGAATAAAGTGGCGCCTCCAGCACCCCAAATATAACCCAGAAGACAGATACCATTTGCTGGAACGACGGGAACAGGTCAAGATCTTCCGCCTGAGGACTGGACACAACCGCCTGCTCCACCACATGCACACAGAATTTGGCATTGGACAGAATGGAGAGTGCACTTGTGGTGAGGGACCAATGACAACCGACCACATCCTTCAAAACTGTAGGACGCATGCAGCATCCAGGAGGAAGTACTGGCCAACACCGACAGCAGTGGAAGCCAAGCTGCGCGGAACCCTTGAGGAGCTGCAACAGACAGCTGCCTTCATCGAGGACACCGGGCTGCTCATCTAATGGGAGGCGAACGAGGAAGAAGAAGAAGAAGAAGATCGCCTTAACCTCACCAGCTAATCCAACATCTGTGACTCTTCTTCAGTCTGTGATATGAGTACTACAGAGGTTATGGCACAAAATGAACTCAAACAAATTAAGTAGAACAGGACAGTACTATGTACATGATCTTTCCCCAAGGTATATTTTTCCAACACGATTCTTTAGCTTTCGGTGGCAACCATGCAAGGTGAAGAACAACGTTGCTGAAAATAAAGTTACAATACCTTTTTTTTCTTTTCCCTTTTTTTTTTTAAAGAAAAGAAAAGTAGAAGCAATGTATCCTGCCTACCTGTTTATAGGGACCTCGGCTACCACCTTGAGATGGACCTGAAGACACATTAACATTTACCACGAAATATAAACATGATTAACTCATTAAGTGATAACAACAGCAACAACAATAAAAGAACATCACCACCAAAACACCACACCACCAAAGACTGGAGCTTACAATTAAACTATCATTATACCATTGCATTCATACATACATACATTCATACATACATGTATACATAGTGGAGTGATGGCCTTGAGGAAATGCATCCGCCTAGGAAGCGAGAGAATCTGAGCGCGCTGGTTCGAATCATGGCTCAGCCGCTGATATTTTCTCCCCCTCCACTAGACCTGGAGTGATGGTCTGGACACCAGTCATTCGGATGAGACGATAAACCGAGGTCCCGTGTGCAGCATGCACTTAGCACACGTAAAAGAACCCACGGCAACAAAAGGGTTGTTCCTGGCAAAATTCTGTAGAAAAATCCACTGCGATAGGAAAAACAAATAAAACTGCACGCAACTCACTACAGACGACAAATCTATATTCTGCTTTCTAAAACAATGAGAGTGAGTTTTACATTCCTCAGTACTATGGATGCAAAGATCTATTCTATCATTCATCTATGCACATGTGTGGCGCTCTAGCATTCTGATACACAGATGTTGAAAGGGAACTCAAGACCCTGACACACACCTGGGGTAACTCTCAGAGACCGGCCCCAAAACAGACAAGAGTGGTGGTTCTTCGTTGCTGCCCTCCATGCAAGAGGGCAGCAAACTGGGCAGTAAGTAATTCAAACACACACACATATATATATATATATTTTTTTTTTGCTGCCCCATCATCTGCACCATTTCAGTGGTATTACTCCCATGCCGCTCATTTAGATTCCCCCATACACGGCCACACCCGGGTTCATCCGTCGCAGTTCCTGCGTCAGCAGTCCACAGGGAAGCATCGATGTTAGGTTGCCAGGAGGCCACACACCAAAGGAGACCCTGCACTGCTGCTGAGTCACTTCTCGTGGTGTTCAGTGGTGCCTGTTCTGATTTTACGTACTTCGGACACCACCTACTAAGCCCCCTACTAACGACAATAATGGCTTAGTCACGGAGCCAGACTGAGTGAGCGTCCCTCCCGGAGTGGAGACTGCCACCACGTCCCTCAAACAACAGCTCCCGATGAATCCGCCGATATTGACGACATAATTCAAACACATATATGTAGGTTTGTAAACACTTAACAGTATCATGTGAGCAACTGATTTACTAAAAGAACTGCATGGAGTCAGCCTGTAGTATACTATGCGAATACGGTTCAGTCCAGTTACTCAAGGAGGCGTCACTGCATTCAGACAAATCCATATTCGCTGCACCACATCTGCTAAAGCAGATGCCTGACCAGCGGCGTTAAGTCAGCACACTTAGGCCTTGCATGGAGAATACAGTGAAAGAAAATAAGGTTAATTAATCGATTAATTAATCAAAATAGAATAAACAGATAAACAGATGAGTAAATTTATACAGACGGGCGCAATAGCCAAGTGGTTAAAGCGTTGGACTGTCAATCTGAGGGTCCCCGGTTCGAATCACGGTGACGGCGCCTGGTGGGTGAAGGGTAGAGATTTTTACGATCTCCCAGGTCAACATATGTGCAGACCTGCTAGTGCCTGAACCTCCTTCGTGTGTATATGCAAGCAGAAAATCAAATACGCACGTTAAAGATCTCGTAATCCATGTCAGCGTTCGGTGGGTTGTGGAAACAAGAACATACCCAGCATGCACACCCCCAAAAACGGAGTATGGCTGCCTACATGGCGGGGTAAAAACAGTCATACACGTAAAAGCCCACTCGTGTGCATACGAGTGAACGTGGGAGTTGCAGCCCACGAACGCAGAAGAAGAAGAAGAAGAAAATTTATACAACAGGTATGCTTCCTACCTTCATCAGGAATGAGTCCTGTCCACTGCAGCATAGATTCCAGCTTTTCCACAGCCCCTGGTACCACGCGACTCTGTGGCACAGTACACCACATCATACACACATCTTATTCTGAGTTGTGTTGGTTTCGTCCTAACTCCTATGTGTTGTTGCTTCAAGACAAATATGGTTATGATTCACACACACACACACACACACACACATGCACATATATACATATGTTTACACACATACTCCATTTGGTTGGTTTTCTCCTTTTGATTGTTGTGTCTATAAACCTTTATCTATTTGGTTTTATGACAAAATTAATGCGAATCTGATTCACACACACACACACACACACACACACACACACACACGCACACACACACACCTGTGCATGCTTGTCACAATCACATGCATGTACAGAGATATATGTACATAAATAGTTTGTCATATGGCATAGTCTGCAAAATTAACAATAACTTCACACTGATGTTTTAGCAGTGTGAACTGATTGATGGATGTATGCTTCACTAATCACCGTCCTCATCATCACCATTACCTGGCCTGTGAGTTTATATATTTATAAACGAAGAACTGCTGGACAAAATAAATAGGTAAGAAAATAAATTATTTAATTAATAGATAAATGAAATGTGAAGCAACCTGCCATGCGAAAAGACAAAAACAACGAACACAGCGACTGTGTTGTCTGATGCCTGATGCTTGGACAACCCGTAGACACTAGTAAAATTAGTGTGAAATATTAGTATCTATATGTGCAATATAACTAAAGAAGAATATCATCACCAAGAGCCTCAACATCATCACAATCACAATCCTACCTGATCGGTATCCTCAATCCTCAAGATGAAAGTGCCTCCCTTAGCTTTGGCAAACAAATAATTGTACAGAGCTGTGCGGAGCCCACCAAGATGTAAAAAGCCCGTGGGACTCGGAGCAAAACGAACTCTGACTCCATCGCTGGAGGCTAACCGCGCTGAAGTATGCAATCTTCCGACAGACTTGTCCAAATATCGAAAGCAGACAGTGCACAGTCTCAAGGGCGCTGCCATCTTGCACATTTTTGATTGTCGCAAAAATTCTGACTTCCTGCAGATCTTCATACTTTCGATATCATAAGGTCAAACCCAGCAAATGTGTATGTCTTGAACTTGAATCAGACGTTTGAAGCCTGTGAATTCCTGTTCGTCGTTCAATTAGATACAGTACACCAGCATGCGTGGCCTAATGAGAGCGAAGAATGGCTTACTAGAAGAAAAAAAAAAGCACAAGCTAAGACAAGAACAAAAGAAGACCCGTTCCTGGTTCACTATTATTTTGGAAAAGAAAAGAAAAAAAAAGTCAGCTCCCGATGGACGGATACAAGAGCCTAGTGGTTTGAGCACTCACTTTCAATCTGAGAGTTTGAATTCTAGTTGTGCGTGGTGGGTTAAGGGTGGCAATTTTTCTGACCTTCAATGTCAAGATTATGTGCAGGCCATCAAACACGACTGAACTGATGGGTTATGGAAACACGAACCCCGCATGCACATCCCTGAAAACGAAGAATGGCTCACTAGAAGGAAAAAAGCACAAACGAAGACAACAACAAAAGAAGACCTGTTCCTGGTTCAAACGGTGAAAAGATTTCTTTTGTAAAGGAATGGGCGGCGGGAAAGGTGGAGTTGTAAAATCTAAGCGTGGAGTGTAGTCTGTATGTGTGACGTTAAGGGCAATCACTCCGATATATTTCGTCATTCGTCTGCTGCAGAAAAACGTGGGCAAGACTTCGAGAACGATCTTTTCACCTTGAGAGTCTGTGTTGTGTTTGTTTGAAATCAGACAAGCTGGAGCGGTTCGACGCACCCGCGGAATCGCGGGAAGACAAGCCCAAAATGGTGAGTAGATATGTCGAATTGTTAAGAATATATTCCTCGGTGTAATTTTATTTTCACAAAAGTGACTCGAGTCCTAAGCGCTCGTGATGAACCGTTACGTTATGAAAACGGGTATCGATACAGTTTTGGGTCGGGGGATGTTGTATGTGACATAACAAGTTGATGGAAAGCGGCACATTATTGTGGATTAGTAATACTGGATGTGCTCTGTCTGTCTGTCTGTTATCTCTCTCTCTCTCTCTCTCTCTCTCTCTCTCTCTCTCTCTCTCTCTCTCTCAGTCTCTCTCTCTCTCTGTCTGTCTCTCTCTCTTAGTCTCTCATTCTCAGTTTCCGCAAGTCACTGTTTCATGCATTTTCAATTTTACACACAATGACTCCCTCTCTCCTCTCCTCTCTCCCTCTCTCTCTTTCTCCCTCTCTCTCACTTTGTGTGTGTGTGTCTCTGCCTCTCATGTACACACACCCACACCCACACACACACTGACACTGACACTCATTCTCATATTTTCTGATATTTCATCAGATTTGTATTGTACCAGATTTAAGTTTTGTTTGTCATGATGGATTAGTGGAATTTTAATCAACAGTTACATAAATATTCATATGATATTCCATCTACATGTATTATATTCCCATTTGTGATATATTCATAATCACAAGCAAATGTAATAGTCATGTTTTTTGTTGTTGTTGTTTTTTCCCTTTAATTCCTGTTGTAACTTTTTCAGTTCTACAGGACTCATTTTAAAAGGACTGCACATTTATGTATTGTCTGTTGTTATTCTTTTATGGTCTGTCACACTTCTGTGTGTGTGTGTGTGTGTGTGTGTGTGTGTGTGTGCTTCTCTGTATGTGGGTGGATGAGTGAGTGGGTGTGTACAGATACATACTTTTTTCCCGATTACATATGATTATATATATATATATTTGTGTTTGCATGATTGTGTGTTTGCATGAACATTCGTGTGCAGGTTTTGTTGTTAGTTTAAGGGATGATAATAACTGATGATGAAATTATTACTGATTACTGTGTGTTCCTTCTCCTCAGGCCTATGGGCTAATCTGGGCAGGCCTGGGAATGGCAGTGGTTGGATTTGCAGGTAAAAAAGAAAACCCATTTCAACCCTTGTTGATCATTTATAATCATGTAAAGGTATATCTCATCTGGTGCTTTGGCTCAGTAAATTACATTTGATGAATTTGTCTGATTATAGTCACACACACACACACACACACACACACACACACACACACACACAAAGAGAGAGAGAGAGATTCACATAATCCAGTATGCTAATACACCACTAATAGATCTATTATCTTATTTTGCACCACAGATGTGTGTGTGTGTAAGAAAGCCAAAGACTGGAAAATGCACACTGCCTACAACACACACACACACACACACACACACACACACACACATATATATATATATATATATATATATATATATATATGTGTGCGTGTGTGTGTGTGTGTGTGTGTGCGTGTGTATCTATACACACACACACACACACACACACACACACACACACACACATATATATATATATATATATATCTGTACACATTTATACTTCCAAATTCAAGGTGCCATTATGTCAGTTTTTACAAACGGTACTTTGTGTTTTTATTATCTTCAGACTAAAAGGAACAAACAATGATTTAATTTTGTCACCTGTGTGTGTTTACTTCTGACCCGGTCAGTTGGTGGTGTTTTTACATTTCAGGCCGCTCAGGAATTGGCTATGCTAGAATTGCAACAAACACACTGAAGAAACAGCTAGACGCCCTATCTGCCAGTGGCGTAAGTATTTCATTTCACATTTGGAACAGAACCATACATTCAATGTGGCGTAGAATTCATTGAGTGTGTAACTGTAAGCAGTACTTCTCTTCCATCTTCTTCTTCTGCGTTCATGGGCTGCAACTCACACATTCACTCACATAATGTATACAAGTGGGCTTTTACTTGTATAACTGTTTTTACCCCGCCATGTAGGCAGCCATACTCCATTTTCGGGGATGTGCATGCTGGGTATGTTCCTGTTTCCATAACCCACCAAACGCTGACTTTCAATCTGAGGGTCCTGGGTTCGAATCTCGGTGCACCTGGTGGGTAAAGGGTGGAGATTTTTCCGATCTCCCAGGTCAGCATATGTGCAGACCTGCTAGTGCCTGAACCCCCTTCGTGTGTATGCGCACGCAGAAGATCAAATACGCACGTTAAAGATCCTGTAATCCATGTCAGCGTTCGGTGGGTTATGGAAACAAGAATATACCCAGCATGCACCCCCCCGAAAACTGAGTATGGCTGCCTACATGGCGGGGTAAATAAAAAAACAAACAAACGGTCATACACGTAAAATGTTACATGTCTGTCTGAGTGTGTATGTGTGTGCGTCTGAAATCTGATTGAATGACACAGGAAACGAATGATGAGCGCCCAGTGGCAGCCGTCAGTCGGCTCTACCCAGGTAGGCAGCCTGTGGTGCAAATGTCCCCGTGTATGTAAGCCGCTTAGAGCTTGGTCTCTGACCGAGGATAGGCGCTATAGAAGTATCCACATCAATCAATCAGTCAGTCTAGTGGAGGGGGAGGAGAAAGCACTGCTGAGTGAGAGGTTCAGTCCTGTGTGATCAGTATCTCTCAGTTCCTTGGCGGAAGCGTTACCACTAGATGTCACCACAACCGTTCAGCTTGTTTTCCCCCGTGTTTTTGTTGTTGTTGTTGTTTCCTTTTGTGTTGGTGGGCTGCCACTGACTCACATGTGCACCAGCTTGTGTTTTACATGATTGAACATTATGCTCCCTCTCTCTCTCTGTCTGTCTCTGTCTGTCTGTCTCTTTCTCTCTCTTTCTATCTCTCTTCCATCTTACTCTCTCTCTGTCTCTCTGTGTGTGTCTCTCTCAGTCTGTGTGTGTGTCTCTGTCTCTCTCTATCTGTCTCTGTTTCTCAATCCGTCTCTTATCTGTCTCTGTCTCTCTCTCTCTCTCTCTCTCTCTCTATCTATCTATCTATCTCTCTCTCTCACTCTGTCTGTTTCTGTTTCTCCATCTGTCTCTGTCTCTCTGTCTGTCTCTCTGTCTGTCTGTCTGTCTGTCTCTCTCTCTCTCTCTCTCTCTCTCTGCTGTAAAATGTTGTGAACTGGTGGTTTGTCTGCTGCAGGCTTTCAGCAAGTATTACAAAGGAGGATTTGAGAGGAAGATGAACAAAAGAGAGGCAGGCCTTATTTTGGGTGTTAGGTGAGTCAATCAGTGAAAGCAGTGTCCGTTGTTGTTGTTTTTCCTTTCTTTTTTCTGTCTTTCTTTCTTTTTCTTGTTGGCGAAAACAGATTCTATAAATGAGTGTTATTTTCTCTCTGTCTGTTTGGAGGGGATGTGGGGTAGGGGTGGGGGTTCCTTAGGAGAGGTTGGGGTTGGTGGGGTTATAGCTATATGATTTGTGACTGATCAGTCCTTCATTGACATTCAGTGCAATGTGATATATATATATATATATATTTTTTTTTTAATCATTCAGTGCCCATGCAATACAAATCTGTAATACACAGATACAGAGCGGTGCATTATAATATAACACAGCATAATGCAATACAATATTATTTTGTAATACTGCACAATATTATTTTTGTATACTACACAGTGTAATGCAGGGGAAATTTTAGCACAATAAAACCCTGCACAAGCAGAGTACTAGTACTGGAGAGCGCTGCAACAGGATGTGGTGCACTATGAGTCAATGCAACACACCACCACACCACACACGTGTGCAGTTTTGATAGTCAGTGCATGCTGTCCGACTGTGTCCAGTATAAACAGCAGAGGAGTTTATCTGCTTTCCGTTTCTTCTCTGGGCTAAAATTTTGGATTGTAGTGGAGAGTGAGTGTCTTGCCCAAGTTACAATAAACGTACGTCCCCACTCTCTCGGACAGTCCGGCGCTAGGATGGTTCCCCAAAGGTCAACTAGCGCCCCCCCCCCCCCCCCCCCCCCCCCCCCCCAAGGCTGCAGCGCTAAGAGCCAGTGCAAGCTTGCTTTCTAGTCTGGGTCATTATTGTCATAGTCCTTCACTAAAAAGATTCAACTGTAAATGACTTCCCGTTTGCTGTGAAGATATCATTGATGGCTGCTTTGTTGCTGGTCCAGTTGTAAGTTTGTTTGTTTTTGTTTGTTTGTTTTGTTTTTGGGGTAGGGGTGGGGGTTCCTTAGGAGAGGTTGGGGTTGGTGGGGTTATAGCTATATGATTTGTGACTGATCAGTCCTTCATTGACATTCAGTGCAATGTGATATATATATATATTTTTTTTTAATCATTCAGTGCCCATGCAATACAAATCTATAATACACAGATACAGAGCGGTGCATTATAATATAACACAGCATAATGCAATACAATATTATTTTGTAATACTGCACAATATTATTTTTGTATACTACACAGTGTAATGCAGGGGAAATTTTAGCACAATAAAACCCTGCACAAGCAGAGTACTAGTACCGGAGAGCACTGCAACAGGATGTGGTGCACTATGAGTCAATGCAACACACCACATCACCACACACGTACACGTGTGCAGTTTTGATAGTCAGTGCATGCTATCCGACTGTGTCCAGTATAAACAGCAGAGGAGTTTATCTGCTTTCCGTTTCTTCTCTGGGCTAGAATTTTGGATTGTAGTGGAGAGTGAGTGTCTTGCCCAAGTTACAATAAACATACGTCCCCACTCTCCCGGACAGTCAGCATTAGGATGGTTCCCCAAAAGCCAACTAGCGCCCCCCCCCCCCCCCCCCCCCCCCCCCCCCAAGGCTGCAGCGCTAAGAGCCAGTGCAAGCTTGCCTTCTAGTCTGGGTCATTATTGTCATAGTCCTTCACTAAAAAGATTCAACTGTAAATGACTTCCCGTTTGCTGTGAAGATATCATTGATGGCTGCTTTGTTGCTGGTCCAGTTGTAAGGTTGTTTGTTTTTGTTTTGTTTTGTGTGTTTTTGTTGTTTTTTTCCCACCTGCAAGTTTATGTCGATCTAGATATAAGCTGAGTGTTGAGCCTAACACAGCACAACACAAAAGAGGTCAAAGTCACTATACATGTATTCATGTGTGTGTGTGTGTGTGTGTGTGTGTGTGTGTGTGTGTGTGTGATGTGCAGCCCTTCTGCCAGCAAGGCCAGAATCAAGGAGGCCCACAAACGCGTCATGCTGCTCAACCATCCTGACAGAGGTTTGTGGGGGAGCGGGGTGTGTGGGGGGGGGAGTGTGGGGTCTGGGGGGGTGAGGGTGGGGTGGTGACTGTATCTGTGTACGTGTCTGTGTCTGTGTCTTTGCAAGAGAATGTGTCATGCCGCTCTGACAGGTTTGTCTGTGTGTGCGTGTGTGTTTTTGTCTACCTGTGTGTGTCACTGCGTGTGTCTTTTTGCAAGAGAATGTGTCGTGCCACTCTGACAGGTTAGTCTCTGTGTGCGTGTGTGTGTCTGCCTGTGTGTGTCACTGTGTGTGTCTTTTGCAAGAGAATGTGTCGTGCCACTCTGACAGGTTTGTCTGTGCATGTGTGTGCGTGTCTGTGTCTGCCTGTGTGTGTCACTGTGTGTGTCTTTTGCAAGAGAATGTGTCGTGCCACTCTGACAGGTTTGTCTGTGCATGTGTGTGCGTGTCTGTGTCTGCCTGTGTGTGTCACTGTGTGTGTCTTTTGCAAGAGAATGTGTCGTGCCACTCTGACAGGTTTGTCTGTGTGTGTGTGTGTGTGCGTGTCTGTGTCTGCCTGTGTGTGTCACTGTGTGTGTCTTTTGCAAGAGAATGTGTCGTGCCACTCTGACAGGTTTGTCTGTGTGTGCGTGTCTGTGTCTGCCTGTGTGTGTCACTGTGTGTGTCTTTTGCAAGAGAATGTGTCATGCCACTCTGACAGGTTTGGTTTGTCTGTGCATGCGTGTGTGTTTTTGTCTACATGTGTGTGTCACTGTGTGTGTCTTTGCAAGAGTGTGGAGTGATGGCCTAGAGGTAACGCGTCCGCCTAGGAAGCGAGAGAATCTGAGCGCGCTGGTTTGAATCACGGCACAGCCACCGATACTTTCTCCCCCCTCCACTAGACCTTGAGTGGTGGTCTGGATGCTAGTCATTCGGATGAGACGATAAACCGAGGTCCCGTGTGCAGCATGCACTTAGCGCACGTAAAAGAACCCACAGCAACAAAAGGGTTGTTCCTGGCAAAATTCTGTAGAAAAATCCACTTCGATAGGAAAAACAAATAAAACTGCATGCAGGAAAAAATATTTAAAAAATGGGTGGCGCTGTAGTGTAGCAACGCGCTCTCCCTGGGGAGAGCAGCCTGAATTCCACACAAAGAAATCTGTTTTGATAAAAAGAAATACAAATACAAAAATGTGTCATGCTGCTGAACCATACAATTATTCTCCTTTTCATCAGATAGAAATTATTATTTCATAAAGATTATATATATACAAAAGTAAACAGTTTCAGTTGGTTTTTTTCCAAAATGTTGATTTTTGTTTTATTTGAAAGCTTCTTGAAGCTGTACACAATTTTCCTCCTTTATTCAGATGAAAATTATGTAATTAAATCATTTTGAATAAAGATTATGAATACAACAGTTAAGACAGTTTCACTTTTTTTCCAGATGTTGATATTTGATTTAACTCTCTCCATACGAACAGCGAAAGAGACGACGTTAACAGCGTTTCACCCCAATTACCATCATCAAAATATTGCAATCGGAAGGCTCTTATACTGAAGAGGTGAATGTTGACAAAGAATACCACAATTCTTATGACGGAAGCTAAAGGTTGGGTCATTCAGACACCCACTGGACATCCGAGGGGTCTGTGTAGAGGAGAAGAGAGGACTGGCCGTACTGAGTGAGTTAATTTAAAAGCTTCTTTAGACTATGTGCACATGCTCTCCTTTTCTGTTCTGCTTCAGGTGGCTCACCATACCTCGCTGCCAAAGTGAATGAAGCCAAAGACTATCTGGATAACATCAAGCCAGGCGCCAGTTGATGACTGCAGCTTGTTAGTCCTCCTTGTGTGTGTGTGTGTGTGTGTGTGCTGTAAAGAGAGATACAGCAAGCATGTGTGTGTGTGTGTGTGTTTTATGCAAATATGAGTGTTTGTGTGTGTGTGTGTGTGTGAGAGAGAGAGAGAGATTGAAATTGAAATCGAAACTTTTTTATTGAGGGAAAAGGAATAGGCACTTATCAGCCTGTTTTCATCCTACCCTCGTAAAGAAAACGTATAAACTAATCTAGGAAATACAAAAAGACTGAGAAAAAGTATGGAAAAAAAAATACATACACATCACATGGCAACAACAACAAGAACAAATAAATGGCATAGAAAATACACAATTCTCCACAAAATAACATAGTATGCATGTGTGTGAAGGAGAGAGAGAAGGAAAGGAAGGAAGAGATACAAAGAAGGAGAGAAAGGAAAAACTGTTGAGAGAGAGAGAGAGGGGGGGGAGGGAGGGAAGAAGGAGGGGAGGAAAGGAGATAGACAAGGATATTGAGAATACATCATTTTTTTTCAAGAGAGAGAGAGAGAGAGATAGCAGGCATGTGCGTGCGTGTGCTTGCATTTGTGTGTATGCATGTTTTGTGTGCATTTAGAAGTTGCGTGTGATAAATGTTTTGGTTCTTGAGTAGACGTGTGTTGATGTTTACTGCTGCTAGAGTGTATGCATATTTCTATGGTGTAAAGGGATAGTTGTATGTCTCTTTCGGTTTATATCTTTATCTATATCTATTATTTCTTGTTATTTGATAATTTTTTTTTTTAAACACTTTTGTCTGTACTTTTATATTTTTTTTTTATATGCCGACATTCCACCAGTTTCATAAAAGGGAGTTGGGGGAAGAGGAATTAATTAATACTATCTTTATATCACTTCGTGTGTATGAAGTGTATGAGACAAGGTTCTCTGACATACAGGACAGTTGCTGTGAAAAAACAACCAAACAAAAAATCATGTTTGCAATTGTGGATTGGGATCTATCCTGAATTTAACACGGACCGGAGGATAGTCTCATGGTTTGCATTAGAACTTCAGAAATATGTAACCCACTCTTTCATTGAAGCAGCATTTAGCCTGAAGCATAGAATAATAATTCAATTTGGACACAATCTGGAAATTGAATGATCTTTTTTTATTTGTGTTGTAGGACATAGTGCTTCCTTGGATTTTTTTTTTTTTTTTTTTTTTTTTAATGCTTTTCTTGCTTTATTGACATCTTTCTTTCATTGGCTGAGTAAAAAAAAAAAATCGTTTTGATTTCTAGTACAGAATTGGAAATTAAACATAATATAACTTCATTAGATGTGTGTGTGTGTTTATATTTGTGTGCTCTAGCATGTGAGATGGGCTGAGAGTAAGTGTTAGTATATTTGTGTGTGTGTGTGTGTGTTGGTGTGTGCATTTTGGCATCCATTGATCAAAAATCAGAACCGAAATCTGTAAATTTAATGGTAAACTTGAACTGTGTCAGAGATTACTGTCAGTTACAAAGATGGTAATATCCATGTGGACCGCACAGAGAAAACAGGTGAAAGAATCATCTGTGTGGTCCAGTTATCTACCTTGAAACCGCTGTGTAATACAACTACTTCCTCGTTCGTGGGCTGCAACTTGTACATGTATTCATTCATGTACACGAGTGGGCTGTATGACCGTTTTTACCCATGCCATGAAGGCAGTCATACTCTGTTTTCGAGGAGGAGTGGGGGGGTTGCATCCATGTATGTTCTTGTTTCCATAACCTACTGAATGCTGACATGGGTTACGGGATCTTAACTCTCTCCATACGAACGGCGAAAGAGACGACGTTAACAGCGTTTCACCCCAATTACCATCATCAAAGTATTGCAATCGGAAGGCTCTAATACTGAAGAGGTAAATGTTGACAAAGAAAACCACAATTTTAATGACGGAAGCTAAAGGTTGGGTCATTCAGACACCCACTGGACATCCGAGGGGTCTGTGTAGAGGAGAAGAGAGGACTGGCCGTACTGAGTGAGTTAAACGTACAAAACTGATCTTTTGCATGTATGTTACACATGAAGGGGGCACTAGCAGGTCTGCACATATGTTGACCTGAGAGATTGGAAAAAATCTCCACCCTTTACCCAACAGGCGCCGTGACCATGATTCGAACCTGGGACCCTCAGATTGAAAGTGCTAACGTTTTAACCACCTAGCTGTTGTGCACATCCCACCAGGCGCTGTGACCATAATTCGAACCTGGGAAACTCAGATGGAAAGTGCTAACATTTTAACCACCTAGCTGTTGTGCACATCCCACCAGGCGCCGTGACCATAATTCGAACCTGGGACCCTCAGATTGAAAGTGCTAACACTTTAACCACCTAGCTGTTGCGCCCATCAGCTATGAAATACAGCTTTGGCAATAATATTTCAAATATTCACTTTTGATTCCACCATCCAACAGAAGCAATAGCCAAGTGGTTTAAGTGTTGGACTTTCAATCTGAGGGTCCTGGGTTTGAATCTTGGTGACAGCACCTGGTAGATAAAGGGTGGAGATTTTTCCAATCCCCAGGTCAACATGTGTGCAGACCTGCTAGTGCCTGAACCCCCTTCATGTGTATATGCAAGCAAAAGATCAAATACACACATTAAAGAAGGGTTATGGAAGCAAGAACATACCCAGCATGCACACCCCCGAAAGCGGAGTATGGCTGCCTACATTGGCTGGGTAAAAACGGTCATACGCGTAAAAGCCCGCACGTGTACATATGTGTGAATGTGTGAATTGCAGCCCACAAATGCAGTTGAAGAAAAAGAAGATTTCTCCGTCCAGCTACACAATCCAGTTTCCCCAAACTCACCAGTCAACCCCCCCACCCCCTTCCCCCACCCCACCCTCACTCCTACTTTTTAAACGAGACCATGTGAACATTAATACTTTAACAAAACATATACAATCACAAGTGTGTGTGATGGAACATACGTGCACGTGTATTTGTGTATGCGCATGTGGCCATAGAAAACGTGCACCTACCAGGTCCACGCATTCAACACTGAGGAAAAACTTCAGTTCACGGGGATGATGCTTGCAAAAAGCTGCATGATACAATTCACTGCAATGCTGAGTCTCACATTTCAGCACACACACACACACACACACACACCGTGACACCACACGCACACACACACACATGCACAGAGCCCATCACGTGCTGACAGTTTATGGGGGAAGTGACTCAGGAAAACCGCTGTGTCTGACCCATATCCACGACCTTTTTTTTCTTTCTTTCTTGTGTGTGTGTGTGTGACGGCAAACGTGTGTCACGTGCAGTTTATTTTCTGCCTGGCACACCGTGTGACTGGTCGATAATGGACAGGCCCTTGGCCTTTCGCAACACTTGTCAACTGAGATGGATGTCTGCGGCACATGACAGCCCTGGCAAAAAAAGGAAAAAAAAAAGAAAGAAAAAAGATCAGATCAGACGGACTGACAGACATGTATCGATACACGGTGGGTCTATCCAGTTGTCTCTGGAATCAGTGTGTACCACGGTAGGTAACCTACGTCAGTTGTGTGGCATGTCAGTTCCTACGCGGGGGAGAGAAAAAGGGAGCCAAGCTCACAGTAAGCTACCTGATTGGTTCTTTTGGAAAACAAAGCAGCCAATAGGTGCCTAACTATCTCTCGCTTCGACAGAAACATTGAATAAGGAATAGAGGCAGCGGTCCTTTGGAATAAAATGTAGCGTACACTCGATCGTAGCACGTACTAAGACTGATTGAATACGTGTCCTTTTGTTGTTGGTTTTTTTTTTTCCTGTCTTTTATCAATTTCTGTTCATATCTTCTTCTTCTTCTTCCTCGGAAATTTTCATGCACAGTGAAGCCCGTGACCACCACTGTCAGTGATGTAACTTTGACTGATACACATATTGATAATATTATAAATAAAGCCAATCAAATGATTGGTGTAATTAAGAGAGCCTTCAATTACTTAGAAAAAGATATATTTCTCAATTTATATAAAGCATTAGTTATATCGCATGT
>NC_134905.1:18958065-18998065 GCF_041734735.1 Babylonia areolata
TGCTGTATCAGTGTATGCATGTGCATTTGCGCATGTTCAGATGTTGTCTTTTTGACAGACACACACACACACACACACACACACAGACACACACACACTCAAACACACACACACACGCACGCACATGCACACACACACACACACACACACACACACACGAAAAAAAAGAAAAACAACAACAAAAAACAACAGCAGTGAAACAGAACTTTCCAAGTGAGTGGAGATTTGGGCAATCCTTTGTCATTATCTGCCAGCACAGTAGCAGAAAATTAGGCATAATAATACTTGGGTAATGCTGACGATAGCCTATAGCCTGTATAGGGATCATTATCATCATTACTTGGTATTCTTTTTCTCCTTCTTCTGTGTTAGGTTGCAAGTGCATCTCTGATATAGATCAGTGGATGGTTTTTACATATTAATTATGTATGGCTTAGCCTGCTGTTTTGGTAGCTGAAGTGTTTCGGGGGCATGCAGTGATACATCTATATAGATCTGTCATTTTCTACACAGCTTCACTAGAGTGGGACAGGATTTGCATGGGTTGTGCTTACATGGATGATTGGTAAGTGTGTAGTGAGTAGTGGATGTGTAGTGTGTAGTAATACTAGTATAGGCAGAAGGGGCTATAACAAACATAATTATTTTGAATAGGTGTGGCATGGGAGAATGTTTGTGAGAGGATAATGCGTAAATTAGATAGAAACAAACATACGCAGAACAGGCACAGTAAGGTGTATCCCATGTGCTCCTGCATTTGTTTGTAAACTCTTATGTTGAGAGATAACCATATCATAACTCTTGACACACATCCCTGCTTTTTTGAAGATATCATTTTTGATTTTTATACATGGTTTGGTGAGAGAGAAAGAAACCTAGATGAGTAGACCTGTCTCCAAACTAAAGCACATATGTCACTTGTTCTCCACTAGATATATTTGTTATCTGGGCACCAAAACAGTGACCACAGCCTATTGACTTGGACTTGGGGATGGCCAGGCTTACTCACTTTGTGTCTGTTTCCTGGGCCGAAATCATTTTCGGACTTTGGCCAAGAGGTTGGTGCAGGCCTAAGAAATGGAGGAAGGCTTGTACTATAGTTGCTACTGTGCACCCCCACCACTACTTTCCCCTGGATACTCTCAAATTGTGTAATGGGGGTATAACTATTTTATCAGTGAACCCAACCCTCTACAGGCTCTAGACTGCCGGCACTGACACTGTGTGAAACTGTGTTATCAGTGTGTCCTAGATCTCCTGGGACAGATGTGTGGGTCTCTATGGCCAGTCAAGTCAGGCTCAGCACTTTTCTTCAAGGGATACTGCTGGTACACGTAGAGACTTTACTATTATTATCAGCTGGCCAAGGGGACCTAACAGTGTCAGCACCCAGCATATCACTCAGTCAGTGTGGCTGGCTGGTGGTGACAGCGTCTGCTGGCTGGGGCTGTGTTGTTACTCAGCATCTCCCCTCCATTTCTGCTGGCTTGTGCCACCTGGGGTGGATTTATTTGGATTGAAGGTGGTAAAATCAGGTAATCCACTGTCCAGTTTTGTATTCAAGGTAATAGCTGTCTTGTAGTCCTGAAACTAAGGAGATCATCTGAAAACTTAGGGGACAGGTGGGGTGGTGGGGGTGGTTTTAGAGAGGGAGAGACTGAGAGTATGACTGTTTACAATTTTTACGTAGCACAGAATGACTTCAGGGCATTTTTATTGACTGGCTTGAATTGCTAAAGCGGAATGTATATTACAATGGTAAAAATGACTATTATAAGGAAATGGAAAATCAAACTGAGCATCTAGTCATTCAGATGAGATGATAAACCGAGGTCCCATTTACAGCACACACTTGTTGCACTGGAAAATAACCCATGGCAATGAGTGTTGTCGCCTGGCGAAAATTCTGCAGAAGAAATTCATGCTAATACAGTAATAGTGATAGGTACACAAATAATAAGCATGCACTCAAGGCCTGACTACATGCGTTGGGTTCTGCTGAAGGTCAGGCATCTGCTAGCAGATGTGGTGTAGCGTATATATGGATTTGTCCAAATGCAGTGACACCTCCTTGAGAAACTGAAACTGAATTGACTTATTAAATTGATTATCCAACTTTTTGCCCCCATTGAAGATCTAATCCAAAATCAATTTAATGAAGATGAAGTAAAAATATTTGCATTAATTCAAGAAAACCAGCTGAACAAAAATAAATGTTTCTTTTGATTTAAACTAATTAAAGAGGCCTCTCATTTTGTTTTGTTTTCCTGTTTTGTTTTGTCTGTCATGTCAGCTTTATCATGTGTTGTGAGGTAAAGTTGACTGATGAAGAAGACAGTACAAAATTTAAAAACAATATTTATAAACATCAGTATCGGGGTGGGGAGGAAAGTTCACACAATCTGGACTGAAGTCTGCTTTCTTTGGTTTTTTTAATCATGACAGTTTATCTCAGTCTCTCTCTCCTTGTCAGACCACCTCTCTGTTTGTCTGCCTCTACCAGTCAGCTTTAACCAGTTATGAAGTGAGTGAACCTGTGTGTATTAAATGTGCGTCACAGTGTGTGCGTTTGTCCATATTACATATATATATGTGTGTGTATATATATATATATATATATATATATATATATATATATATTGTATGTGTGTGTGTGAGTTTTGGTTGGTTGTGTCCTGTTGGTGTGATTCCTACAGCAGGCCTGTTGTTGATCACTTGATGCGACTCACTGCCTTCTGCTCTGGCCACACAGTGCCTACATTGATTGAGCCATGCCACAGAGACACCTCTCAGCTCCAAATGCCTCACACATGTGACAAGCACTTGTCCTGTACATAGTTGGACTGCATTCTCCCAGTCACTGGCTGTAAGACTGGGAGACCCAGAGGCATTTATTTATGTCGACATTCTTAGTTTAGTGTGTGTGTGTGTGTGTGTGTGTGTGTGTGTGTTTATTGCTCATTCAGTGCTGTGTTGGCCACAGAGCACACACATTCTGCCCAGAACACCAACCCAGCTTACAATCAGTGTACACACGCACATCACCTTATCACTTTATCATCAGTCCACGCCAGCAGCCTGTGTTTGCAGGAGGACGTGGCCCAACACTAATCCAGTCTGCCCCCTTTGGGTCACATGGGCAACCCCTGTCTTGTCTCATGATCTCCCCCCTCACCCCACAACTCCTCTTATTCCCCCAACCGCCCAGTGGTCTTTACAGCAAGTAAGGGGGCTTGGGTCCTGGTGGTGTCAGCCGGAAGGGACACTTCTTCAAGTTCTTGCAGTCTAACTTTGTAAAGTTTTGTAAGTAGAGTCTGTGACTTTAGTTTGAAACACGGTCCAGTGGGAGACTTTTCAAAAAACAAAACCAACCCAACCCTCACAGCCTGTGTGGACTTTGAACTCTTTCACCATGGCTGCTGGCCCACAGAGTTGGTTCATGTTGGTCCGGGCTTTTTAAAAAAAATTATTTATTTTTATACTTTTTTGGGGGGTTTGGACGGGGTGCTTGGGAACATATTTTAGATATAAATGGAGCGCACACATGTTACATTGAGTGTTTCATTTTATAACAGGAAATGCTTTTTGCTGGTCGAACAGTGGCCACCTGATGTATCCAGCAGATAGCTGTTGCAGGAGGGTTGTGGAACTGTCACAAGTGTGAGGTTACTGTCTGCAGTACAGGGGCTGTGTGCTTTGTCTGTTGATCCACACTTGATTGAGCTTGTGGTCGTTGTAACTGTCCTTGTCGTCAAGAGACATACATGTGATGTATGTGTCGCGAGACTGTTAACTTTAAAGTTCTAAACTGTACCACCCGCGCTGGTTATTGAATGGGATTTCAGAGAACAGTAATTGTGTTTTAGGTAAGGTTACCCTGCTTGAGTTGAGTTGTTATTATATTGTATTGTATTGTAATTATCTTTTTATCACAACAGATTTCTCTGTGTGAAATTCGGGCTGCTCTCCCCAGGGAGAGCTCGTCGCTACACTGAGAGTGCCACCCTTTTTTTTTTCTTTTTTTTTTCCTGCAGTTTTATTTGTTTTTCCTATCGAAGTGGATTTTTCTACAGAATTTTGCCAGGAACAACCCTTTTGTTGCTGTGGGTTTTTTACGTGCGCTAAGTGCATGCTGCACACGGGACCTCAGTTTATCGT
Organism: Babylonia areolata; assembly: GCF_041734735.1. Classification (NCBI taxonomy): domain Eukaryota; kingdom Metazoa; phylum Mollusca; class Gastropoda; order Neogastropoda; family Buccinidae; genus Babylonia; species Babylonia areolata. The sequence goes on from NC_134905.1 coordinate 18,962,224, forward strand.
CTCATCCGAATGACTAGCATCCAGACCACCACTCAAGGTCTAGTGGAGGGGGGAGAAAATATCGGCAGCTGAGCTGTGATTCGAACCAGCGCGCTCAGATTCTCTCGCTTCCTAGGTGGATGCGTTACCTCTAGGCCATCACTCCACGTATATATGTGTGTGTGTGTGTGTGTGTGTGTGTGTGTGTGTGTGTTAAGCAGCACAGAATACTGACAAAATTATTTCTGAAGGAGTGTGGTCAACACAACTTTACACGTATACATCACATGTGTATTTTTGATTTTCTGAAAAGTTCACTGACTGTGTATTACTTCTTTTTTCCCCCAATATATTAGTGAAGATAAAAACATTTTAAAAATACTGGCACAGTGGCAGAATGATTGTGTCAGGGCAACCTACAACTACAAGTATGTGTATATGACATGAAAAAAAAAAGAAAAAAAAAAAGATTCCAAACACATCAGGTCAGTTTAACTTTCATAGACTGTATTGATTATACCTTCCACATGTAAACAAACATAATATTTCATTATTTGAAATTTTATGGGATAAGCTAAAGTCTGTCATGAATTAATGGAAATTTAAACTGTTACATTGAATATTTACATTTAGTCATACTGCTGTGCATAGCCAATTTGTTTAACTTTAACTTTGTTTTACTTTTAACGTTTATTTACATTTATCATTTTATATGTTTGTGCAGCTGTGTATAAAATAGATATATGTATATACTCACATACTGACATAGACACAAACTCTCTCTTTCCTTTTCCTTCCTTTTTACTCTCTCCACCTACACATGCCTTAGGGTTTCATGACAGAAGCATTCTTTTGGGTTTTTTTATTTTATTACTCAACACACACACACACACACACACACACACACACACACATACATCCATGTTTGAGTTGTGCATAACACAAACACTCAAGAGACAGAAACGTAGTGCTCATTCAGGTTCACGTAATGTGCAGAGTAAATATTACATTTCCTTTTTGATTATTCTTGTATTTCCTGGTTGGAAAATGATAATTACATTTGCTGTTGGCATTAGCTGTCAACATGGAGATTTATGTGGACAGTTGTGTGACACATTAAAAAAAATTTGTTTCTCTTTTTTTTTTTTTTTTTTTGGTGAGTTTGAATCAGTTACATGTAAGTCACTAAGTGCAGGTTATTATTGCCAGCTCTAGCTGCAGTGTTCAACTTCAATGTCAATGCTTAATCACAAACTATGCAGTATCCTTGCATGGTTGTTAGTATACTACTTATATATATATATATATATATATATATATATATATATCATATGTTATAGCCGTGAGAGCACTGAATAGTGTGTGTTTGTGTTTGTGTGTGTGTGTGTGTGTGTGTATAGGAGGAAGTGTGTGTGTGTGTGTGTGTGTGTGTAGGAAGAAGTGTGTGTGTGTGTGTGTGTGTGTCGGAGGAAGGTGTCAGAATGGTAAGCCTGGACAGTGTCCATTAGGGTCTGTGGTCCGAATCCTGGTCTCACCCTTTCTCTCAAAGTTTGACTGGAAAATTCAACTGAGGGTCTAGTAAATTTGGATGAGACATCGAACAGAGGTTCTGTTATGCATCATGCACTTGGCACTCTGAAAAAGAACTTGTTATGACAACAAAAGTGTTGTCCTCTGTAGAAGAAATCCACTCTGAAATATGCACAGTTGGCCTGACTGGTGGTTTGGGTCATGCTGCTGTCAGGCATCTGCCCAGCAGATGTGGTGTAGGGTATTTGCCCAAACGCTGTGACGCCCGCCTTCTGTAGAAACTGAAACTGTGTGTGAAATACTGAGGTAAATTGGCCTTTCTCAGCTGCTTTCACAACTCCTGGTGTGTTAACCCTTCCTGCTCCCTGTGTACACTTTTTTCTTTCTTTGTTCGCTCCGTGTGTTTGTGTGTGCGGTGTGTGTGTGTGTGTGTGTGTGTGTGTGTGTTTGTTTAAAAAAAGATGGTGTGTGGTTAGGAAAAAAAAAAAGTTTTGTTTAAAGGAAATTGAAACACACCAGACTGCAGACTGGGAAAGTCCATCTTTTGTTGTGTGTGTATATATATACATATCAGATGTGTTTAATTTAGATTTTTGACAATGTTATTACAGAATCTGTGTATGGAGAACAAATGAATTCAAGTTTTCAACACATAATGGCTAAAAATGGAACACATTGGTAGCACTAAGTTAGTTTTGATGGAAAATTAAATCACCACTGAAACATGCTCACTCACATACCCATAGCATTTAGTCGTCTTCTTTGTTCGTGGGCTGTGACTCCCATGTTCACTCACACACACACACACACACACACATACACACACACTAGTAGGCATTTGCGTGTATGACCATTCTGACCCGTGCCACATAGGCAGTCATACTCTGTTTTCGGGGAAATGGCATTCAGTGAACTTTGAAGCTTGACCGGCACAAGTTGGATTTTGCGCAGGTCAGGCCCTTTTTTGAAAATGGTATTATTTTTTTTTTATCAGCAGATACAGTGTAGTGTTTAACTTTACGGCAGTGATCCAGTCCACACATATTATTGACGCCTTAAAAAAAACTGAAGGCAGCCTTTTTCCTGTCATGTCCGCCAGGCGGGGCGGCAGACCGTGCAGAGAAACAGGAGGTGAGGACAGAGCACAGGGTCAAGTCCAAGGTCAAGGTCAAGGTCAGCACCATGGGGGAGTGCCGCATCCCAGGCCACATCACCGGCCTCTACATCTTCGCTGTGGTCAACCTGTGTGCCTTGCTCAATATCTCGCTCGTCAGGGCCGATGTGTTTGTGGTGAGTCTGCGCTCTCCCTCTCCCTCCTTTCCCCTACAGTAGAAATGAGCAATGACAGTTAGTGTTTGAACCATTTCCCGGACATCATTCAGAGCGTGCGGAATGTATGGAAACATGCACCGAATACAGATGTATGACCTGAACAGTCTGGGAGGGGGGAGGGAGGGGGGGGGGGGGAGCCTGTGCCAGTTACTCTTGTACATTTCATCCCAGTAGTTATCAGGCACAGTACTTTTTGCTTTCAGAAAGAAAAAAATTGATTGTATTAGTTTTCACGTGGCATCATCTTTATACCCCACACATGAACTATGAAACTGGTTGGTTTGGGGGGAACTCCAAATGTGATTGATGTGTCCAGTGAGTGAGACTAGTGTGAGTGGCGCTGCTTTCTTTCACTTCAGATTGACGTGGAGAAGAACAGCACCATCGACACCATCCAGGACAAGCAGGCCATGTTCGGACCAGACTTCCCTGAGGAGGGAGTGGAGGTCAGTGCAGCTTTCCTTGTGCTATCTGTTCTTCTTCTTCTTCTTCTTCTGCGTTCACTCGTATGCACATGAGTGGGCCTCTACGTGTATGACCGTTTTTACCCCGCCATGTAGGCAGCCATACTCCGTTTTCGGGGGGGGTGCATGCTGGGTATGTTCTTGTTTCCATAACCCACCGAACGCTGACATGGATTACAGGATCTTTAACGTGCGTATTTGATCTTCTGCTTGCATATACACACGAAGGGGGTTCAGGCACTAGCAGGTCTGCACATATGTTGACCTGGGAGATCGTAAAAATCTCCACCCTTTACCCACCAGGCGCCGTCACCGTGATTTGAACCCGGGACCCTCAGATTGACAGTCCAACGCTTTAACCACTCGGCTATTGCGCCCGTCTGCTTTCTGTCCTCACTCTCCTGGCTTTGGTCACCTGTGTCTTCTGGTCCTGGATGTGCTGTGCCTAGTATACGTTGTGTTCTTATGCTAACTTGCTCGCTTGTCTTGACAGCTTAGGAGTCTGTCTAGGAACGCTACAAACAAGAGCAGGGAATCTGTTCTTCAATCCTGAAGGTTTGATAAAGTGGATTGGGTTGGGTTTTTTTTGTGATTTTTTTTTTTTCCTTCTTCTCAAGCCGTGATAAAATCTTTAGAGGGAAGAGAGAAAGTAATGATGGAAAGATTTTATCATTTTAATTTTTTTTTTTTAAATAGATATTGAACTGAAAATATGAGTTCATCTTGTTTTATCAGTTGTCATGCCTCAGCACCCCCCTCCCTCACCCCCCCTCAACCCCACCCCCACCCTCCAGAGGGAGAACATACTAGTGGTTCATGAACAGTCCCATACTGTCGGGAAGGAAATTTATAGCTGTGTGAGTGTGAATGTTTCTTTTCATGTGTGCTTTTTCTTCTCTTTGTGTGCGTGTGTGTGTTTTGCTTTGCATTGCCTGAAAACAGGTTTTAACTAAACAATTAACTGAGTACTGTTGGCAACACATGTGTGGTGTAATGGGTTATGGATGATCAAAAGCTGACAGTGTGGGGTGTGTGTGGTGTGATGGGTTGTGGATGATGAAAGCTGACACAGTGGGCTGTGTGTGGCGTAATGTGTTATGGATCATGAAAGCTAACAGTGTGGGCTGTGTGTGGTGTGATGGGTTGTGGATGATGAAAGCTGACAGTGTGGGCTGTGTGTGGTGTGATGGGTTGTGGATGATGAAAGCTGACAGTGTGGGCTGTTTGTGGTGTGATGGGTTGTGGATGATGAAAGCTGACAGTGTGGGCTGTGTGTGGTGTGATGGGTTGTGGATGATGAAAGCTGACAGTGTGGGCTGTGTGTGGTGTGATGGGTTGTGGATGATGAAAGCTGACAGTGTGGGCTGTGTGTGGTGTGATGGGTTGTGGATGATGAAAGCTGACACAGTGGGCTGTGTGTGGTGTAATGGGTTATGGATGATGAAAGCTGACAGTGTGGGCTGTGTGTGGTGTAATGGGTTGTGGATGATGAAAGCTGACAGTGTGGGCTGTGTGTGGTGTGATGGGTTGTGGATGATGAAAGCTGACAGTGTGGGCTGTGTGTCGTGTAATGGGTTGTGGACGATGAAAGCTGACAGTGTGGGCTGTGTGTGGTGTGATGGGTTGTGGACGATGAAAGCTAACAGTGTGGGCTGTGTGTGGTGTAATGGGTTGTGGACGATGAAAGCTGACAGTGTGGGGTGTGTGTGGTGTGATGGGTTGTGGACGATGAAAGCTGACAGTGTGGGCTGTGTGTGGTGTAATGGGTTGTGGACGATGAAAGCTGACAGTGTGGGGTGTGTGTGGTGTGATGGGTTGTGGATGATGAAAGCTGACAGTGTGGGCTGTGTGTGGTGTGATGGGTTGTGGATGATGAAAGCTGACAGTGTGGGCTGTGTGTGGTGTGATGGGTTGTGGATGATGAAAGCTGACAGTGTGGGGTGTGTGTGGTGTGATGGGTTATAGATGATGAAAAGCTGACAGTGTGGGCTGTGTATGGTGTGATGGGTTATAGATGATGAAAAGCTGACAGTGTGGGGTGTGTGCGGTGTAATGGGTTATGGATGATGAAAGCTGACAGTGTGGGGTGTGTGTGGTGTGATGGGTTATGGATGATGAAAGCTGACAGTGTGGGCTGTGTGTGGTGTGATGGGTTGTGGATGATGTGGACACTGTGACCTGTTGTGCTGCTGTCGCCAGGGACGACTGATGTACGTGATCCCTCACGATGCGTGTCACAAAGTTGAGCCACCCCCTGCAGAAGTGGGCATGCCCTGGATCGCTCTCATATCGCGTGGACCGTGCCATTTCGACCAGAAGGTAAGGCTTCATGCACGCCACGCTTGTCTGGCATGTTCGTTTATTTTGAAAGGTGAAGAAGCTCCGTGGTGTATGCTGTGCAACCAGCCTCTCGCTCGACATCAGGTGGCCCCTTTGTAAGCTGTGCATCTAGTCCTTTGTTCTGTGTGTGTGTGTGTGTGTGTGTGTGTGTGTGTGTGTGTGTGCATATGCATGTGTATTTGTGTGTGTGTGTGTGTATTGAAGTGGGATGCAATGTTGCAGGATGTTTCTGTGCAGGTGCAGAGGACAAGGGCTGGGGGGGGGGGGGGGTGGTCACTGGAGTGGAGGGGGGTTTGGTGTGTGTTTTTTTTTGGTGTTCACTTGATTTTGGAAATTGTTGACAATGGTGTGGGGATGATTTGTGTACGTAGCCTTCATTTTTGTTCACAGTGATACACAACACAAAGACTGGCATGATGTTGATTGTGGTTTCGGTTCTCCTCAGTTCGTTTTTGCAGTGTCTTTTGTTGACTGGAAATAAATATCTTTGTGATAGTAAGTAACAAAATGAGCCTTGATAGTTTTGGACAAAGCATGCCTTGGTGGAAGTAAAAAACATGTCTTGAAAGCAACAAGTTAGGGAGGGAGGTGGGGGGGGGGAGGGGAGGGATATTCCTTGATGTGAAGTCACTGTATCCAAGTGTGGATTCAACCTGATGTGTTTGTTGGCGCGTCCATGTGTTTAACCTATTGATTTTTGCTGACAGGTGTTTAATGCCCAGAAAGCCAACTATTCAGTGGCCATTGTACATAACTATGTAAATGATGACACGCTGGTGGAGATGGCGGGCGGCCAATGTAAGTGGCTTTCTCTTCCAGGGCCCCGTGTCCTCCTCCTCCTCCTCCTTCTCCTCCCCCCCTCCGCCTCCCTGGCTGCTTGCCCTGAGTGCTGTGTGTGGCCGTGTGGCTTTGTGTCACGTCCTCTGCAGGCCCCCCCTCTGCTGTGCTGACCTTGACCTTCTGTACACAGTGCACTACTTCATGAACCTCTGTGTCTCAGTGCTGGTTGTGACTGCAGCAAGTTGGCTTTGTCCAGTGGACTGTAAGGCTCAGGTTTCAGTTAAAAGATATTACCGTAAAGTTCGGTCTATTGAGCGCACCGGTATATAAGCCGCACCCACTAAATTTTGGAAAAAATTGAACTTTATACATACATAAGCTGCACTGGCTTATAAGCCGCACTTCTTTCCGGTACCGGAACACACACTGATACTACAGAAAAGCTGTCAATACTGTAGGTTATGAAATAAACACAAGCGGGAACAACGGAAAGAAAAGCAAGCGAAAATACTGCTAGTGCCACAAAAAAATAATAAATAAACACAATGAAAATAAGATCCATAATTTAGGGATAGTCACATTTATTCAACGTCATCCTGCTCACTGAATCCACTGAAATCTTCGTCTTCAGTGTCCGAGTTGAAGAGAACCAGCACAGCTTCCTCCACTATTTTGTCACTGACTTCAGCCTCGCTTTCACTTCATAAACATGAAGGTGGAGGTCGCTGCTGGTTCGTCACTTGCACTGTCATCTGCTACGTCGATCGCCTTCAATTTGAAGGCTGCATCATAGGCATAACGTCACGTTTTCAACATGATGAGGGTGTACGCTTGAGCAGAGTAGAACTGAATGCTGATCTGAAGACTTTAATGTGTGCGGATTTGATTTATAAAAGGTGAACAGTTAGCACACTATCCTGAAGCTCATCCAAAACTTTATGGACAGAAATAATAATTTTGGTGAGTTGAAGGGCAGCTAAGAATAGACGAGAACGTGACACTCCCGGGATCATTAAAATCCTCAAATAAGCCGCATCATTGTATAAGCCGCAGAGGTTGAAGCTGGAGTAAAAAGTTGCGGCTTATAGACCAAACTTTACGGTATTTCCATCTTAAAGGAATGGTGGACAGGTTCGGAAATGGCCTGAGTGTCGGGGGGGGGGGGGGGGGGGGGGGGAAGTAAAATCAATCTGCAGCTGGAACGAGGCAGCTAGAGTTGTAAAGCAAGCAGAAGGGAGATGAACAAGGTGTGTCACTACCCACGCTGAGACGCAGATTTGGGGCTTGCATCATTGTCCATGGCTGAGATGCACCATTTCTTTTTGTTGTTTGTTTGGTTTGTGATGCACTCTAATGTAGTGTGTTCCGTGTTGGAACAGCCACCTTCCAAGAACATGAGAGGACATTGACCAGGCTGAGAAGAGATGGGAGGGGGAGGGGGGCGGGGGGGGAGGGGGGGGGGGTCAGGTCAGGTTTTGGACAGAACATGTTCCTTTAACTGGCAGAGGTTTTTTCTCTGGCTAAGGGAAGATGTGGGCAGTTGTACAAGTGGAAAGGGAAACTGGAAATTCTCTCTTGAGTTCTTTTCTTTGTAAAACATTCTATTTTCCACGACAGATGTAAGGAACAAATGCCTAAATTCTGTGTTATCGCTGCATGAAACCACTTAATGAAATTGAAATATGTACTGAACAGAGGGTTAAACCTTTGTTGTCGTCGTTTTTTCCTCTCATGAAACAGCCTCTTTTTGAAGTGAAATGTAAACATATTCTGAATAGATGCTGAAGATCTCTTTTTGTTGCCGTCTTCAGGGGAAGTGGAATTATACTGTAAAGTGTATGTGAGGTACATGTACAAAACGATATCCTTTTTCCTTGTTCCTGGGGGACTGTCGGATTGAGTGTTGTTCAAGTTGACTAACCCAGTTATCCTGTGTACGCTTGGTCATTCTCTGTACTTTGAAGGTGTGCTGCTGCCGTTTCTTTTTTGTCTCTGTTTGTTCTCCTAACTTGCACACCACTACGCATTAATAATTAACACACGAGGCAACCCTCTCTCTGTGCTCATCATCGACATCATTGTTCTTGTCCTGCTTATGACAGAAGAGATACTAACCGCAGATGAAACTGTTTGACATATAGTCTGAAATGGGACTGAAAGATTTGGAAAAGCAGCAGCTTCTGACAGGTGATTGTGGAGGTAGAGTAGTGATTTCACACTGAAGCAGAAAACCCTCAGTGGAGCGGGGGTGGCCAATGTGGCAATGTTTCCGACTAGGAGGCGAGAGTGTCCTCAGGTTCAAGTCCCAGGGTGTTTACTTCCCCCCCCCTCCACTAGACCTTGAGCGGTGGTCTGTGTGCTAGTCATTCTGATGAGACAGTGAACTGAGGTCCTGTCTGCACTTGGTGCATGTAAAAGTCAAAGAACCCATGGCAGCCAAAGGGTAGCCCCTTGCAAAATTCTGTAGAAAAATCCACTTTTATATAAAGACAGGAAAATGGTGGGGGGTGGGGGGGAGGTAGCGCTGTTTTGTGGCTACTGTCTTTTCTTCAGAGGATGTTCAGTGAGCAGAGAAGTCCAGGGTGAACTGCTGACAATTTGAGTGGTGGCAGTGATGAGCAGCCAGGAAGAGGGTTGACTCTTGGCAGAGCATCTAGGGCGACAGAGCGAGATGTGTCCCTGAACGCTGTGCATTTGTTTGTATCGCTTTGCAACTAAGAGCCCCTCTCTTCCTCTGTGTGTGTGTGTTTGTGTGTGTGTGTGCTTGCAGGTTTACTATGTCCAGAAAGCAGGCTTTGCTGCTGCTATTGTACATAATTTTGAAGGCAGCGACTCCCTGGTTCCCATGGGGGGTGGCTCTTCATGTGAGTTGTGTTTTCACCTTATCTGCATGCTGGTGGAGGGGGATGGGTTGGGGGGGCGGGGGGGGGGGGGCAGGACATGGGGCGGTTGTGGGGGACAGGACTAGGGGTGGTGTGGGGGACTAGGGGTGGCGTGGGGGACTAGAGGTGGTCGGGGGGACAGGACTAGGGGGGGGGACAGGACCAGGGGTGGTGTGGGGGACAGGACAGGACCAGGGGTGGTGGGGGACAGGATCAGGGGTGGTGGTGTGGAGGACAGGACCAGGTGGTGGTGTGGGGGACAGGACCAGGGGTGGTGTTGTAGGGGACAGGATCAGGGGTGGTGGTGTGGGGGACAGGACCAGGGGTGGTGTGGGGGACAGGACCAGGGGTGGTGTGGGGGACAGGACCAGGGGTGGTGGTGTGGGGGACAGGACCAGGGGTGGTGTGGGGGACAGGATCAGGGGTGGTGGTGTGGGGGACAGGATCAGGGGTGGTGGTGTGGGGGACAGGATCAGGGGTGGTGGTGTGGGGGACAGGACCAGGGGTGGTGGTGTGGGGGACAGGACCAGGGGTGGTGTGGGGGACAGGATCAGGGGTGGTGGTGTGGGGGACAGGACCAGGGGTGGTGGTGTGGGGGACAGGACCAGGGGTGGTGGTGTGGGGGACAGGATCAGGGGTGGTGGTGTGGGGGACAGGACCAGGGGTGGTGGTGTGGGGGACAGGATCAGGGGTGGTGGTGTGGGGGACAGGACCAGGGGTGGTGGTGTGGGGGACAGGATCAGGGGTGGTGGTGTGGGGGACAGGACCAGGGGTGGTGTGGGGGACAGGATCAGGGGTGGTGGTGTGGGGGACAGGATCAGGGGTGGTGGTGTGGGGGACAGGACCAGGGGTGGTGGTGTGGGGGACAGGACCAGGGGTGGTGTGGGGGACAGGATCAGGGGTGGTGGTGTGGGGGACAGGACCAGGGGTGGTGGTGTGGGGGACAGGATCAGGGGTGGTGGTGTGGGGGACAGGACCAGGGGTGGTGGTGTGGGGGACAGGACCAGGGGTGGTGTGGTGGACAGGACCAGGGGTGGTATGGGGGACTAGAGGTGGTGTGGGGGACTAGGGGTGGTGTGGGGGACTAGAGGTGGTGTGGGGGACTAGGGGTGGTGTGGGGGACTAGAGGTGGGGTGGGGGACTAGTGGTGGTGTGGGGGACAGGACTAGGGGTGGTGTGGGGGACTAGAGGTGGTGTGGGGGACAGGACTAGGGGTGGTGTGGGGGACTAGAGGTGGTGTGGGGGACAGGACTAGGGGTGGTGTGGGGGACTAGAGGTGGTGTGGGGGACAGGACTAGGGGTGGTGTGGGGGACTAGGGGTGGTGTGTTGGGACTAGGGGTGGTGTGGGGGACAGGACTAGGGGTGGTGTGTTGGGACTAGGGGTGGTGGTGTGGGGGACAGGACTAGGGGTGGTGTGTTGGGACTAGGGGTGGTGTGGGGGACAGGACCAGGGGTGGTGTGGGGGACAGGACTAGGGGTGGTGGTGTGGGGGACAGGACTAGGGGTGGTGTGGGGGACTAGGGGTGGTGTGGGGGACAGGACCAGGGGTGGTGTGGGGGACTAGGGGTGGTGTGGGGGACAGGACCAGGGGCGGTGTGGGGGACAGGACTAGGTGTGGCGGTGTGGGGGACAGGACTAGGGGTGGTGGTGTGGGGGACAGGACTAGGGGTGGTGGTGTGGGGGACAGGACTAGGTGTGGCGGTGTGGGGGACAGGACAAGGTGTGGCGGTGTGAGGGACAGGACTAGGGGCGGTGTGGGGGACAGGACTAGGCGTGGTGTAGGGTGTATGTGCACTTATTCTGTCATGCGTTTATGGGCACACATGTACATACATACACATACAGGTACATGCATGCACAAACACATATAGGCAAGTTTGCAATTAGCTTGTGCATATTCAAACTCAGCATTAGTGTTTACATGCACATTCACACTTGCAGGAACAAGCACGCACACAGAGAGAGAGAGAGGGGGTGGGGAGAGAGAGAGAGAAGTGTAGTACTTCTTATAAAATATGGATAGCATGAGTTACTAGTCTGCTAACCTGTATGTATGGATTAAAAGCTGCCTTCCATTAGCAATTGTTAATCAGCAGTGTGTTTGTGAATAACTGATTTTTTTGTACCTGTGTATAGACAATAAAGCATTCTGAGTCTTATCTCTGTAAATAATGGATTCTGGCTTGTTAACATTGGATGCTGCCATTTGATTTGCATAGCTGCCAAGCAGACATTGCTTAGTTGCCATGTAAATGCTGCCTTGATTAAATTATCTTTGTAAATAGTGGATAATTGCCATGTGAATACTGCATAGGCGGTAAATGTTGCATACCCTTCATAGCGATATTACATAGCTGCCCTGTAAACATTGGTTACCTGCCATATATTTAAACGGATACTTGCTGTCTGTGTAAACTTTTGTTTACGAAAAACATACATAGTTGTGTCAGGTAAAATCAGACACACTTGAATTTTTTTTTTTTTCTTTTTTCTTGTTGATCCCCCCTCTGCATTCCCATTGAATCCGTTTCCTTTCAAAGTACATTTTACTTTAACTCGCTTTGTGCCAGATAATTTTGTTGTTTTTTTGTTGTTTTTTATAAAGTGCTCTCCCTCAGCCAGGATATTTTGAAGATTCAGGGGTAATGGTAAAATGTTAAAAAAAATTCTGGTACAAAAACTGTTGGAGAGAGAGAAAGAAAGTAAACATTTTTGTGTGTGTGTGTGTGAAGAAAAATGAATGCGGATTCTGAATCTGAGAATTTTTTCCCCAGTTAGTTTGACTGTGAATAGTAGAGGAAGAGGTGTACAGTGTGTGGTCAGTATGTGTGTGACAGAAGGTAGAGGTAGGTGAGGTGTGCAGTGTGTGTGGTCAGTATGTGTGTGACAGAAGTTAGAGGTAGGTGAGGTGTGCAGTGTGTGGTCAGCATGTGTGTGACAGAAGGTAGAGGTAGTGTGTGTGGTCAGTATGTGTGTGACAGAAGTTAGAGGTAGGTGAGGTGTGCAGTGTGTGTGGTCAGTATGTGTGTGACAGAAGGTATATGAGGTGTGCAGTGTGTGTGGTCAGTATGTGTGTGACAGAAGGTAGAGGTAGGTGAGGTGTGCAGTGTGTGTGGTCAGTATGTGTGTGACAGAAGGTAGAGGTAGGTGAGGTGTGCAGTGTGTGTGGTCAGTATGTGTGTGACAGAAGGTATATGAGGTGTGCAGTGTGTGTGGTCAGTATGTGTGTGACAGAAGGTTGAGGTAGTGTGTGTGTTCAGTATGTGTGTGACAGAAGGTAGAGGTAGGCGAGGTGTGCAGTGTGTGTGGTCAGTATGTGTGTGATAGAAGGTAGAGGTAGGTGATGTGTGCAGTGTGTGTGGTCAGTATGTGTGTGATAGAAGGTAGAGGTAGGTGATGTGTGTAGTGTGTGTGGTCAGTATGTGTGTGATAGAAGGTAGAGGTAGGTGATGTGTGCAGTGTGTGTGGTCAGTATGTGTGTGACAGAAGGTATATGAGGTGTGCAGTGTGTGTGGTCAGTATGTGTGTGACAGAAGGTTGAGGTAGTGTGTGTGGTCAGTATGTGTGTGACAGAAGGTAGAGGTAGGTGAGGTGTGCAGTGTGTGTGGTCAGTATGTGTGTGACAGAAGGTAGAGGTAGTGTGTGTGGTCAGTATGTGTGTGACAGAAGGTAGAGGTAGGTGAGGTGTGCAGTGTGTGTGGTCAGTATGTGTGTGACAGAAGGTAGAGGTAGGTGAGGTGTGCAGTGTGTGTGGTCAGTATGTGTGTGACAGAAGGTAGAGGTAGATGAGGTGTGCAGTGTGTGTGGTCAGTAATGTGTGCGACAGAAGGTAGAGGTAGGTGAGGTGTGCAGTGTGTGTGGTCAGTATGTGTGTGACAGAAGGTAGAGGTAGGTGAGGTGTGCAGTGTGTGTGGTCAGTATGTGTGTGACAGAAGGTAGAGGTAGGTGAGGTGTGCAGTGTGTGTGGTCAGTATGTGTGTGACAGAAGGTAGAGGTAGGTGAGGTGTGCAGTGTGTGTGGTCAGTATGTGTGTGACAGAAGGTAGAGGTAGTGTGTGTGGTCAGTATGTGTGTGACAGAAGGTAGAGGTAGGTGAGGTGTGCAGTGTGTGTGGTCAGTATTGTGTGTGACAGAAGGTAGAGGTAGTGTGTGTGGTCAGTATGTGTGTGACAGAAGGTAGAGGTAGGTGAGGTGTGCAGTGTGTGGTGAGTGGGTGTGGAGGGCAGGCACAGCGACCTGATGTGCCTGGTGGTGTGTTTCAGACGCTGATCGTGTGAAGATCCCCTCTGTCTTTGTGGGCTACACAGACGGCATGGCTCTGGCCCAGCACTACAACTACACTCGCAAGTCAGTACACGCTGACAGCTCCCTCTGCGTGTTGGGATGGCTGTTTGGGGTGGCGGGGGGGTGGGGGCGGTTGGGTTGATGGGGTGTTCTGATAGTCTAGGACCTGTTAGGTGCTGGACTTCTGATCTAGGGGGAAATGATCATGTGTTTTGTATACAGCCAGGTGATGCGTTTGTTATTTTCTGCTCCCTCATTGGTGATGTGGTTAGTAAATAATTTGAGGACACACACATGCATACGCACATGGATTCACACAAGATGACACACACTCACACAGAACACACACACACACACACACACCACGCCACGCCACACGCCACGCCACGCCACGCCACGCCACACCACACCACACCTCACACACCATGCCTCACCACACCACACGACACCACACGAACACCACACCACCGTATACATGCACACACATTGCACATTCAGAAACGCATACACATCACCCTCTGCCCAACCTGCACACCAACACACTCACACATAACATGGAGAGCCTTGTTGGTGTGTGTATGTGTGGACATGGTTCATGGCATATTTTAACTCTCTCCATACGAACGGCGAAAGAGACGACGTTAACAGCGTTTCAGCCCAATTACCATCATCAAAATATTGCAAGCGGAAGGCTCTTATACTGAAGAGGTGAATGTTGACAAAGAATACCACAATTCTGACGACAGAAGCTAAAGGTTGGGTCATTCAGACACCCACTGGACATCCGAGGGGTCTGTGTAGAGGAGAACAGAGGACTGGCCGTACTGAGTGAGTTAATACACCTGCCTTTCAGTCACAGTGGTGCACACATTTTATGCTCACAAGGGTGCATGCAGGTACTTTTGTGCGTGCATGCATGCATACAAAGGCGGCGTGTGCAAGCGTGAGCGTCCCATGGCAGTACAATGGACTTGTGTGTGTCTGGTGTGGCTGTACGTGTGTGTGTGTGTGTGTGTTCCCAGGTCTATCATCGTGGAGGTGAAGGAGGCGCAGCCGTACGACCCCCCTGCCACTTACTTCCTGCCTTTCATCATCGTCGTCTCTGTCTGCTTCATCTGCGTCATCATCTTCTCGGTAGGTTTCCGTTGCTCAGCTGGCTCCACCTTTGGTGGTGTTGCTGCTGCTGCTGGTTAGAATTTGGTTTCTGTCGGCAAGTCTGTGTGATTGTTTTTATTTTGTTTTAGTTTTTAGTTTCTTTGTTTTTGTTATAGAATTAGTTGTAATTATTATAGACGTGTCGCCTGGTGGATGTAACGGTAGAGGATGGATGGAGATGTTTGAGGTTTCTTGTATTGTGGGTGTGGGTTTGAAATGTTTGAGGTTTCTTTGTTGTGGGTGTGGGTTTTGAAATGTTTGAGGTTTCTTTGTATTGTGGATGTGGGTTTGAAATGTTTGAGATTTCTTTGTATTGTGGATGTGGGTTTGAAAAGTTTGAGATTTCTTTGTATTGTGGATGTGGGCTTGTAATG
This sequence comes from Babylonia areolata, assembly GCF_041734735.1. Taxonomy (NCBI): domain Eukaryota; kingdom Metazoa; phylum Mollusca; class Gastropoda; order Neogastropoda; family Buccinidae; genus Babylonia; species Babylonia areolata. The sequence goes on from NC_134905.1 coordinate 18,977,344, forward strand.
TTTGAGATTTCTTTGTATTGTGGATGTGGGTTTGAAATGTTTGAGGTTTCTTTGTTGTGGGTGTGGGTTTGAAATGTTTGAGGTTTCTTTGTATTGTGGATGTGGGTTTGAAATGTTTGAGGTTTCTTTGTTGTGGGTGTGGGTTTGAAATGTTTGAGGTTTCTTTGTATTGTGGATGTGGGTTTGAAATGTTTGAGGTTTCTTTGTTGTGGGTGTGGGTTTGAAATGTTTGAGGTTTCTTTGTTGTGGATGTGGGTTTGAAATGTTTGAGGTTTCTTTGTATTGTGGATGTGGGTTTGAAATGTTTGAGATTTCTTTGTATTGTGGATGTGGGTTTGAAAAGTTTGAGATTTCTTTGTATTGTGGATGTGGGCTTGTAATGTTTGAGATTTCTTTGTATTATGGATGTGGGTTTGAAAAGTTTGAGGTTTCTTTGTATTGTGGGTGTGGGTTTGAAATGTTTGAGGTTTCTTTGTTTTGGGTGTGGGTTTTGAAATGTTTGAGGTTTCTTTGTTGTGGATGTGGGCTTGAAATGTTTGAGGTTTCTTTGTATTGTGGATGTGGGTTTGAAATGTTTGAGGTTTCTTTGTATTGTGGGTGTGGGTTTGAAATGTTTGAGGTTTCTTTGTTGTGGGTGTGGGTTTGAAATGTTTGAGGTCTCTTGTAGATGTGGGTTTGAAATGTTTGAGGTTTCTTTGTTGTGGATGTGGGTTTGAAATGTTTGAGGTTTCTTGTATTGTGGATGTGGGTTTGAAATGTTTGAGGCTTCTTTGTTGTGGATGTGGGTTTGAAATGTTTGAGGTCTCTTGTAGATGTGGGTTTGAAATGTTTGAGGTTTCTTTGTTGTGGATGTGGGTTTGAAATGTTTGAGGTTTCTTGTATTGTGGATGTGGGTTTGTCAGTGCAGTAGATGTCATCAGAGTTTCATTTATTCATTCCAAAGGGGTATTATTTATTGGTGACATGTTATATCCTGAAGACTTTGTCTGGGTCTGCCTGTCTCATGCATGCAAAAAAGAGGATTATCAGCTTGAAAAGATAATAGAATAATTAAGCTCCTTCCTTTGTTATAAAAGGCAGACAGATTAATTGGGAGGTGGGGGGGGGGGGGGGATGGGGGGGGGGGAGGATTTGATATGTCAGATTGGTTGTTGCAGTGAATTGTTGGTACTGTTTTTCATGTTGGCTCTGGCCCTCATACAGGGTTCACAGACAGTGATTTTGTGCAGTTTTCTTGTTGGGGGTATAATGATATTAATAATAATAATAATAATAATGATAATGATAATAAAAGGACATTTGGTCCACCCAATCTAATGATACAAAAGCCCTGGGCGTTTACAATTTAAAAAAAATGCAATGACGCGTGCATACCAAAAACACACATACACCCGCACACACAGATCATCCTGTTCCAACTCCATCCCACAAACCCACACCCACTCCACACAAGATGTAGACACACACACTCGTGCGCCCGCACAGACATCCGGATCGTTCAAGGCATATGAACATGTGTTCGTTTAACTCTCTCCATATGAACGGCGAAAGAGACGACGTTAACAGCGTTTCACCCCAATTACCACCATCAAAATATTGCATGCGGAAGGCTGTTATACTGAAGAGGTGAATGTTGACAAAGAATACCACAATTCTGACGACAGAAGCTAAAGGTTGGGTCATTCAGACACCCACTGGACATCCGAGGGGTCTGTGTAGAGGAGAAGAGAGGGCTGGTCGTACTGAGTGAGTTAAAAATAGTAAAAAAAAAGATTAACTTGATTAAAACATAAAAGTGAAGACAAGGAGTATTTACTGGTTTGAATGGCTGGAAATAAATGAGTTTTCAAAGAGGTTTTGAAAGAAGGGCAAGAAACAGCATGACGGACAGGAAACGGGAGTGAGTTCCATGTGGAAGAAGCCTGGAAAGAGAAAGTGGGTTTTCCATGTGATCTGGTTCTGTAGGGGGGAATTTTTAAGAGACGGTCATCACCTGATGACCGGAGCTGGCAAGATGGAGAGTAGTGATGCAGGAGCTCAGAGAAGTAAGAAGGAGACATGCCAGTCATAAATTTGTAGCACAGGAGAGAGAGTTTGTAATCTGTTCTTTTCTCAGTAGGTAGCCAGTGGAGGGAGTGAAGGAGAGGAGTAATATGAGCAGATTTGGGAGAGTGGAAGATAAGCTGTGCCGCATGGTTTTGGATTCTCTGAAGTCTGGATAACAAGTATGGTGAATTGATGTTGAATTTTTGGCTAACAGCCATTGTAATGAGCACCACCCATACCTGGAGGTGCTTTCTTGCACATGCACTTCCAGTTTTTGTTGTTGTTTTTTTTGCTGTGAAATTCCCCAGTTGTCATTTACAAACAACCCAATAAAAAGTCATTTTTGGGGCTGAAACTCTTTTTTTTTTTTTTTTTTCTTTTTTTTCCAAGCTGCTCATGGTACCCATGTGCCAGAAAACGGCCATCTGTGATCGACCATGGATCACGTTGATTTTTCAACGTTTTCATGAAAGCCTACCTTTACTAGTTTGCATATTGTGAACCCTGTATTTGCATGTCATGAATAGAACATGTGTCTGGATATTACCATTGCCAAAGTTGCTTTCTCAGTAATTTGAATGTCATTGTTTGTTTGTTTTTTGGGCAGTGAGTGTTATTTGCATGTTTCTGCACACATGAGGTCAGGATTTATTTTGCCGTGCAGGTTATCAAGTGTGTGAAGTATCTCAAACACGTACGTCGAACCCGCCTTTCGAAGTCCGCTCTGAAGAAAATCCCCACTCGGAAGTACAGGAAAGGTGGGTTGCTGCCTGCTGTTGTTGTCGTTGTCTGCTTGTCTTTTTCCACCCACATGCTCTTTGGCATTTCAGTGTGTGTTTGTGTGTGTGTGTCTGTGTGTTTATATGTGTTTGTAGGTTTGTGTGTCAGTGAGAGATGTGGTACATATCATGGTTGTTGTTGTGGTATGGGTAATGATTTTGGGTGTGTTTGTGTTTTTGTGAGTAAATGCAGTTGTGTAAGTGAGGTCACATGTATGAAACGTGTGTCTTCATGTTAGCATACATAGGTGGTGTGTGTGTTTGTGAGAGATAGAGAGAGAGAGAGGGAGGAGAGAGAGACAGAGATACAGATCATGGTTGTTGTAGTGGTTTAGGTGGTAAATTATGTTGTGGTGTAATTGTGTTTCTGTGAGTAGATGCTGTTGCGTACTTGTACAAGTTATATGTGAGGTCACACGTGTGGTATATGAGTGTACATGTGTGCATTCATGTTGGTGTGTGTGTGCGTGTGTGTGTGTGTGTGTGTGTGTGTGAGTGCAGGCGATCACTACGACACCTGTGCCATTTGCCTGGAGGACTATGAAGAAGGAGAGAAGCTGCGTGTTCTGCCCTGCAACCACAGTGAGTACAACACAGTGCAACACACTACAACACACCACACTACAACACAGTACAACACAACACATTATGATACAATACAGAGAAGCTGCGTGTTCTGCCCTGCAACCACAGTGAGTACAACACAGTGCAACACACTGCAACACACCACACAACACCACACTACAACACAACACATTATGATACAATACAGAGAAGCTGCGTGTTCTGCCATGCAACCACAGTGAGTACAACACAGTGCAACACACTGCAACACACCACACAACACCACACTACAACACAACACATTATGATACAATACAGAGAAGCTGCGTGTTCTGCCCTGCAACCACAGTGAGTACAACACAGTGCAACACACTACAACACACCACACAACACCACACTACAACACAACACATTATGATACAATACAGAGAAGCTGCATGTTCTGCCGTGCAACCACAGTTGGTACACACAACAACACAGCACAACACAGTATAATACAACACAGTAGGATAAACACAGTACAATCCAACACAGCACAATACAGTACAGTATTTTGTCCTTTTTGCGTTGATTAGGTGATGCAGCGCAGTGCAACACAGTGCAATACCGTTCAACACTGTACAACTTAACACACTGAACACAGTACAATACAGTACAGTGCAACACAGTACAATACAGTAGTACAGTACAACACAGCACAATACTTGTACAATGCAATTCAGTACAATACCGTACAGTACAATACAACATAGAGCAATACAGGTAATACAACACAGCACTAAACAGTACAATACAGCACAAAGAAAAGCCAACAAACTGACAGTGTTGATTATCCTTGTGCCATCCCCCCCCCCCCACCTTCCCCACCCTCCCACCCCCTAGCCCCCCAAAAGAAGAAACCAAAGTGATGTGTGTGTGTGTGTTGACTGTCTCCAGCGTACCACTGCAAGTGCATCGACCCCTGGCTGACCAAGCGGAAGAAGACGTGCCCTCAGTGCAAGCGGCGGGTCATCCCCGGCCACGACTCGGACAGCGACTCTGAGGGGGCCCAGGATGAGGCGGGCAGCTCGGAGAGAACCCCGTTGCTGGGCAACAACAACAACCGGGGTGGGGTGCCTGGCTCCTCCTCCGGCACCAACGCCAGGCGTCCCCGCACCCGCCCTGGCCCCGGCCCCCGCCCCGCTACCGCCGGCACCTCTGGTGGCCGCCAGCCCCGCAACTACTCCACCACCGCTGACGTGACATGTCCGTCCTGTTCTGTTGGTGTGTGCTGTTTGTGGCTGTGTTTGGTCACGCTTTGTTCCCTGCGTCGTGTGTGTTGGTGTGTGTGCTGTTTGTGGCTGTGTTTGGTCACGCTTGTTCCCTGCGTCGTGTGTGTTGGTGTGTGTGCTGTTTGTGGCTGTGTTTGGTCACACTTGTTCCCTGTGTCGTGTGTGTTGGTGTGTGTGCTGTTTGTGGCTGTGTTTGGTCACACTTGTTCCTGTGTCGTGTGTGTTGGTGTGTGTGCTGTTTGTGGCTGTGTTTGGTCACGCTTGTTCCTGTGTGGTGTGTGTTAGTGTGTGTGCTGTTTGTGTGTTTGTTTGTTCCGCTTGTTCCTGTGTTTATGTGTGTGTGTGTGTGTGTGTATCACTGTATGTGTGCAAATGTGTGCATTGGGGACATGAATGGATGGGGAAAGTGTCGGGGGTAGATAAGAGAGTGCAGAGTGCAGTTGCGACTCACTGGCAGGTTGTGGGGTTTGAACTGGCTACCACTAAACCAGGCTGGTGGTGGTGAGACTGTTAACCTAATCTCACCTGACCCCACCTCCAGGCATGAACCTAGCAGCATTGAGAAAAAAAATCGGTATGATGAAAGGGAGAGAACTGCGTTGACAGGATAGAGAGAAGGATGAAAGAAGTATGATTAACGGGACAGAACTGTGTTGACAGGAGAGAGAGAGAGGGGGACTAAAAAGGTGTGATCAAAGGGGAAGAACTGTGTTTACAGGAGAGAGGGACTGGTACGATCAAAGGGAGAGCACTGTGTGTACAGCGGGCGTGGAGAGAGGGAATAAAGGGAGAGCACTGTGTGTACAGCGGGCATGGAGAGAGGGAATAAAGGGAGAGCACTGTGTGTACAGCGGGCGTGGAGAGAGGGAATAAAGGGAGAGCACTGTGTGTACAGCGGGCGTGGAGAGAGGAAGTAAAGGGAGAGCACTGTGTGTACAGCGGGCGTGGAGAGAGGGAATAAAGGGAGAGCACTGTGTGTACAGCGGGTGTGGAGAGAGGGAGTAAAGGGAGAGCACTGTGTGTACAGCGGGCGTGGAGAGAGGAAGTAAAGGGAGAGCACTGTGTGTACAGCGGGCGTGGAGAGAGGGAATAAAGGGAGAGCACTGTGTGTACAGCGGGCGTGGAGAGAGGGAGTAAAGGGAGAGCACTGTGTGTACAGCGGGCGTGGAGAGAAAAAATAAAGGGAGAGCACTGTGTGTACAGCGGGCATGGAGAGAGGGAATAAAGGGAGAGCACTGTGTGTACAGCGGGCGTGGAGAGAGGGAATAAAGGGAGAGCACTGTGTGTACAGCGGGCGTGGAGAGAGGGAGTAAAGGGAGAGCACTGTGTGTACAGCGGGCGTGGAGAGAAAAAATAAAGGGAGAGCACTGTGTGTACAGCGGGCATGGAGAGAGGGAATAAAGGGAGAGCACTGTGTGTGTACAGCGGATGTGGCGGCCGTGCTCCACCCAGAGGTGGTGGTGATCAACGAGGGACAGGTGGCTGTTGGCGCGGCAACCACGGTGGTCAGGTCAGGGGTCGAGGTTCACGGCGACGGCGAAGGTGGCGACCGGTGCAGCACTGCGGACGAGGGGGAGGAGGAGCTGGAGGGAGCTGTGGGAGGCGTCGGCATCTCTGACAGAAAGGTGGGTCTGGGTGGGGTTGGGAAGGGGAGGGTATGTGTGTGTGTGGGTGGGTGGGTGGGTGGGTATGTGTGTGTGTGTGTGTGGGGGGGGAATTGAGTGTGTGGGTGGGAATGTGTATGTATGTATGTAGTCAGGGGATAGTCGCGTGTGTGTGGGTATGGGTATAAGGTGGGGGGTGTGGGGGGGGGGGAGGATTTGGGTGTGTGAGTGCTGGAGCATGTACATGTATGGTGGTTGGGGGCTTGGAGGGTGGGTGGGGGGAGACTAAACTGACCCAAAAAGTACAGGATGCACAGGGGAGGTAACCTACTTCAGGAGGTTATCGACCGTAGCTACTTTCGTTTTCTCCGCATAGGCAGTAGGGTAGTAGTTTTGCACAGGACAGGAATCAGACCCCTGCTAGAGTCTGCACGAGTGGGTCACGGTAAGTATGTTACTTAAACGTAATTCGGAACAGGAGTCATGATGGCTGCCGGAAAAAGAGGGCGCTAGCCAGCGGGACAAAGGGGAGGTTACCTCCTTCCGGGAGGTTATCGGCCGTAGTTTCGTTTTCTCTGCATAGGCGGATAGTAGTTTGCACAGGACAGGAATATCAGACCCTTGCCGGAGTCTGCACTAGTTGGGTCACGGTAAGTATGTTATTTAAACGTAATTTTAGATAGAAAATTTCCTTTCATCAATACCCATATTTATACCTGCCAGACTGACGGTAAAGTATTTAATGATGAGGGCCCCATGTCCTTCTCCCTGACCCTTGGCTGTGTGACCCAGTGAAACCATTGCCTTGTCCCAGGACTTTGAGGCCAACACCACCAGCGTCATCGTGGAAGTGGAGCCGTCTCGCCACAGCCCTTCCCTCCTGCTGCTGCCTGAGCCGTCGGAGGAAGCTGGCAATGACGCCGATGGTGCTGACGACGCCGATGGTGCTGACGCAGACCACGTGGCCACAGACCGCTGCTCCCCGGCCGGTCAGGATGGCTCCATCAACGCTGCCTTCTCCTCCTGCAGTTCCAGTGAGGACGACAGTAGCAGTGGCAGCGGTGCCTCGTCCCGGCGCGACGGGGCCAGGAGGAAACAGCAGCGCCGGAACAACCAGGTGGTGTGAGGCACGGATCAGGGGGTGTGGAGGAGGAGGAGAAATGAGAGGGGGGGGGGGGGGGGGGTTGAAGGACTGGAACCCTGACCACCAGTGTGTTGGTGCGAAGCAAGCCAGGCGTGGGGGATCAGTGTGGATCAGGGGATGGGGAGAGAGAGTGTGGGGGTAGGGGTGTGCTTGTTGAAGGACCGGAACCCTGACCAGTGTTGGAAAGAAAAGAGAAAGGTTGTTTTGACACACACTAAGAGACACAGGCACTTGTCTTTTTCTGAGTTTTGAGGTGTAGGAGTGGGGATTTTTTTTTTTTTTTTTTTTTTTTTTTTGTCCAGTTCAGAAATCTAAAAGGCAGAGAGTATGACTTTTTTTGTGTCCGTTTCAGTGGCTGTTATTACACTAATAACTTGAAAGAGATGCTTTGTGGACTTTGAAAAAAAAAAAAAAGGCCTGTGCTAATGTGTCTGTGGAAACAGCAAAACAACCAAAAAACAATGTTCAATTTCACCCGAGTTCAGTTTGGTGGTGATTGTGCTGCCGTCAGCCGTTTTGAGTTTTTTCAGCCATCGTTTTTGGACTCTTATGGAGTTGATCCTTTTAGGAAAACAACATTTTCATCATGAAGGACTTTTTCCTGTGTACAGAGGATCATGTGTAAAATCTTTCATGCCTTCTTTCTATTGTGGTTTTTTTTTTTCTTTTCTTTTCTTTTTGTGGTTATTTTCTAGGCTCCGTGAGCTGTTTGTTTTGTCAGGACGAGGATGGATGATTTCTGCACTGTCAGTTCTTGGTGTTTTTTTTTAGGGGATCCTATCCTCATGATTGTTGTTGACATAATCCCCCCCCCCTCCCCTCCCCTCCGCCTCCGCCCCCCCCCCCACCTCCCACACACAGAACAGAGGGTTTGTTGTCAAGAAATGTGATGATGGGCGCCCCCCACCCCCACCCCCCACACCTCCCCCCTCTCCTTCCATGACTGCTGGTGGTGGAATGCAGGGTCAGTTGGGTGGGGAGGGGGGTGGGTGTGTGGGGTGGGTGGGTGGGGTGCATGTTTTAAAGACTGCTGCAGCAACTTGGGTGATTGACACTGTAAGATGATAAAGGGTGATAAAGTTTGTGGGGTCAAAGGGGGTGCAGTTGTTGTGGTGGTGGAGGTGCGTTGGGGTGGGGTGGGAGGGGGGTGGGGTGGGGCGTAGCACCATGAAAGACTGCTGTAGCAACTTAGACGATTCACACTTTGGAATAATAAATAAAGGGTGCAAGGTTTTGTGTGTGTGTGTGTGTGTGGGCGAGGGGGTTGGGGATTTGGGGGGGTTTGGGGGGGGGGAGGGGGAGGGAGGAGGACTGTACAGAGGTAGGAAGAGGGTTGGGAAAGTGGAGGAGGGAGGGTATTGGTGGGGGGGGGGTGATGGGGCAGTCTTGGTGGGAGGGGGAAAGTTGTGGTGGGTGGAGAAAAAGAGAGAAACTGTAAATGTCGATGAACTGGGAGTGGAGAGCCTTGTGGTGGTGTTGGTGGTGATGGTGAGGGTGGAGGTATGGGTGGTATGGGTGTTGGAGGAAGAAGGGAACAGTGGTGGGGGGTGTGGGGGGGGTTGAGGGTGGAGTGGGGGGGGGGGGGAGGGGGAGAGTTGTGGATAGAACGTTTGGCTGTCAGAAGACTGCTGGATGGGGGGGAAAGGGTGTGAGGAGGAGGCGTGTAACCTGTCAGCGTTCCGTCATGCCTGAGCCCTCCTGGGGTGGAGAAGAAGAAAGAGAGGAGCACTGTTCCCTGTGTTAAGTTATGTCTGGAGCTGCCCTGTCACCAGTCAGCATCTTGACACCAGGGCACAGCTGTTCATGGTGGGTTTTTTTTGTTTGTTTGTTTGTTTGTTTTTTTCACCTGCCCCCTCCTTCCTTCATTTTGCTGGCTGTTCGGGGTTGGTTCGGGTCTTGCTGCTGCTGGTCAGGGCTTCTGCTTAGTGGATGTGGTGTAGTGTAGCGTATGTATATGGGGTTTTGTCCGAACGCTGTGACCGCCTCCTTGAGTTAAACTGAACTGAACTAGTGTTCACTGAACGTAACTAACCAACCAACCCCGCGCGGCCTGATAAGGGAGGAGAAAGGAAAGGCCCCACCCCCACCCCAACCCCCACTCCCTGCAATCCCCTTAAACCCCTCCCTGTCTTCATGTAGGCAGAGTTACTCCCCCTTTTGTGTGTTTGTGTCTTCTGAGGGCAATGACGCTGAATGCTGGGGCTGGAGGGGAGGTACACAAGGTCTGTGTTGTGGAACTGCTGGGGTGTGTGTGTGTGGGAATGAGTCAGGGTTGGGGGAGTGGGGGTGGGGTGGGGATGTTTGTGTGTGTGTGTGTGTGTGTGTGTGTGTGTGCAAGGTGCATTGTCTTTTGAAGTGAATCAAGTCATTTTGGACAGATTTGGGTGGGTTTTTTTTTGGGGGGGGGGGGGGTGTTGTTTTTTTAAAAACAATTTTCTGGCGAAAGAGGTTTCCTGTGGACACCCCACACCCCCCTACCCTGACATCTCCTTCACTCCCCCACTCCCCCCTCTCTCTCTCTCAACCCCCAACACCCCCCCTACACCCTCCTCAGGTCTCCTGTTCCTGGTTGAACTGATGGCACAAGTCAAACCTACTACCATTTCCCCAGCTTGTTTTGGGTATTGGTGAAGTAGAGACCGTGGTGTGTGCTGGTGGAGTGGAGACAGTGGTGTGAGTGGTGTTAGTGAAGTAGAGACAGTGGTGTTGGTGAAGTAGAGACAGTGGTGTGAGTGGTGTGTGTTGGTGAAGTAGAGATAGTGTTGTGAGTGGTGTGTGTTGGTGAAGTAGAGACAGTGGTGTGAGTGATGTTGATGAAGTAGAGACAGTGGTGTGAGTGATGTTGATGAAGTAGAGACAGTAGTGTGAGTGATGTTGATGAAGTACACACACACACACACACACACACACACACACACATAAACACACACCTGCTGGAGTCAGGGATCTTTTCCTTTTTGGTGTGATACACTGTTCTGAAGGACTATTCAGTGCTAAAGGCAGGAAACTGCTCTGATTGGCTGAGCGGACGACAGATCTGGCGAAGGTGAAATTTGGGTCGACAGAGCAGAGCGATAGGCCTGGCTTGCAACAGAACAGTGTATTGGATGGAGCCAAGGTGTGTTTTCTGTCTTTCAAATAAAATGGAATTTTTGTGATTCGGTTTTGTTGTTGTGTTATTGTTTGTTTGTTAATGTCACTGTGTGTGTTTGATTAGTTGTTGATGTCACTGTATTTGGTTGGTTGCAGTGAACGCCACTGTATTTGGTTGGTCGGTTTTTAACTTATCCTACACCAGGTATGGGTGAACTCGTTCCATGATTACTACCGCTGTGGACCAGGTACGAGTGTTCTCGTACCAACACACTATTCGAATTTTGTTTGTTCTTGAGCTTGGTACAGCTGGCATTGTAAACTGATCCTTTCACAGAGAGTTTGGAAGCATGAAAACGAAGCTTGCTTTGACCGACGATTAAATCCACAATTCTCCCATCGATTTTCGCTGTTTTAGTGAACCACCCTGGGTTTTTTTGGGTTTTTTTTTTTTTTAATACTGCAGTGGTCTCATGCAGTGTTGGTCCAGTGGAGTTGTAGCTTATTTGCTTATTTATCATCATTGTTGTCTTATTTATTTACTTATTTATTTATTTATTATTATTATTGTTATTACTACCTTTTTTTTTTCTTTTTTTTCATATTATAATTATTATTTATTTATTTATCTATTTATGTATTTATTTACTTGTTTATGTACGCTTACCTATTATTTATCAACCTTTTTTTTTTTCTCTCTCTCTCAAGGCCTGACTAAGTGCGTTGGGTTATGCCGCTGGTCAGGAGGCATCTGCTTGGCAGATGAGGTGTAGCGTATATGGATTTGTCTGAACGCAGTGACGCCTCCTTGAGCTACTGAAACTGAAACTGTGGCAGGCATGTAGCTTTGTGGTAGAAGGAGTTAATGTCAGTGTGTTTTTGGCAGACTTGCTGGCATCCTGGTTTCCCTTGGGTTTGGGAAAGATGTCAGGGCTGGACATACAGAGTTGCTGTTTCTTTTTTTTTTCTTTTTTTAATTTTTTTTTTTTAATAATTTTTTTTGAACACTTTTCTCCTTGCTTGGTGTAGGCCTCTTGGCTTATGACAGTTAAATCATAAAGACCCTTAGCCATCAGTGTGTGTGTGTTTGTGAGTGAGAGAGAGAGAGAGAGAGAGAGAGAGATGCTTACACTGGTGAATTAAAAAAGTGAAGTTTTTATAATCTGAGTGGTTGTATTTGTATTAGTTCATTTGCAAATATCTACAATATCTCTCTCTCTCTCTCTAATGCAGTATTGTGCATCAAGTGAATTGATGGATCAGGGTGTGTATGTATCCGACATGTTTCCCCCCCCCCCCATTTTCTTCTGGTTTGATTTCGTCTTACATATGCTGAGTGCTTGTGTGGTAACTGTGTGGACAAGATAGGAGAACAGTTGTGTACAGTACACAGCATGTGACACGTGCGAAGTGAAAGAAAAGTGAATGAATGGTCGGTACAGCGGCTTCATGACATGTTGAAGAAAAGACTGAAAGGTGCTCTGTGTAACGTAATGTTGATCACCTTGTAGATGAAATAAGAGTCCCTGTTAGAAGTAAACAAGCTTTGGTTTAGTGAAAATAGAAAAAGAGGGATGGGAGGTGGATAGGGGGGTGGGGGGAGTGGGGGGGAGTGGAGCAGGATAGTCAATAAAATTCATGTACGAGCAAAAACAGTAAGATTTTATATGCTTACCATTCAAGTGCATGTGCACTCTCTGTCTGTCTCTCTCTGTCACACACACACACACACACACACACACACACACACACACACAGCATATTGATGTTCATGTCCACTTAAATATGCATACAGGGCTTGGTCCACAGTCCACATGTTTTGATTCCTCCTTAAAAAAAACAACAACAACAAACAAGTCCTCTGAACCGTGAGAAAAAACATCGATACTGATATCACACACCCTTGACCAGATCCACCTTTGTGCAGTAAATCAGTTCAGTGAACACAAATATTTGGGGAATAAAATAAACGAAAGATATTAAAAGTATTGACACATTTCTGATCGTGGCCGACAAATTGTCATTCCTGCAAAAATTCGATATGTAGACGGGCAGCCGAGAATTTTTTCGATCATGAGTATTAATAGACAACAAAGGTAGGACTTTGCCATGCAAGAGTGTCAGGAGAAGAAGACTACTCTCTGAACTGCCTTGCCAAAGGAATGATTCAGCGCTTATTAGCTTTTAGAGCGTTTTGATTGGCTGAGAGCGGTCGGGCCCCGTCTGTATTTCCATCTGTTAGCCGCGGTGAAATTTGGCCAAGCAGAGCAAACCAATAGGCCTAGTTTGCATCCGTTTGACATGGTAATTATATTTAACACCAAACGATGGAGTATAAAACAAGCTCCTCCTACGAGACACACACCCTTGACCAATCCACCTTTGTCATAAATCAGTTCAGTGACACAAATATTGGGGAAAAAAATAACGAAAGATATTAATAGTATGACCACATTTCTGATCGTGGCCTGAAAATTGTCAATCCTGCAAAAAATTCGATATTGTAGACAGGGCCAGCCGAGAAGATTTTTCGATCATGAGTATTAATAGACAACAAAGGTAGGACTTTGCCATGCAAGAGTGTCAGGAGAAGAAGACTACTCTCTGAACTGCCTGTGAATGCAGTGTTTGAAAATACATTTGAAATTACCGCAAAGAGAGGTTTTTTAGTTGCACCGCTCAATCTGCCCTTGTCTTTGGGGGCGTTTCCTTTGGGTTTTGGGTGTTGTTGTTTTTTCCCTTGAATTTTGGTGTTTTTTTTTTTTTTTCTAAATTTGACAGACAAAAATGTATTTGTGTGTGTGTGTGTGTGTGTGTGGTTTTATTATTGAGGCAGCCTGGAACAACAACAAAAAAAGAAGAAGAAAAAAACAAGGTGTGTGGTGGTGATGTACTTGGGAACCTGGTCAGAGCGAGTGTGTGTGCGATGAAGAGTTTTGACTTGACGCCTTTGTCGTCCATTCCCTTAGTAGTGCTGGTACACTAACTTTGCTTTTATTTTTGGGGGGAGAGTGGGACGGGGGGGTGGGGGTGGGGTGATTTGTGTGTGTGTATGTGTGTTGTTGGTGGTGGTGGTGGATTGGTCAGATGTATAGTCATGCTGAATTTAAAACATTTTTATAAATTTGGGGAGTGTCTTTTTTTTTTTTTTTTTTTTTTTTCAAGAGCATCCATCAGACCGATTGGAAGGGTGTGAGAACATCGTTGTCATGACAACAGTGAAGCTGTTTATATTTTTTTTCCCTTGGTTTTTTTTTTTTTTTTTTTTTAAATCTCTGTGTGTGTGTGTGTATGTGTTTGCAATGACATGAATTGTGTTTGTGATAAAAAAAAAAAGAAGTAAACCTGGTGAAAGACTAGCACTCAGACCAGCATGGGGGCATTTTGAGTTTACAGGGTTAAAGGGGGTGGGGGGGGGGGGGATGTGGGGCAAGGAGAAGGAGGAACTCTTCTTGTGGAGAGAACTGAGTGGGGTGCCTGGTTTTTGTTCCATCTGTTACTAAATTTGGTGGTGGTGGGGGGGGGGCGGGGGGGGTCCCTAGTCCCCCACTAACCTGTCCACACCTTCCCGTTTCCTTGCTTCCTTGCTGTGACCTCTCCCCCCCTCTTCTAAACTCCCCTGCCCCCCTTTTTTTAAACCCCCACCCCCACCCCAACCCCCCCACCCCACCCCAACCCCCCCAACCCCCGTTTTTTTGTTTTTTTTTTCTTCATGGATCCATTTTTTAGGGGGAGGTCCTCAGTTGAGCGACGTTTGTGTGGGGTTGTTGTACTACAAGGTATTTGTTTTTTGATTTTTTAAATATACTTTTAAAAAAATATCCTTTTAAATATTTTTTTAATTTTCTTTAGAAGGTATAAATACACACAATCATGGATACATATGATAGTCAGTCGTGTCCGACTATGACCATCAGAACAGCAGAGGAGGCAACTGCTGTTCTGACTATTTGGGCTAGAATTTGATTATAGTGGAGAGTGTCTTGCCCAAGTTACATCCCCACTCTCTCGGCCAAGAGGGTTTCAGGACAGTCGGCGTTGGGATGGTTCCAAAAGGCCAACTAGCCCACAAGGATACATACATAGGTACATGCGTATACATACATACATAGACTCCTTGAAGAAAAAAGAACAACAGCGAAGAACAAGTCAAAACAAAACTGACCAGAAAAAGTCTGTTAAGCGTTAACAGAGGAGACACACAACGGCAGCTTGTGTGTCTGGAGAAAGAAAAAGTGCATCATGGAAAGGACTGACAAATGCCCCATACTACTAAGAGTCAGCCGCAACAACGATTGCGGAGTGATGGCCTAGAGGTAACGCGTTACGTCCGCCTAGGAAGCGAGAGAGAATCTGAGCGCGCTGGTTCGAATCACGGCTCAGCCGCCGATATTTTCTCCCCCTCCACTAGACCTTGAGTGGTGGTCTGGACGCTAGTCAATCGGATGAGACAATAAACCGAGGTCCTGTGTGCAGCATGCACTTAGCGCACGTAAAAGAACCCACGGTAACAAAAGGGTTGTTCCTGGCAAAATTCTGTAGAAAAATCCACTTCGATAGGAAAAACAAATAAAAGTCCACGCAGGAAAAAATACAAAAAAATGGGTGGCGCTGTAGTGTAGCGACGCGCTCTCCCTGGGGAGAGCAGCCCGAATTTCACACAGAGAAATCTGTTGTGATAAAAAGAAATACAAATATAAATAAAGAAGTACACAGTTGCATTTATAAAACTGGCAGATATTGACCGCAAATAATTAATTCAATGAACAGATACAAAGCGGTATAAAAAAAAAATTTAAAAAAATGTGTGGCTTTTTGTGGCATGAGTATATATGATTGTATTGTATTGTGCAACATGAGTGTATGTGTGATTATATTCTACAAGTTTTAGACCTGTGTTTCATGGGGTTTTTTTGGGTTTTTTTAACAGAGATGTATATGTGGCGACCACTTTGTTTTAAATTCAAGCCATGTGCAGTTTCTTTCTGCATGATGTTTCTCTTGTCATGTGTAAGCGTGCAAAGTGATGGTGCCATAGTCATAGTGATTATTCGGGGGGTGGGTGGGTGGGTGGGTAGGGGTCTTGGGGAGGTGGGGGTGGGGCAGGTGTAACAGAGACAGTGACTATGTTGGCCCTGTCTTTTATTATTATTTAATTGTGTATTATTATTATTATTATTATTTTTTTTTTAATGTATTTATTTTGATGTTGGCCCAGTCACACAAAAGTGTGCTGGCTACATGGTCAGACGTAGTAGTAACTGCAGGAAAGCTGGGTTTTTTTGTGTTTTTTTTCTTTCTTTTTTTTTTTCTTCTTGTAAAATAGCAGAGGAATGAGGGATGTACTTTAAAAAAAAAAAAAAAAAATGTTTATTGAAGAAAGAGTATGTGAAACAAACTCCATAATAAACTTCATTGTACATAAGAAATGAAAAAAAATGTAATCTTTCTGAAGCATCATCACCAGTTTTGATCCGGTTTGTTCAGTGAACATGAGATGTAGAACCATCAGCAGATGTGGGGTTTTTTTTGTTTTTGTTTTTTGTTTTTTTTCTGAAATACTGTCAAACATTGTTGGATTTGGAAGAAAGACTCTTTTTTTTTCTTCTTTTTTTTCTTTTCTTTTCTTTTTTTTTTCTTTTTTTTTTTACATCCCATTTTCTGTACCAACTCTCGTAGCATTTCTCCCACGCCTCTCACCTCCAGTCCCTCATACGCAGCCACACCCGATTTCGTCTGCTGCAATTCCGGCGTTGGCAGTCCACAGGGAGCTATCCATGCTTTGTTTTTCCTTTCTTTCACTTTTTCTTTCTTTCTTTCTTTCCTTCGCTTGTTGTCGGAAATGGTTCGAGTCCTTTTTTTTGTGTAGGTGAATATGCTCTTAAAGTTTTTTGTTTATTTATTCATCTGCTGTTTTTACTCGTGTATGATGACGAATCTGATTTCTTTGATCGTTTGTATCTTCTCTCTTTTCTTTCTTTCTGTCCTCTCTCTCTCTCTCTCCCCCCCCTCTCTCTCTCTCTCTCCCTCTCTCTTTCCCTCCTCTCTCTTCTCTCTCTCTCTCTCCCTCCTCTCTTCTTTCTCTCCTCCCTCTCTCTTCTCTCTCTCCTGCTCTCTCTCTCTCTCTCTCTCTCACTTATCTCGCCCTATCTTCTCTTTCTTTTCTCTCTTTCTCCCCCCCCTCGCCCCCCCCCCCCCCACCTTTCTCTCCCACACACTCTTTCATCCCATTTTTCTTCCCATGAGATCTGTGTGCAAGCATTGTGCGTGTTTGACATGAGAGTGTTTTCATGCGTGTACATATTGCTCCTCACCGAGACTGCGGAAGTTTTATACAGTTGACAGTCATTGATTCTGGTATCCATAACACCAGTATTCTTTCCATCATGTTTTTTTTTGTTTTTTTTTGTGTTTTTTTTTCAGTATTTTGGTGCCTATTTGTATGGACAACAGGTTTAAAAAGAAGGAGAGAGAGAGAGAGTGTGTGTGTGGGGGGGTGGGGGATAGGGGTGGGTGGGTGTGTTTTATGAGAGAGTGGGATGTGTGGTCTATGAATCTTAAGAAATTTATTATTGTACTTTTCCATATATTGTAATTGGCATAAATTTCATTTGTCAGTTTTCAGGATTTAATCCCAGGTAATTTTTGTTGTTGTTGTCTTTTTCAAAAGGATGCGAGTGTGAGTTTCAATTTCAGCCTGAGTTTATGATTCATTCCCTGGTGTGCTGGAATTGGTTGGTTTTTGTGGGGTTTGTTTCTGTGTACATCATTTTTGTATTGATTTAGCCACATGGTTGCTTAATTTTTTTTTCTTTCGGTATGCATCATTTTTGTATTGATTTAGCCACATGGTTGCTTTATTTTTTTTTCCTTCGGTATGCATCATTTTGTATTGATTCAGTCAGCCACACTGTTGCCTAATGGTGTTTTTTTTTGTTTTTTTTTTTGTAACTGTATACATCATTTTGTATTGATGTAGGCAGCCACACTGTTGCCTGTGTGAGGTGTTTTGAGGGTGTCAGGCGTGGAGGGAGTGTACCCATGTCTTGGGGGGAGGGGAGCTAGAGGAGTGGAGGGGGGGGGGGGAGGGGGGGGGAAGGGAGGTGTGCTCTGGCACTGAGAAAGAGGGGTGAGGACATGGTTCCACAGCAGTCCTGCAGGCTTCCTTCACTGCCCCTGAAGTCTGGAAGCACTTCAAAAATATGAAAAAAAAAAAAAAAAAAGGGGGAATTAAAATTCAGTTGAACATCCACACCAGGAAAATCTGCCCATCTCTTTCGTCAATTCATGTTCTCAAAATTATGTTTAGCATTACATTTGGGCATGGAAAATGTTTTCAGTCAGGTGTGTGGAAGAAGTGTGGAATTTTTGTTTGGTCATGTCGATGGGCGCAGTAGCCGAGTGGTTAAAGCGTTGGACTTTCAATCTGAGGGTCATGGGTTCGAATCTCGGTAACAGTGTCTGGTGGGTAAAGGGTGGAGATTTTTCTGATATCCCAGGTCAACATATGTGCAGACCTGCTTAGTGCCTGAACCCCCTTCGTGAGTATGTGCAAACAGAAGATCAAATATGCACGTTAAAGATCCTGTAATCCATGTCAGGAGGTGTGAGGGGGTGGGTTTTTTTTGTGGTATTTCTGGTAAATGTGTACCTTTCGAGTCGAGGAGACAGTAGTTGTTCTCCTTTTTATAAGTGTTCTCTGCTACCCTGCCTTAGTCGGCCCAGAAAAAGAAAAAAAAAAAAAAAAGAAGAAAATCAGCAATTTATTCTTGATGAACGTACAGATAATGTGGGGAATCTGGAGCTTTTACATGTTGCTACTTTTCCTCACAGTGCTATCAGACAAAAGTTGGTTGTTTTTTTTGTTTTTGTTTTTTAATTAAAAATAAAGGTCACTGTTGAATCAGCAATGTTTGTAATCTATGCAGTCTCACAGATGCGTGTTTACCTTATGATGTGATCCTGCCTGTTGATAGTTGATGATGATGATGATGATGATGATGTTGATGTTGACCAGCATGAGCGCAGAATGACTAAGGGGAAAACAAGGTGAAGCCAGTTTAAAAAAAAAAAAAAAAAAAAAAGAAATGTTGGATGGATTGTCGCTGTCTAAACAGGGACGACAATAAGAAAAGAAAAAAAAAAAGGTGCTTGCTTTGATGATCTGTGGAAGTAGTGAAGTCATGCCAGTTTGTCGTGTGATGTGATCCAAACAGACTGGGTTTTTTTTGTTGTTGTTATTGTTGTTTTTTTTTTTTTTATCCCCTGTTTTGTGGATAGCGAATGAAGTTTGAAAGAAACTCTTGGTAACTGCTGGTCCCCAGTCCATTGCTGCAGGAACCTCAAAAACTGCTTGGAATTTGTTACAGCTATGTGGGATTCTTTGACTTGTTTTGTTTGCTGGTTTTTTGGTTGGTTTTTTGTTTTTGTTTTTTAGTTTGAATTTCTTTCAGGGTTAAAGAGGGGGAAAAACATCTGATAGTGTTTTTACTGTGTGTGGCTCTTTTTTTTTTTTTTAATAATTTTTTTTTTATATAGTTTTAATGTGTGTGTGAATGAATGTCATGATTTTGTGCTTGTGAGTGTGTGTGTGTGTTGAGTGCTCATCTTCAGTTACATTCACAATAAAATTTTACTTTTTTTCTGAAATGTGGTTTTATTTACAGTGTGTGTGTGTGTGTGTGCCTGTGTCTGTGTGCCTGTGTATGTAGGTGACTACATTATGGGCTGACTGCTGCTTCTTTTATTTGTATTACAGTGTTGCAGATTTTTCTTTCATCTGTGGAATGCAAAGTGTGCGTGTGTGTGTGTGCATGTGTGTGTGTGTGTTTGTGTGTGTAGTGTTCGTGCACACATGTATGTGGGTGAGTGTAATTAAGTAATGTGATATGCTTAGTCTTTGAATCTGTTTTATGCTTATGTGTTGATAATCTTTTTTTTTTTTCTTCTTCCTTTTGTAAGTTATTTGTGTGTGTGTGTGTGTGTGTGTGTGTGTGTGTGTGTTTGATGTTTATTAAGTGCTTTGAGCTCCCATTAAGGGAGGAAGTGCTTGTCAAGTATCCATTATTATTATTATTATTATTATTATTGCAACACATACATACCACAGGCATCACATACATACCACAGACATCATGTACCACACATTACATACCGCAACCACATTCCACAGACATCACATACCACAGGCATCACATACCACACATTACATACCACAAGCACATTCCACAGACATCACATACCACAGACATCACATACATACCACAGGCATAACATACCACACCACAGGCATCACATACCACACATTACATACCACAGGCATCACCACAGGCATCACATACCACACATTACATACCACAGGCATCACATACCACAGGCATCACATACATACCACAATCACATACCACAGACATCACATACATACCACAATCACATACCACAGATATCACATACCACAGACATCACATACATACCACAATCACATACCACAGACATCACATACATACCACAGACATCACATACCACAGGCATTACGTACATACCACAATCACATACCACAGACATCTTATACCACAGGCATCACATGCCACACATTACATACCACAATCACATACCACAGATATCACATACATACCAAAGTCACATACCACAGACATCACATACCACAGGCATCACATACATACCACAGTCACATACCAAAGACATCACATACCACATGCCACAGACATGACATACCACACATTACATACCACAATCACATACCACAGACATCACATACATACCACAGTCACATATCAAAGACATCACATACCACAGGCACCACAGACCATACATGACATACCAAAGACATCACATACCACAGACACCACATACCACAGACATCACACACATGCCACAATCACATACCACAGACATCACATACCAGAGACATCACATACATACCACAATCACATACCACAGGCATCACATACATACCACAATCACATACCACACATCACATACCACACACATCACATACCACACACATCACATACCAACAGCATCACCACATTATCCCCAAGTCTCTCTGGGACACATACTGCATATGCTTTGTATAATTTTTTGACTCACTTGTGTAAACAAAGTGAGTCTATGTTTTAACCCGGTGTTCGGTGTCTGTGTGTGTGTGTGTGTATCCGTGTGTCTGTGTGTCCGTGGTAAACTTTAACATTGACATTTTCT
>NC_134905.1:19025565-19030565 GCF_041734735.1 Babylonia areolata
CCAGCCTACTTCGTCAAGTGACCAACGTCCAGCCTACTGACGTCGTCAAGTGACCAACGTCCAGCCTACGTCGTCAAGTGACCAACGTCCAGCCTACGTCGTCAAGAGACCAACGTCCAGCCTACTTCGTCAAGTGACCAACGTCCAGCCTACGTCGTCAAGTGACCAACGTCCAGCCTACTGACGTCGTCAAGTGACCAACGTCCAGCCTACTGACGTCGTCAAGTGACCAACGTCCAGCCTACTGACGTCAAGTGACCAACGTCCAGCCTACGTCGTCAAGTGACCAACGTCCAGCCTACGTCGTCAAGTGACCAACGTCCAGCCTACTGACGTCGTCAAGTGACCAACGTCCAGCCTACTGACGTCGTCAAGTGACCAACGTCCAGCCTACGTCGTCAAGTGACCAACGTCCAGCCTACTGACGTCGTCAAGAGACCAACGTCCAGCCTACGTCGTCAAGTGACCAACGTCCAGCCTACTGACGTCGTCAAGTGACCAACGTCCAGCCTACGTCGTCAAGTGACCAACGTCCAGCCTACGTCGTCAAGTGACCAACGTCCAGCGTACGTCGTCAAGAGACCAACGTCCAGCCTACGTCGTCAAGTGACCAACGTCCAGCCTACTTCGTCAAGTGACCAACGTCCAGCCTACGTCGTCAAGTGACCAACGTCCAGCCTACTGACGTCGTCAAGAGACCAACGTCCAGCCTACTGACGTCGTCAAGAGACCAACGTCCAGCCTACTGACGTCGTCAAGTGACCAACGTCCAGCCTACTGACGTCGTCAAGTGACCAACGTCCAGCCTACGTCGTCAAGTGACCAACGTCCAGCCTACTGACGTCGTCAAGTGACCAACGTCCAGCCTACTGACGTCGTCAAGTGACCAACGTCCAGCGTACGTCGTCAAGTGACCAACGTCCAGCCTACTGACGTCGTCAAGTGACCAACGTCCAGCCTACGTCGTCAAGTAACCAACGTCCAGCCTACTGACGTCGTCAAGTGACCAACGTCCAGCCTACTGACGTCGTCAAGAGACCAACGTCCAGCCTACTGACGTCGTCAAGTGACCAACGTCCAGCCTACTGACGTCGTCAAGTGACCAACGTCCAGCCTACTGACGTCGTCAAGTGACCAACGTCCAGCCTACGTCGTCAAGTGACCAACGTCCAGCCTACTGACGTCGTCAAGTGACCAACGTCCAGCCTACTTCGTCAAGTGACCAACGTCCAGCCTACTGACGTCGTCAAGTGACCAACGTCCAGCCTACGTCGTTGGGCGCGCGACCTCCCAGCATGCACCGCAGCCCTGTGTATATATAGAGCCTACATTGTAGGTTTCGTTCTAACAACCCTCTACCATCAAACACACACAACCCCAACCACACAAACGAACAACCCCTACCACCAAACGCACACAACCTCATCCGCAAAAACCAAAACAACCTCCTTACCAACAAACATATACAACCCCAGCCACACACACATACAACCCTCCCACCATCAAACAACTCCAACCGAACAAACTTGACCTTAAGGGTGTAGACGCCAATAGGTCGTTAAACTCCAAATAGGTAGGTAGGTTTCGTTTTCCAGTCCGAGTCATACCTGGCCTGCCGGATAAAGGGCGAGAGCGGGATTCGAACCCAGACCTTCGCCGGGTCACTGTATTGGCACGGCAGATAAACGTTCTAACCATTCTGCCACCTTCCTCCTTGGCTGTATCAAAAAAAGTACACTGACAAAATGTATCATCGTTACAAACTGAGAACATCACCACCACCACCATCAACCGCTGACGAGTGCATTGTGAATTCCCCGAGCACAAATTACTGATATGGATACTTACATAGCGCCTATCCTCGGTCGGAGACCCAAGTTCTAAGCGCTTTACAAAACACGGAGTCATTTACACAACAGGCTGCCTGCCTACCTGGGTAGAGCCGACTGACGGCTGCCATTGGGCGCTCATCATTCGTTTCCTGTGTCATTCAATCAGATTTCAGGCACGCAGACATACACACTCGGAAAAAAACCATGTAACATTTTAACATTTTACGTGTATGACCGTTTTGTTTATTTACCCCGCCATATAGGCAGCAACACTCCGTTTTCGGGGGTGTGCATGCTGGGTATGTTCTTGTTTCCATAACCCACCGAACGCTGACATGGATTACAGGATCTTTAACGTGCGTATCTGATCTTCTGCGTGCGAATACACACGAAGGGGGTTTGGGCACTAAGCAGGTCTGCACATGTGTTGACCTGGGATTCCGGTAAAATCTCCATTCTTTACCCACCAGGCGCCACCGAGATTCGAACCCAGAAACCCTCATATTGAAAGTCCAACGCTTTAACCACTCGGCTATACTAACACGTGCCAGTGTCAGTCAGATTGGTAGCTCTTATAAGCAGCGCACTTATGTTTCCGGCCAGGAATTTTACCTCGGAAGAAAAAAAAAAAAAAAAAAAAAAAATCCACCTCTCCTGCACAATATCACCCCCCCCCCTTCCTTTCCATGTTTTATCCCCCCCCCAACCTCCCCCCTCCCTCCCCACTCCATGGGGTTTAAACCCATGATCTTTAAAATGCAAGTCTGACGCACAGCTACGGTGTATAGTACAACCAACTCATCCATTCATATCTGTTACATGTAATACTGTCTGTGTCAAAGGCAGAAAAAAGAAGAAGAAAGAAGAAGAAGAAGAAGAAGAAACAACAAAACCACCAAGTGGTCTATTGAGACGACGGATGCAATAGCCGAGTGGTTAAAGCGTTGGACTTTCAATCTGAGGGTCCCGGGTTCCAATCACGGTGACGGCGCCTGGTGGGTAAAGGGTGGAGATTTTTACGATCTCCCAGGTCAACATATGTGCAGACCTGCTAGTGCCTGAGCCCCCTTCGTGTGTATATGCAAGCAGAAGATCAAATACGCACGTTAAAGATCCTGTAATCCATGTCAGCGTTCGGTGGGTTATGGAAACAAGAACATTCCCAGCATGCACACCCCCGAAAGCGGAGTATGGCTGCCTATATGGCGGGGTAAAAGCGGTCATACACGTAAAAGCCCACTCGTGTGCATACGAGTGAACGTGGGAGTTGCAGCCCACGAACGCAGGTGAAGAAGAAGTCTATTGAGACCTACAGTGTTTCCATTATTTGTATTTCTCTTTTTGTCACAACAGATCTCTCTGTGTAAAATTCGGGCCGCTCTCCCCAAGGAGAGCGCGTCGCTACACTAAGAGCGCCACCCATTTTATTTATTTAAAAAAATTATAAAAAAAAAAAAAAAAAATTCCTGCGCGCAATTATATTTGTTTTTCCTATCGAAGTAGATTTTTCTACAGAAAGTTGCCAGGAACAACCTTTTTGTTGCCGTGGGTTCTTTTACGTGCGCTAAATGCATGCTGCTGCACACGGGCGGGACCTCGGTTTATCGTCTCATCCGAATGACTTCATCCTTCCATGATTATGTTCTGTTACATGTATACTCTCTGTTTCAAAGGCAGAAAAAACACTCACACACCCCTTCCCCCCAAAAAAACAACAACAACAACAAACAAACAACAAAAACAAAAAACAAACAAACAAACAAACAAAAAAAACACACACCACCAAGTGTTCCATTCATACCTACAGTGTTCCCATTATCCTTTAACAGCAACATCATGCACGTCAGTTCTCCGCAGTAAATTCTGCGCCATTGAACGCCGGCCGCTGTCATGGCTGCACACACTTTGAACATGAATGACTGCGAACAGAAAACATTCGAAACATTTCAATCAAAAGCTGGTTTCTCCTTGTGCGTAAATCGCACGGCGGGGGGGGGGGGGGGGGGGGGGGGGGGGGGGGGGTAAGAAGAAGAAGAAGAAGAAGAAAAAAAAAATCGTGCTTGTGCTTTTGACGTAAGTGTTGTCCAAAATCCATGCCAGTATTTTAATTCACCCACAACGCACTAACATGAAGCAGAGGTTGTTTTTTTTTTCCAGACAAAGTTTTTAGACCAACTACGTTTGAATTATCTTCTTTTCATCTATTGTGTTTTCTTTTTTTTCTCTTTTTTTTCATGATGAAATTATTTTATTTTATTCATTTTTTTTTTCTTCTAGAAAACCACCAGTACTTTTAAAAATGGGTTCGAACAAGAAATACATTACAAATTAATTCATAACTAGATTCGTAAATAGGATCACGTATCTCGATGTATGTTTTTCGAAACAACAGCCAATAAATTTATCAGGCTATCATCTAACTGGCAGCATCTGTACGACTTTTATTTGTATTTGTAATTTCTTTTTATCACAGCAGATTTCTCTGTGTGAAATTCGGGCTGCTCTCCCCAGGGAGAGCGCGTCGCTACACTACAGCGCCACCCATTTTTGGGTTGTTTTTTTTTCCTGCGTGCAGTTTTATTTGTTTTTCCTATCGACGTGGATTTTTCTACAGAATTTTGCCAGGGACAACCCTTTTGTTGCCGTGTTTTTATTTATTTATTTATTTATTACGTGCGCTAAGTACATGCTGGCACACGGGACCTCGGTTTATCGTCTCATCCGAATGACCAGCGTCCAGACCACCACTCGAGGTCTAGTGGAGGGGGAGAAAATAATCGGCAGCTGAGCCGTGGTTCGAACCAGCGCGCTCAGATTCTCTCGCTTCCTAGTCGGACGCGTTACCTCTAGGCCATCACTCCACACATTTAAATGTTAAAAAGCTTGATATAAATGTCAGTAGCACTTCGATAATAATCATACTCCAGCCTGTATCTTCACTTGACGTTGCAAACAAAAAAGACTCAAACTGTTGATTTATATTAATTGATACAGAGCTACAACTTTCTTGACTGACCGACAAAAAAAAAATCCTCTTCATTTTGAAACCGCTCACGGGCTGGTCAGAGTCAAAGTGTTCCTGCGTTCTTGATGCCTTCGCTCAGATGTACACACAGAGAGAGAAAGACAGAGAGAGAGAGAGACAGAGAGAGAGAGACAGAGAGAGAG
>NC_134905.1:19033065-19040565 GCF_041734735.1 Babylonia areolata
ACACACACGCACACACACACACACACACACACAATTAAACACACATATACACACACATAGAGTCACAGACACAGACACACAGACACAGACAAAGACACAGACACACACACACACACACACACACACACAGGGCACGTCAAGCACTAAGTTCCAGGACTGGGGGTACACATGAAACTGACTACCTGGGTCTCCGTTGAACGAACAACTGTCAATCAAAACTCCCCATTGAAGATAGACAGCTGATTGGCTTACCTCTTTTGACAGGTTTGAAGTCCAGAATCAATGATAATAAGTAACACCTTGAGCACTGGTGTCCCAGTGGAAACGTCATTGAAAGGACTGGTTCTGACGGTGTGAAGAAGAAAAATTGATCAAGTAAAGCTCAATTTGAGTTCAACGACCGTACTGCCTTGCGCTTAACTTCTTCTTCTTCGTTCGTGGGCTGCAACTCCCGCGTTCACTCGTATGTACACGAGTAGGCTTTTACATGCATGGCCGTTTTTACCCCACCACGAAGGCAGCCATACTCCGCTTTCGGGGGTGTACGTGCTGGGTATATATTCTTGTTTCCACCCCCCCCACCCCCCACCCCAACCAAACGTTGACATGGATTACAGGATCTGATCTTTAACGTGCGTGTTCTGATCTTCTGCTTGCCGTATACACACGAAAGGGGGTTCAGGCACGAAACAGGTCTGCACAAATGCTGACCTGGGAGATCGGGGGAAAAAAAAAAAAAAAAAAAACACAAAAAAAACTCCACCCTTTACCCGGTAGGCACCATTACCGAGATTCGAACCCAGGGACCCTAAGATTTAAAGTCGAACGCTTTAACCACTCGCCTATTGCGCCCCCGGGCAAAGAAAGCTTAATTTGAGTTCAACGACCTTCCTGCCTTGCCCTTAATAAGTGCTGGGGTCTTGTGGGTTGTGAAGGTGTCAACTCAAAGAATGCCAATATTGTTAACGGAACACTTACGTTAGCAACAAGTATGATAGGTTGCGGCCATGCGTGTTGAAAAACGCCAATATCAAACGACACAGTTGTGTGGACAATGATAGAATGAAGCTACGAACAGTAAAATAAAATGACACTGTTCTAAAAGTACACACACACACACACACACACATGCGCGTGCGCACGCGCATACACAAACGCAGAGTGCGCGCGCACGCACACACACACACACACGCGTGCGCGCGCCCGCGAACATACACACATACTCGCACGCACACACACACACACACACTCTCTCTCTCTCTCTCTTTTTCTATTGCTGTTTGAAAAGCATTAATACGCTTCAGGTTAGGTGTTTCTCCCCTTTAAAAACTCATGAATATCGCGGCTTCATTGCCCGATCACCTCAGAGAATGTTCTGTCCATTTTGTAAAAAAAAAAAAAAAAAAAAAAAAAAAAAAGCCCCAGTATTTGAAATTATTATTATTTATTTATTTATTTTTTTTTACTTTCCTGTTCAAACTGTCACGACTTCAGGGAAAAGTACTTTACCCCGCAAATTTTTTCTCCCGACCATCAACGTTTTATAATTATGACATTTTTGATGGCCAGTGACAAACACTGAAAAGTGCTTGCATGGTATATTTTTTTTCAGGCTTTTTTAAAAAAAAAAGAAGAGATATTTGGATTTGGGGAAAAAGTGCATAACAGTTAACATCACAAAATTACGACAAATTAAAACGTGTTTAAACTTTTAAATACCTCCTCGACCGAACAATGATCAACTGCACTGCTATGCTACGTATGTGTATGTCTGTACTCTTGTTTGTATGTGTAGTGATATTCGATGTGTTGTACACCTAAGTTTAATGTTTGTTTTTGCTGTACTTTTTGACTCACTTGTGTTAACAAAGTGAGTCTATGTTTTAACCCGGTGTTCGGTTGTGTGTGTGTGTGTGTGTGTGTGTGTGTGTGTGTCCGTGTGTCTGTGTGTGTGTGTGTGTCCGTGGTAAACTTTAACATTGACATTTTCTCTGCAAATACTTTGTCAGTTGACACCAAATTTGGCATAAAAATAGGAAAAATTCAGTTCTTTCCAGTCATCTTGTTTAAAACAATATTGCACCTATGGGATGGGCACAAAAAAAATGAAAAAGAAGCCTAATTATATGCAAACTGCATTTACTGTTATATTTATATTTTTTGCATTCTCTAAACTTGACACTTTGACCTCTTATTCTGTCACAACAACAAGAGGAGTCATTATTATCATTTTTTGTTCAAACAGGAACTTCTTTTGCTAAGCATGGAATTTTTATAAATTTTTTGCAAACGTTTTGGTGCAGATAGTAAAAAAGGGAAATTACTCTGTAATTAATGCTAGGGGACTTAATTTATCACAAGTGAGTCTTGAAGGCCTTGCCTCTCTTGTTTTTTTTTTTTTGTGTGTGTGTGCATTTCCTGATCTCTATGATATGGGCATATGGCCTTGTGCATTAAATCATCTGAGTTCTGAGTTCTCTCTCTCTCTCTCTCTCTCTCTGTGTCCATACACACCTTTGAATGAGAGAAGTTTAGGCCTTCAAAAATTGTTGGCAGTGTGAAACCCGACGTTTTGATTGTTGTCGTTGTTGTTGTAGTTGTTGTTGTTGTTGTTGCTGTTGCTGTTGTTATAGTAGTAGTAGTAGTTGTTGTTGTTGTTGTAGCTGTCGAGCATAGTCGTAGAACTCTTGAGATCACCAGCTGTTTTTTCTCAGGTGTGAGTGTGAGTGGTGGCATTGTATTGTATTGTACTGTATTGTATTGTATTGTATTGTATTGTATTGCATTGTATTGTATTGTATTGTATTGTATTGTATTGTATTGCATTGTATTGTATTCATCATAATATATTTCCTCTGTGTTTAAATTCGGGCTCTTCTCCTTAGGAGAGAGCGCGTCGCTACATTACAGCACCCCCCCCCCTTCCTCCCCTTTTATTTTCTGTGTGTATTTTTCCTGCGTGCAGTTTTATTTGTTTTTCCTATCGAAGTGGATTTTTCTACAGAATTTTGTCAGGAACAGCCCTTTTCGTTGCCGTGGGTTCTTTTACGTGCATGCTGCACACGGGACCTCGGTTTATCGTCTCATCGGAATGACCAGCGTCCAGACCACCACTCAGGGTCTAGTGGAGGGGGAAAAAAATATCGGCGGCTGAGCCGTGATTCGAACCAGCGCGCTCACATTCTCTAGCTTTCTAAGCAGACGCGTTACCTCTGTGGGAGCATCAGGATATTGGAACGTATATATTATATATATATCTTTGTATGTATGTGTGTGGGGTTGGGGGTGGGAGATATGGACGTGTGTGTGTGTGCTTGTACAAGTAAGTGTTCATCTGTGTGTGTGAGTGTGTGTGTGTGCGTGTGCGTGTTTGTGTGTGTGTGTGTGTGGGTGTGTGTGCCGTGGAAGCTGCGATACATAGACTAGAAACTCCGAGTGTGTGGAGGAGGGGGTAGAGGAGGTGCAGGGAAATTTGTGGTGTGTGTGTGTGTGTGTGTGTGTGTGTGTGTGTGTGTGTGTGGTGTGTGTATTGGAGCTCATGTACGTTTATATGTATTTGACTGTGCTTTCATATCTATGAAACTGCGTTTTTGGGGCATATCATTTATGCATGTGTGGGTGTATGTGTGAATGTGTGTCTTCATGTTTTATATTTATTTGCTTATTTATCATCATTGTTGTCTTATTTATTTAATTATTTATTTATTTATTATTATTATTATTATTATTATTATTATTATTTCATTACTACTATCTTTTTCTTTTCTTTTTCTTTTTTTCCCATCATAATTATTATTTATTTATTTATGTATGTACGCTTCTCTCTTTCTCTCTCTCTCTCTCTCTCTCTCTCTATATATATATATATATATATATATACTTTTTTTTTTCTCAAGGCCTGACTAAGCGCGTTGGGTTACGCTGCTGGTCAGGCATCTGCTTGGCAGATGTGGTGTAGCGTATATGGATTTGTCCGAACGCAGTGACGCCTCCTTGAGCTACTGATACTGATACTGATATTGGTTACCTCTAGACCATCACTGTACTGGGTCACCCGTTCCGCCTTGTACCCGTGTGCCACTCAAAGACTGACACAGGCGATTGAACTGTTGGCCGGTGAAAGACCGTCGGCAGTTTCAGTTTCAGTTTCAGTTTCTCGAGGAGGCGTCACTGCGTTCGGACAAATTCATAAAGGCTGCACCACATCTGCTAGGCAGATGCCTGACAGCAAGTTTCACAGGAGGCAAAATAGGTATTTGAAGGTGAACACCCTTAGTTTTTTAACTCTCTCCATACGAACGGCGAAACAGACGACGTTAACAGCGTTTCACCCCCAATTACCACCATCAAAATATTGCAAGCGGAAGGCTCTTATATTGAAGAAGTGAATGTTGACAAAGAATACCACAATTCTGACGACGGAAGCTAAAGGTTGGGTCATTGAGACACCCACTGGACATCCGAGGGGTCTGTGTAGAGGAGAAGAGAGGACTGGCCGTACTGAGTGAGTTAATGACTAAAATTTGAAAGGCTGGGTTTGGCAAGACGCATCCTGGTATACCACAACTGACCAATAAATGTCATACTGTAAATGCCGGGCAGTAAAAGTCCCAGCACAAACAGGTCAAACCCAGAGGTTAAGCAAACTACAGCAGGGTCCTCAGTCCGTGGTCTGTTGACCAAAGAATCACAAAGGCAAGTTCAGGTACACTGTTCGGAGACTCCCCGGAAGATGGGAAAGTTTACACAGATGCTTACCTGACAAGTCTACAGTCACGAGGTTTCGGTGACAACGGTTTCTCCAAGAGAATAGCCAACAAGCCGTGGTTTACGCTACATATCAGTTATTCAATATTTTTTCCCCCAGCCCCACTACATAGGCATCTACCAACATGGAGATCAGTCTCTCTTTCCTGATCAGTTCTTCAGCTCTTCTGAGCCTGCGCTAGCCACCTGCATTATGTCTACAGGTATGTGTGACCTCTACCATGTTCTTGTTAGAACATAGAATATTGTAGCATGATGATAACTTAGCATGAAGCCAAGAACAATGTAACCACAAATAAATGTGTTGCTAGAAATTCAATTACTGCCTGTGTCTGTGTTTAGCTAGTTAATACCTTGTTTCTTCTCGGCGTGATTGAAAGTTTGATGGAGAATATTCGAACCTCTTTGCTGTTGCTTGCAATGTTAGTTAGTGATGAAATTCTTCTCGTCTCACTCTGTGTCAGGACTTGTCCTGGTGTTCTGGGTCGTACTAGTCAATAAATTCATCTCCACGGGGCCTACCATGCAGAACTTGATTGAAGAACAAAGCTTCCTTCCTTAGAACAACCGAACTCTCACACTGTTATATGGTATAATCCACGAAACCTTTCGTGTGATTGCAGCATAACCCAACGCGCTTGTTAGGCCTTGAGTGCATGCTTATATACCTGTCAGAGTGGATTTTTTTTAACATGGATTTCTTTTTTTTAATATAAAAATGTTTGCCAAGAGGACAACACTCTCGTTGCCATGGGTTCTTTTTCAGTGCGCCAAGTGCGTGCGTGCTGCACACGGGACCTCGGTTTACAGTCTCATCCGAAAAGTAAGACAGCTCCGAAAAAGGGCGAGAGCGGGATTCGAACCCACACCCTCACGGAATCCTTGTATTGGCAGCTGAGCGTCTTAACCATCCTGCCACCTTCCTCCGCAGGCAACGTACCATGTGTGTGTCTGGTTTCGCTTTAGAACTAATCAGCCTCCAACCAACCACACTTCACCAAGCACAGACACGGTGGCAGGGGGTACCTTACATCACAGGCTGTCAAGGGGTCATGAGTTCCAATCTCCAGATGGTGAAATCCTGTAAACTGATTGGTTGCCCCTCACACCCCCCCCCCCCGGCCCTCCTCAACCTTCCCCCCCCCCCCCTACCACCACCCACTTCCGCTCCCCCCTCCCTCCACCGCATACACACACCCAATCTGCTACCGCTTCGCTGTCTTTGTGTCAGTGTCAGAGTAGAGTTAGTCTGTTAATACGTTCTCACTCTGTTGTCCTGGGGGTGTTTAACTCACTCAGTACGGCCAGTCCTCTCTTCTCCTCTACACAGACCCCTCGGATGTCCAGTGGGTGTCTGAATGACACAACCTTTAGCTTCCGTCGTCAGACTTGTGGTATTCTTTGTCAACATGTAGTATAAGAGCCTTCCGCTTGCAATATTTTGATGACGGTAATTGGGGTGAAACGCTGTTAACGTCGTCTCTTTCGCCGTTCGTATGGAGAGAGTTAATACGTTCTCACGCTGTTGTCCTGGGGGTGTTTAACATTCCTCTGACTGGACCAGCCTCTGTGGGGAAGCTACTGTGTAGTGTAGTGTGACTGGACTGGCCGCTGGTTGGGTAATTAACGTGTCTGACCGGGCCCCGCCGGCCGGGATTAGAAGATGGACACCCTGGCCTGCATTCCAGGTCAGTGTTTTTCAGGTGAGGACCACCACTCTGATTGGTTGTTGTCAGTGGGGGAAGACCAGTCTGATTGGCTGTTGTCAGTGGGGAGGACCAGTCTGATTGGCTGTTGTCAGTGGGGAGGACCAGTCTGATTGGCTGTTGTCAGTGGGGAGGACCATTCTGATTGGCTGTTGTCAGTGGTGAGGACCAATCTGACTGGCTGAGCTCAAAGTCTGTGTCTCAAACTGTGCTGTGATTTGGTACTATCATTCTTCTTCTTCTTCATCCTTTTAGTAGTAGTAGTAGTAGTAGTAATAGTAGTAGTAGTAGTAGTCTATCATTCTTCTTCTTCTTCTTCTTCTTCTTCTTCTTCTTCTTCGTAGTAGTAGTAGTAGTAGTAGTAGTCTATCATTCTTCTTCTTCTTCTTCTTCTTCTTCTTCTTCTTCGTAGTAGTAGTAGTAGTAGTAGTAGTAGTAGTAGTAGTAGTAGTCTTCTTCTTCTTCCTTTTAGTAGTAGTAGTAGTAGTCTATCATTCTTCTTCTTCTTCATCCTTTTAGTAGTAGTAGTAGTAGTAGTAGTAGTAGTCTATCATTATTCTTCTTCTTCTTCTTCTTCTTCTTCTTCTTCTTCTTCGTAGTAGTAGTAGTAGTAGTAGTAGTA
Source organism: Babylonia areolata (assembly GCF_041734735.1). Classification (NCBI taxonomy): domain Eukaryota; kingdom Metazoa; phylum Mollusca; class Gastropoda; order Neogastropoda; family Buccinidae; genus Babylonia; species Babylonia areolata. Next base: position 19,040,161 of record NC_134905.1, read on the forward strand.
GTAGTAGTAGTCTTCATCCTTTTAGTAGTAGTAGTAGTAGTAGTAGTCTATCATTCTTCTTCTTCTTTTTCTTAGTAGTAGTAGTAGTAGTAGCAGCAGCAGTAGTAGTAGTAGTAGTAGTAGTAGTAGTAGTCTTCTTCTTCCTTTTAGTAGTAGTAGTAGTAGTCTAACATTCGTAGTAGTAGTAGTAGTAGTAGTAGTAGTAGTCTTCCTTTTAGTAGTAGTAGTAGTAGTAGTAGTAGTAGTAGTAGTAGTAGTAGTAGTAGTAGTCGTCGTCTAACATTCGTAGTAGTAGTAGTAGTAGTAGTAGTAGTAGTAGTAGTAGTAGTAGTAGTAGTAGTAGTCTTCTTCCTTTTAGTAGTAGTAGTAGTAGTAGTAGTTTAACATTCGTAGTAGTAGTAGTAG
>NC_134905.1:19045565-19048065 GCF_041734735.1 Babylonia areolata
CACAAAAAGACTAAGCTGTAAATGGTTTCCCATTGACTGGAGAAACCACTGGTACACTTTATACCAATTGACAAAGGGACATGGTAGAACACACAGCCGCTGATAAAAAAAAGAAAAAAAAGAAAAAAAAAGAGAGCCTGGAGACAGAGACAGAGTGACTAAGAATAAACACACACACACACACACACACACACACACACACACACACATACACATGCAGACGAGCACCCACTGACGCACGTTCTCTCTCTCTCTCTCTCTCTCTCTCTCTCTCTCTCTCTCTCTCTCTCTCACACTGTGTGTGTGTGTTAGTGAGTGTGTGTGTGTGTGTGTGTGTGTTTCAGTCTACTGAACAACAAGATTTAAAAAAAAAAAAAAGACGGAAATTGCCCGAAAACTACTGCTATGGACGCGCCACGACGCAAACATTTTTCACTTTCGTGTCAGCTGGACAGCTGTCGCGGCCGTAATTAAATGAATAAATAATGAGAGAGAGAGAGAGAGAGAGAGAGAGAGAGAGAGAGAGAGAGAGGAGGGGGGGATGGTTGGTATGGGGGCGCATGAAATAAAGAAAAACAGAGAAGGGGGAGGGGGGGTTGGGGGGGGGGGGGGGGGCGAGAGGGGGAGGGGGGGTTGGGGGGGGGGGCGAGAGGGGGAGAGGGAGATAAGAACAAAAGAGAGATTGAGTGGGGAGAGAGAGAGGGGGGGAAGGGAGAGAGAGAGACAGGGAGATAGGGAGGGAGAAAAAGAGGGAGAGAGAAGGGTGGGAGAGCGAGAGAGAGAGAGAGAGAGAGTAGGGAGAGGGGGGGGGGGGGAGGGAGAGAGAGAGACAGAGAGCCAGACATATATTGACAGAGACAGACTTGAAGTAACAGAGACAGACAGACAGAGAGAGAGACATGGAGAGAGAGAGAGAGAGAGAGAGAGAGAGAGAGAGAGAGAGAGAGAGAGAGAGAGAGAGAGGAGATACAGGCAGACAGACAGACAGACAGACAGGGGGGTGATAGGGAGGGGGTAGGGGCACATGAAATAGAGAAAAGGGGGAGAGCGAGAGGGAGAGAGAGAGGGGGGGGGGGGTGGGGAGGGAGAGAGAAAGAGAGATGTAGAGAGAGAGAGAAAACAGACAGACAGAGACAGAGAGACAGAAAGAGATAGAGTTAGAGATAGATAGATAGATAGATAGATAGATAGATAGATAGAGAGAGAGAGAGAGAGAGAGAGAGAGAGAGACAGACAGACAGAGACAGAGTCGGAGACTGTAGGTAACAGGGATAAACAGACAGACAGAGAGAGAGAGAGAGAGAGAGAGGAGGGGGGATGGTTGGTATGGGGGCGCATGAAATAAAGAAAAACAGAGGGGGGAGGGGGGTTGGGGGGGGAGCGAGAGGGGGAGAGGGAGATAAGAACAAAAGAGAGATTGAGTGGAGAGAGAGAGAGGGGGGGGGGGAGGGGAGAGAGACAGGGAGATAGGGAGGGAGAAAAAGAGGGAGCCCGGAGAGAAGGGTGGGAGAGCGAGAGAGAGAGAGAGAGAGAGAGAGAGAGAGAGTAGGGAGAGGGGGGGAGGGAGGGAGAGAGAGAGGGGGGTAGGGAGGGAGAGAGAGACAGAGAGCCAGACATATATTGACAGAGACAGACTTGAAGTAACAGAGACAGACAGACAGAGAGAGAGACATGGAGAGAGAGAGAGAGAGAGAGAGAGAGAGAGGAGATACAGGCAGACAGACAGACAGACAGACAGGGGGGTGATAGGGAGGGGGTATGGGGCACATGAAATAGAGAAAAGGGGGAGAGCGAGAGGGAGAGAGAGAGGGGGGGTGGGGAGGGAGAGAGAGAGAGAGATAGGGAGGAAGAAAAAGAGGGAGAGAGAAGGGTGAGAGTGAGAGAGAGAGAGAGAGAGAGATGTAGAGAGACAGACAGACAGACAGACAGAGACAGAGAGACAGAAAGATAGATTTAGAGATAGATGGATAGATAGAGAGAGAGAGAAACAGACAGACAGACAGAGGCAGGGTCGGAGACTGTGGGTAACAGAGAGAGAGAGAGAGAGAGAGAGAGAGAGACAGACAGACAGACAGACAGACAGACAGACAGACCTGAGTAACAGAGGCAGATATCGGTACAGAGAGAGGGAGGAAAGAAGGAAGTATTGAGAGACAGAAAGTCAAACAGACAGACAGACAGAAATACAGGGACTGATCAAGTAAACATGCAGACAGTGATACAGTCAGTAGAATAAAAGGACATACACACGTTTTCCTAATTCATCATGGATTAAAAATTTCTTGTTGTTCATACAGTGTACCTTTCTTAATCACCCATATTCTATTTGCACATTTTCTTATACACCTCTGTACTGTGTGCATTAATTAAAAGAAACCTTTGACTGACACGAATTTCACACACACTGATGAAGAGATCAGTCTGAATAAAGAATATAACTTGAATGGAAAAAAAAAAAAAAAAAAAAAGAAGAAGAAGAAGAAGAAGAAGAAAAATTGAA
>NC_134905.1:19053065-19055565 GCF_041734735.1 Babylonia areolata
TAAGACAACAACAACAAAAAAAGTTTTACAGGTACGTGAATCGTCGTTCCAGTTGAATCCAGCGGTTCCCTTTGTTGCTTCTTTTCTTTCCAACGGTGTACATGCATGTTCAGTTCAGTTATTGTTGGCGCCTACAGTGGAGATCTATATCTATATTAATTTGGATGATAAATAAGTTTCACATTCACGGCCACACACACTGACAAGAGATAGTTTCAGATTGAGTTCGAAACTGGACGAATGACGAAAAAAATCAGCAACTATAATAGACAAATAAGTAAACAAATAAATGAACATAGTTGTGTGTGTGTGTGTGTGTGTGTGTGTGTTTAAGAAGGTTTACTCAAAAAGGGCAGTTTGTAATAACAAAAAATTGAGCCAATCTTTTCGCCACTGGCTGTTCGTGAAAAAAATCAGTAAAACAACATCAAAAGAGAGAGAGAGATAGAAAAAAGACAGGCAAAGAGGACAGGGTGAATTCTTTATCATCCATTCATTGCACAAACTTCTGTCCGTGATTTGGCGACTCCTTTTTTTCTCTCTCATAAGTGTGAAAGGTGTGACTGCCTCGCGCTTGTAGAATGCTTACGTAGCCTGACCTGAATGTGAATCGTTGTCATTCTTCTGTCGCTTGTCCGTCTCGTCATTGGGGAAACAATGGCACGATTTTATTTCCTTTCTAATTTGTTTTAGGCAACAATTTTCTCTTCTTCCTCCTCCTCCACGGTTTTCTCTCTTGTTACTTCAGTCTCTCTGCGTGTCTGTCTGTCATGGTCTGTTTCAGTCGTTTCGTTTCTCTCTCGATCTTTTCCTGTCTTTACAAGTCAGATACCAAGCACCACAAGTACACACACACACGCACGCACGCACACACGCACTGGCACGCACGCACACACACACACACACACACACACACACACACACACACACGCACGCACGCACGCATGCACCCCACACTCAGAGATCGATTTGGGCTTGTGAATTGATCAGCGGTTTTTTTGTTGTTGTTGTTTTGTTTTTGTTGGTTTGTTTGTTTCTTTTTTTTTTCCGCTTCAGTCAGTTGGGACAGTTACTGTGCTAGTTTCTTTCTTCATCCATTCTGTGCAGTATTTTCTTTCACTGAATTATTCTTTTTATCTTCATGCCCAGTGGGACAGTCACAGCATGATAACCGCGAAAGTTCATCACTTTCCGGTTCGGCGGTTTACCCCCGCCGTCAATTCTGTTTATTCTTTCCTTCCGTCCTTCCGTCACACACACACACACACACACACACACACACACACACACACACACACACACACAAACTATCACAGCTCCGTATGTTTGCAGGTTTATTCACTGTGGCAAAAAAATCCACCACGTCATAAACGATTCTGCCTCCAGCTACATAGAATATTTCCGACAAAGCCATGATTTCATTTTGTTGTTTTATGTTATTTTCTATTTTTGGCTGTCCCGTTATTTTGTGTTGAAAAAAAAAAATCATTATTCATACTTTCATTGCCCTGTTATTTTCTTTTTCTCCCCCCACTGTCCTGCCATTTGTTTATATCTGGCTCGATGATGTAAAGCGCTTTGAGCAGCATTAGTACTGGATATCGCGCCATAGAAAAGTTATGAATTATTAATATTATTGTTATTTTTATTATTTTGTTATACTTATTTTCACTGTCTTGTTATTCTGTGTTAAAAAATTTGTTATTTTTACTTTCACTGTCCTGCTGTTACCTTCTGTTATATTCATTTCATATATTTTTTTTTCTTTCACCGCCCTGTTATTTCCTGATATTCTTATTTTCTGTGTGCTGTTATGTCCCTTTTTTTTCCTTTTTAAAAAAAAGTTATTTTCACTGTCCTGTTATTTCCTGTTGTTTATATTTTCACTGCCCTCTTTATTTCCCGACACATCGCAAGGTGTCTTACCTTATGTTACCTGTGTGATTGTGACAGATCGCACAGTGCTAACTACATTATCTGTGTAATTGGATATGTCTTACCTTGTGTTACCTGTGTAATTGTAAGAGATCGCACAGTGCTTTACTACATTATCTGTGGAATTGCATGTCTCGACGGGCGCAATAGCCGAATGGTTAAAGCGTTGGACTTTCAGTATGAGGGTCCCGGGTTCGAATCTCGGTAACGGTGCCTGGTGGGTAAAGGGTGGAGATTTTTCCGATCTCCCAGGTCAACATTATGTGCAGACCTGCTAGTGCCTGAACCCCCTTCGTGTGTATACGCAAGCAGGAGATCAAATACGCACGTTAAAGATCCCGTAATCCATGTCAGCGTTTGGTGTGTTATGGAAACTGAACATACCCAGCATGCACACCCACGAAAACGGAGTATGGCTGCCTGCATGGCGGGGTAAAAACGGTCATACACGTAAAAGCCCAATCGTGTACATACGAGTGAACATGGGAGTTGTAGCCCACGAATGAAGAAGAAGAAGAAGGATGTGTCTTACCTTGTGTTACCTGTGTGATTGCGACAGATCGAA
>NC_134905.1:19058065-19060565 GCF_041734735.1 Babylonia areolata
TTCTCTTTTATTTGTTTTCTTATCTTCTGTCTTTTCATTTCATTCTTTCTTTATTCCTTCATTCCTTTCTTGTTTTTCCTTATTCTTCTCCTTAATCCTTAACTCTCTCCATACGAACGGCGAAAGAGACGACGTTAACAGCGTTTCACCCCAATTACCATCATCAAAATATTGCAAGTGAAGGCTCTTATACTGAAGACGTGAATGTTGACAAAGAATACCACAATTCTGACGACGGAAGCTAAATGTTGGGTCATTCAGACACCCACTGGACATCCGAGGGGTCTGTGTAGAGGAGAGAAGAGAGGACTGGCCGAACTGAGTGAGTTAACCAAATCACGCTCCTTCCACGCCCGAACAGACGTGGTGATAACCCTCATGATTCTGATAGCGGGTTGATGATTCCCCTGTCCTTGGGCAGATCGTCCCGGGTCCACGGTGGCTCACAGGGCAGTGCAGACCAGGTGGTGAGTGTTCTTCACCAGGAGAACCGACGGCTTCAAGAGGAACTCGTCCACTGCCACAGGAAGATCGCCAAGCTCCAGAAGGTAGGGAGGACAGAGGGGGAGGGGGAAGATGTTCTGGGGAAGGAGATCTTGTTGGGGTTTGGGAAGCAGTGAGTGAGAGGTCGGGGGTGGGCCGGGGGGGAGGGGGCGGGGGGCGGGGGGGGGGGGGTGGAAGCGGGGGGGGGGGCATAGAGGTGGGGGGGGGGTTGAGGTTGGGAGTGGGGGGGGGGGGGGTGATTATTCATCAGCTTTTCAGGGGTTCCTCTTCTTCTTCAGTTGTCAAACGCTAACACCCTACTGTGTTGTGTGACACCTGGAGCAAGACATCAGGTGCATGATGATGAGGAGGAGGAGGACAGTTATTATGATGACAGTAAAAAAAAAAATGACGACGATATTGGCGGTGATGATGATGACGATCATGGTGATTATGACGTTGACGATGATAATAATGACGACGACGATGATGATGACGACAATGATGATGATGGTGCTGATGAATACGTAGATGACGACTGTTGATGCGCTGTGCGGCGACAGCTGGAACAGGAAATCCACCAGGTGGTTATGATTATGACGACGACGATGATGATGATGACGACGAAAATGATGACGATGGTGCTGACTGTAGTGATGACGTTGACGGTGATGATGATGATATCGACGATGATGACGGGTGTGTGACAGCTGGAGCAGGAGATCCACCAGGTTCAGGAGGCCTACCAGTCCCTGGTGAGGTCCACGGACAAACGGGAACGTCTGGAGGCCGCCATCAAGGCCAGGCTGAAGGACCAGGTCAGCAAACTACAGGCTCACAACGACTCCCTCAAAGGTGGGTGGGGTTTGTGTGTGTGTGTGTTGGGGGTGTGTGGGTGTGGGAAGGAGAGAGAGAGAGAGAGTGTGTGTGTGTGTGTGGAGAGGGGGGGGATGTGAGTTTGAGGTGTGTGGAGGGAGAATGTGTGTGTGTGTGTGGGGGGGGAGGTGTGTGTGTGTGTGTGTCTGAGGGTGTGTTAGTGTGTGTGTGTGTGGGGGGGTTGGGTGAGTTTGTGTGTGCGTGTGAGTGAGTATGTGTGTGTGTGGGGGGGGGGGATGAGTGTGTGTGGGGGGAGGGTGGGGGGTGCGCGGGGGGTGAGTGTGTGTGTTGGGAGGGGAGGGAATGTGTGTGTGTGTTGAGGGGAGGGGTGGCGGAGGGGGGGGTGTTGTGGGGTGAATGTGTGTGTGTGTATGTGAGTGTGTTTGTGGGTGGGTGGGTGAATGAAGGGGGGTGAGTGCGTGTGTGTTTGTGTGTGTGTGTGTGTGTGTGTGCGCGCGCGCTCGTCTGTGTATCCGTCTGTATATGTCTGTCTGTTGGACATTCTGCATTGTGCACTGCATACCTCAGCCTTGAGTTCTCACACGCGATTTGCCTGCATTCTCACTGTCCATTCTTGCAAACCTCAGGGGAAGGGGTGGGGAGGGGGTCACCATGTTTGACGTCACCATGTGCGTCACACGCCCAGATGGCGCGTCCCAGTTGTAAGCCGCACGCTGGACACAGGGTTATTAATTACCAACTGCTTTGTTCACGTTCACTCAGGGCGTGTGGCCAGTCGGCCGTGCTGTTATTGTGTGACCTCTAAAACAAAGATCACTTGCGCGAACAGAAATTCGCGTCATCCAAAACGATGCGATCTGTGAAGCTATGAAGCGACTGATGTCCAGACCAGTTGGACACGAACCAATTAGCTCAGATATCACGTCACGGACACACAGACCATGATTCTTCTTCTTCTTCGTTCGTGGGCTGCAACCGCCACATTCACTTGTATTTTACACGAGTGGGCTTTTACGTGTATGACCGTTTTTACCCCGTCATGTAGGCAGCCATACTCCGTTTTCGGGGGGTGTGCATGCTGGGTATGTGCTTGTCTCACCGAACGCTGACATGGATTACAGGATCTTTTACGTGCAGCATTTGATCTTCTGTTTGCCGTATACACACGAAGGGGGTTCAG
>NC_134905.1:19065565-19093065 GCF_041734735.1 Babylonia areolata
TGTGTCGCAGCATAGAACTCCTGTTAACCAAATTTCTCAGGTCCAGGTCTGTCAATTGTGTCAAAGCCACGTGCGTGTCAGTGTCATGTTGCTTTGGTCTTCTGTCTGACCAGCGCGTTTGGCTTTGTGTGTGAAGACCCGGCATCTGCTCCCATGGGTACATCGATCAGTTCACGCTCTTTGACACCTCCTTGAAAGAGAAACCAAAAGTTTGGTGTCAGGTTATCCCCCTCTTACTGTTGCACAGGTCACGGTCAGAGGTTATTCCCCCCTTACTGTTGCAGAGGTTGTGGTCAGAGGTTATCCCCCCTTACTGTTGCAGAGGTCATAGTCAGAGGTTATCCCCCCCCCCTTAATGTTGCCCAGGTAAGAGGTTATTCCCCCCTTACTGTTGCACAGGTCACGGTCAGAGGTTATTCCCCCCCTTAATGTTGCCGAGGTAAGAGGTTATTACCCCCTTACTGTTGCAAAGGTTGTGGTCAGAGGTTATTCCCCCTTACTGTTGCCCAGGTAAGAGGTTATTCCCCCCTTACTGTTGCCCAGGTCACGGTCAGAGGTTATTCCCCCCCTTAATGTTGCCGAGGTAAGAGGTTATTACCCCCTTACTGTTGCAGAGGTTGCGGTCAGAGATATTTCCCCCTTACTGTTGCAGAGGTCACGGTCAGAGGTTATTCCCCCCTTACTGTTGCCCAGGTCAGAGGTTATACCCCCCTTACTGTTGCCCAGGTCAGAGATTATTCCCCCCTTACTGTTGCCCAGGTCAGAGGTTATACCCCCCTTACTGTTGCCCAGGTCAGAGGTTATACCCCCCTTACTGTTGCCCAGGTCAGAGGTTATACCCCCCCTTACTGTTTCCCAGGTCAGAGGTTATACCTCCCCTTACTGTTGCCCAGGTCAGAGGTTATTCGCCCCCTTATTGTTGCCCAGGTCAGAGGTTATTACCCCCCCTTACTGTTGCAGAGGTCGCAGTCAGAGGAGGAAGTGTAGGGGTGGGGTAGGGGTGCAGTGTTTTTTGGTGCGACCACCGGTGTGTTTGTACTGGGCTGGCGGGACGAGCAGAATGGACCTGGAATGTGGGGGATGGGGTGGGGGGGAGGAGGTTATTTCCCCCCTTACTGTACTGTTGCAGAGGTCTAGGTCAGAGGTTATTCCCCCCGTACTGTTGCTGAGGTCACGGTCAGAGGTTATCCCCCCCCCCCTTACTGTTGCAGAGGTCTAGGTCAAGAGGTTATTCCCCCATTACTGTTGCAGAGGTCTAGGTCAGAGGTTATTCCCCCCTTACTGTACTGTTGCAGAGGTCACAGTCAGAGGTTATTCCCCCCTTACTGTTGCAGAGGTCGCGGTCAGAGGGGCGTGGCGCGCAGAGAGCGGAGAAGGACAGCACTTCCAGTCTGAAGCAGATGGTGCAGGAGAAACAAAGCAAGGTGGAGCAGCTGGAGTCTGACATTGAACAGGTGTGTGTCCACACTGTCTCTCTGTGTCGTCTTCATTCACACAGCAATCAGACAGCATCAGTATCAGTATCAGTATCAGTAGCTCAAGGAGGCGTCACTGCGTTCGGTCAAATCCATATACGCTACACCACATCTGCCAAGCAGATGTCCTGACCAGCAGCGTAACCCAACGCGCTTAGTCAGGCCTTGAGAAAAACAAAAACAAAACAAAAAAACAAAAAAAAAACAACCAAAAACAATAAAAATACATAAAATAAAATAGAACAAATAAAGTAAAAATAACAAAAAAATTTAAAAAATAATAATAAAATAAAATGAAATAAAAATAAATAACAATAAAATGAATTAAAATCAAATCAAATCAGACAGACAGGGGTGGGGGGGCTTACTCATAACCCAATTTCACCGACAGCAGAACTGGGTTCTTGGCCAAACTCCAGCAATTCATGACTCACCAAAAGAGTCTCTAGTCTGACTGCAAGACGGCCCAAACACAGACTGAAGTGGCATGGTTATACAGTCAGGACACTGAGCATGGCTTTGAAACTGTTTATTTCACAAGTCAGACTGCACAGATTATTTCCAATGGAATGTTACCACCTACCATCAGTCAGTTCATCTGACTTGGGGCCCTTCCAGGTCGCAGATTAACCAATTTTTTTTTTTTTTTTTTCCCGGCCACCGGTCTGACTGTGGCTAATCACTTAATCACAGTGTTGACTGGTCTGAGGCAATCTGAAGACCTAGTTTATTGCTCTGCCTTGGTGGCCGGGTCATTTTTTTAATTTTTTTTTTATTTTTATTTTTTAGTGAGCTTGCTCTTTCACAATGCTACTTCTTCTCTGCTGTTTTGCTAAAGAAGGGCCAGGGTTGATGGATGATTGTGATTATTTTTTTTTTTAATTTTATAAATACACTTCAGTTTGGGACTGTAACCTGTGAAAAGTGGAACCTTTATCATGATTCCCCATCCTCTCCCCACCTCCCCCCTCCCTACACACACACACACTTGTGGCAGCTGGTCATGATTTCACAAACCTGACACCTTCACTTGCGCGCACGTGCACACACACACACACACACACACACACACACACACACCGTTTACCAGCCTAATACCTTCAGACACACACACACACACACACACACACACACACACACACACCATTTACCAACCTAATACCTTCACACACACACACACACACACCATTTACCAACCTAATACCTTCACACACACACACACACACACACACACACACACACACACACAGAGACCATTCACAAACCTAACACCTTCACACACAATCACGGACACACACACACCCACGGACACACACACACCATTTACTAGCCTAATATCTTCACACACACAATCACGGACGCACGTGCACGCGTGCGCGCGCACACACACACACACACACACACACACACACACACACACACATACACACACACACACACACACACACACACACACACACAGACCATTTACAAACCCAACAGCTTCACAAACACACACACACACACAAACACACACAAATAACAAACAACAACACAGACCATTCACAAACATACACCGTACAGTGATTGAAATCAATATGAAAAAGCATAGACGTTCAGTCAGCTAAAAGCCAAGGTAATCACAACGGCAATTCCTCATTGCATGTGTGTGTGTGTGTGTGTGTGCAGTGGGAGCGGAGATACAGCGAGTTACAGACAGCGCAGCAAGCAGGCCACAGCGCACAGTGCTCCTGGTGAGTTCACTAGTTTTTTTGTTCGTTCTTTTTTCTCTCTTTCTCTCTCTCTGCCTATTTATTTATTTTTTCTGTCCCATCATCAACACCCACACTGCTCACTCCCGAGTCCTCTATACACGGCTGAGCCACCACCGGATTTGTCTGTCGCAGTCCCAACGCCGGCAGTCCACATGGAACTATCGATGTTAGGGTCGCCGTGAGGCCACACAGCAGAGGAGACCCTGCGCTGTTTTGTTTATTCCAACGTGTCCTCTTCTAGTTCTGTCTGCAGATGTGGAGGGAGGGAAGGGAAGGGGAGGGGGTGGGGGTGTTAGGATTTGAGTGGAATGGGAGAAGGAGGAATAGAAAAAAAGATGAATGTGTGGATTATAGTGGTGTGTGTGTGTGTGTGTGTGTGTGTGTGTGTGTGTGTGTGTGTTGTCACTCGTGAGACATTGTTTTTTGAAGCTTGTAAGCGTTTGGAATGTCTTTTGTTAATTCATTCTTTGTAGTAATGTATGTCATATTACATGAAGTTGATCTTGTTTGTTACCATGATAATGGATTATATATTTTTATTTTTGAAATCATACTTTGCTGTGGTATACATCGTTTTTTTTTCATTCATACTTTGTCATGGTGTATGTATTGTCACAGGAAGTTTATCTTGTTTGTTACCATGATTATAAATTGTATTTTTTTAACTCATACTTTGTCAGTGTATATATCTTTTCTTTCCATTCATACTTTGCTGAACTGTATAGTCTTTTTTCCCCCCGTACTTTGCTTCAGTATGTGTCATATTACGCAAAGTTTATCATGTTAACATAATCATGGATTGAATTTGTTAAAATTCAGATGTTGCCATGATATACATTATACTGCACAAACTAGATAGAAAAAAAGTATATTTTGTGTGTGTTTGTTTTGTTCCTTCAGGTGTGACTGTTCATCTGAGGTGGCAAAGAGTTCCCAGTCCCTGGCTCAGCGACTGGGGGAAGAAACGCACAGCGACAAGCTGCAGTATGCTGAGCAACTCGCTCAGTCCCAGAGAAGGGTCACAGAACTAGAGGCAAAGTAAGCACGTCACCATACGATAATTGGCATATCTATAGCGCTTTTTCTTTGGTTCAACAATTTATATAGCACTTTTCCTTTGGCTCAATCACATCATGATACGATAACTGGGCATTTCTATAGTGCTTTTCCATTGATTCAACATTTCCATAGTGCTTTTCCATTGGTTCAACATTTCTGTAGTGCTTTTCCATTGGTTCAACATTTTCATAGTGCTTTTCCTTTGGTTCGACATTTCTATAGCACTTTTCGTTTGACACAACATTTCTATAATGCCTTTCCTTTCCTTTGGTTCAACATTTATATACCACTTTTCCTTTGGTTCAACATTTCTGTAGCACTTTTCCTTCTGCTCAACATTTTTATAGCATTTCTATAGCGCTTTTCCTTTGGCTCAACATTTCTATAGCACTTTACCTTTGGTCAACATTTCCATAGTGCTTTCCCATTGGTTCAACACCTCTATAGCGCTTTTCCTTTGGCTCAACATTTCCATAGCACTTTTCCTTTGGCTCAACATTTCTACAGCACTTTTCCTTTGGCTCAACATTTCTACAGCACTTTTCCTTTGGCTCAACATTTCTATAGCACTTTTCCTTTGGCTCAACATTTCTATAGCACTTTTTCTTTGGCTCAACATTTGTATTGCACTTTTCCTTTGGCTTAACATTTCTGTAGCGCTTTTCCTTTGGCTCAACATTTCTCTAGCACTTTTCCTTTGGCTCAACATTTCCATAGCACTTTTCCTTTGGCACTTTTCCTTTGGTTCAACATTTCTACAGCACTTTCCCTTTGGCTCAACATTTCTATAGCACTGTTCCTTTGGCTCAACATTTCCATAGTGCTTTTCCATTGGTTCAATATTTCTAAAGCACTTTTCCTTTGGCTCAACATTTCTATAGCACTTTTCCTTTGGCTCAACATTTCCATAGCACTTTTCCTTTGGCTCAACATTTCTAGCACTTTTTCTTTGGCTCAACATTTCTGTAGCGCTTTTTCCTTGGCTCAACATTTCTGTAGCGCTTTTTCCTTGGCTCAACATTTCTATACTTTGGCTCGGCATTTATGAAGCGCTTTTCGTGTCGAGAGTGTTGTTGGCCTTTTGAAACCATCCCAACACCGACTGTGCTAAAACCCTCTTGGCCAAGAGAGTGGTGCATCACTTGGGCAAGACACTGTCCACTATAATCAAATTCTAGCCCAGATTGTCGGGATAGCAGTTTCCTCCTCTGCTGTTCTGATGGTCATAGTGAAACATGACTGAGTATCATACATATTATTATTATTATTATTATTATTGTTATTATTAATATCATCATCATTATTATCATTATCATTATTATGATTATCATTATCACCATCATTATGATTATTAATATATCATTATTGTTACGGTGATGGTGATCATGATTATAAACGTTGTGCTGTGTTGACAGAGTGAGCTGGCTGCAGAACCGGCTGCTCCAGAAAGACCAAGCACTGAAGGACCATCACCAACACCAACACCAACACCAGCACCACCAGTCATCACCATCACAACCACCACCACCACCGCCTTCAGCAGCTTACCTCCACCAAGGCTCCGACTCGCACAGAGCTGTGTCCCCTGCACCCCCCACCCTCCTCCTCCCCCTCCCCCAGCCGTAACCACAGCCCAGAGGACAGCTTCCAGACTCTGTGCCCACCCCCACCCCCCTCCCCTCCCTCCTCCTCCTCCTCCTCCTCCCCTGCCCCGTCACAGCACCAGAATGCAGTCCAGTTGTGGCAGGTGTGAACGGGTGACGGCAGGTGTTGAGTGGGTGGTGATGACAGGTGTGAACGGGTGATGGCAGGTGTGAAAAGGGTGATGGCAGGTGTGAACTGGTGACGGCAGGTGTGAACGGGCGACGGCAGGTGTGAAAAGGGTGATGGCAGGTGTGAACGGGTGGCGGCAGGTGTGAAACAGGTGATGGCAGGTGTGACGACAGGTGTGAAATGGGTGATGACAGGCGTGCCATCGAGTGCAGCTTGTTCCCGCTAAAACAAACCCAACAACAAACTGGAGTTGAAGTCTCCCATGACAGACTAGAAGCATCCAGATCACTGGTGTTCACACGTCTTGCGGCGTGGGCAGGAAACTGGCCCATGGCTCTCTTCCCTGAACTGTGCTTTCATGGAGAGTTTCCCCACATCCTGGCCAAGAAACCTTCACAGACATAAAGGTGACGGCTGCGTTGTATGTACCGTCTTGCTCCCTGTAGACTGGTTTGTGTCAGGGTGCAGTTCACTGTGATCTTTCTTACACACAGTGGAGTTTTCAGTTCCTTGTAAACACTGAACACACACGGGAGACTTTGGTTCTACTTCATGAATCATTTAGTAAACCAGTTCACACAAGTGTAAGACAGTAACACATTGTTGTTTTGAAGTCTCCTGCATGAACGGATTGACAGAATCGTGACAGTGAACTTTTGACAATACACAGTCTCAGATAAACTGGTTGACACATCACACAGAATTGTGGCAGTGAACTTTTGACGATACACATTCTCAGATAAACTGGTTGACACACATCTGTCCAGTCAACTGCAGTGTGATGGTTTCTGAAATAAAACAAGCTTTACGGACTTTTTCAGTGCATTCGTCACCAGTCGTGGTAGTCCACAGTGAAACTACTACATAGAATTGCTGGTGTATGTATCTCTTTGGGGACAGCAACAAAAGATTGTCACTGGAGATCAGACTTGACATGTGGTTAAAAAGTTAAGATCCCATACTCCAAGAGAGAGAAAGAGAGAGAGTGAGTGTATTTGCAGTAGAAATTGTGTGCAATGCAAGTGTTTGAAACAGTGTAGTGTGTGTGTGTGTGTGTACGTGTGTGTGTGTGTGTGTGTGTGCATATACAGGTGGCTGTATTCATGTGTGCTTCAAACGTTGCCGTGGTGTGACTGAAAAAAACAAACAATTCCTCTCAGTTACATGAAAGATTGGAAGTATGCCTGACTTTATTCTTGTGTCTTAAAAATCGGATGTCGCAGCTACAGGCGATATTCAGCATTACATGACAAAAAAGCATATTGATCTGTTCCCTCACCCCCGCAGCCCCCGCCCCTCATTTCTCCCCAACTGGTGTTCTGTTGATGATCAACATTAGGAGCCATCCCCATGAAGAAGCAGACACTTGCCAAACATGTCCGTGCAGTACTGCCAGTATTACATCGCCGCTGAATTTATCGATGTTTGAGATAACTAAGTACTGGGTGCTTGTAAATGAAGCACTGGGTTTGGTAATGGAATATCAGGTGTTTGTAATGGAGTACCAGGTATTCGTAATGAAAAACTAGGTACTTGTTATGAAGTACCAGGTATTTGTAATGAAAGTATTGGGTCTTTGCAATGAAGTACCAGGTATTTGTATTGAAGTATTGGGTATTTGTATTCATACTCGCAAACAGTCTGTCCTTGCAGTCCAATTTCATCAAAGCTTTGCAATATCTGTTTGGAATAGTTGCGACTGTGGTGTCACTGTCATTCTTCTTCTGCACTCACTCGTATGCACACGAGTGGGCTTTTACGTGTATGACCGTTTTTACCCCGCCATGTAGGCAGCCATACTCCGTTTTCGGGGGTGTGCATGCTGGGTATGTTCTAGCTTCCATAACCCACTGAACGCTGACATGGATTACAGGATCTTTAACGTGCATATTTGATCTTCTGCTTGCATATACACACGAAGGGGGTTCAGGCACTAGCAGGTCTGCACTTATGTTGACCTGGGAGATCGTAAAAATCTCCACCCTTTACCCACCAGGCGCCGTCACCGTGATTCGAACCCGGGACCGACGGGCGCAATAGCCGAGTGGCTAAAGCGTTGGACTTTCAATCTGAGGGGTCCCGGGTTCGAATCACGGTGACGGCGCCTGGTGGGTAAAGGGTGGAGATTTTTACGATCTCCCAGGTCAACATATGTGCAGACCTGCTAGTGCCTGAACCCCCTTCGTGTGTAAATGCATGCAGAAGATCAAATACGCACGTTAAAGATCCTGTAATCCATGTCAGCGTTCGGTGGGTTATGGAAACAAGAACATACCCAGCATACACCCCCCCGAAAGCGGAGTATGGCTGCCTACATGGCGGGGTAAAAACGGTCATGCACGTAAAAGCCCACTCGTGTACATGCGAGTGAACGTGGGAGTTGCAGCCCACGAACGCAGAAGAAGAAGAAGAAGAAGAAGAACCCGGGACCCTCAGATTGACAGTCCAATGCTTTAACCACTCGGCTATTGTGCCCGTCTCATGTGTCATTGTCAGAATATCAAGGCAGGCCCTAAAGATACTGTATGATGGAGATACGAAGCATGTACTGTTTCCTCAAGGCCTAACCCAGGAAAGTATTGCTGTTGTCCCAACATTTTTTTTTTCCAGGTTCCCAGGACTGTGTATCAGTCGATACACATCGTACACTCGTGTTTGAAACTTGAAATAACATACTGCCCTTTAGAATAATGTGTTGTGACAAACTTTTTCCATTTCTGATTGAAGTGCAATAGCGTGATGTGGATGGTAACTTATTTCTTTGGTGCTACAGTGGGTTTGTTGTGGATGGAAAGGTGGAGTGTTGGGGAGATTGTTTGGCTGCTTCAAGGAGAGAAAAATGTTTGTCTGAAACACTTGGTAACAGTGGTACAGAGCGTTACAGTCCTGGTAACAGTGGTACAAGGCGTTACAGTCCTGGTAAAAGTGGTACGAGGAAAGGGGTTGTCAGGATGTTGGTGGTAAAAGCCCTAGTAATTTGTACAAGATAGGGGCGTGTCATGACAGTGGTGGTAACAGCCCTGGTAACAGTGGTACAAGGCGTTACAGCCCTGGTAACAGTTGTACAAGGCTTTACAGCCCTGGTAACAGTGGTACAAGTCGTTACAGCCCTGGTAACAGTTGTACAAGGCTTTACAGCCCTGGTAACAGTGATACAAGTTGTTACGGCCCTGGTAATAGTGGTACAAGGTGTTACAGCCCTGGTAACAGTGGTACAAGGTGTTACGGCCCTGGTAACAGTGGTACAGTGTTACAGCTCTGGTAACAG
Organism: Babylonia areolata; assembly: GCF_041734735.1. Taxonomy (NCBI): domain Eukaryota; kingdom Metazoa; phylum Mollusca; class Gastropoda; order Neogastropoda; family Buccinidae; genus Babylonia; species Babylonia areolata. Next base: position 19,074,895 of record NC_134905.1, read on the forward strand.
TGGTATAAGGCACATGTGTGTGAATACAATGGTGGCAAAAGGACTCTTCAACACTCAAGTGTTGTCAAATCTGTGTGACTCAGAACAGCAGCTGGACTGAAGTGAACAATGCCAACAGCCATGACACGAGTGATGTCAGGGTTAATAGCCGACATGAGAGTGCCAACATTAATGTGTGCATTGAATGTGAAATAACATTGGACGCTGTGTGCTGATTGTAAAATATATCCAAACCGCTCTTCCATTTATTGTAAATCTTCAACACTAATCACTTTCGTCCTTTCTCTCCCTGCTTTCCCAGTCCTGCGAAATTGGTCAGGTCATTTCACTGCCATTTTTCATTCTCCATGTCAGTGTTGTGTGTGTGGCTCCTTGGCATGAGTGCTGAGCTTACAGTCAAAATGTTCTGAGCTAAAATCATATTTAACATGAAAATTTGTCATTTTCCCTGTTTTTTTTTGTTTTTGTTTTTAAACATGGTGTTGTTGTGGTGGTGTGAGTGTAGTGTTAGACAGGTTCCTTTTCACTGACGATCTGAATGTGTTGTCGTTGTGGTGGTGTGAGCGTAGGGTTTGACAGGTCCCATCTGAACGTGTTGTCTTTGTGGTGGTGTCAGTCTAGTGTTAGACAGGTCCCTTCTAACTGCCTATCTGAACATGGTGTTTTTGTTGTGGTGTAGGGTTAGGCAGGTTCTCTCCCCCCCCACCCCTCCCCTCCCCCAACTTTCCCAGGATGGTTATCCATGTTGACCACATTTGAGGTGGGTTTTATGTTGACTGTAAATGTGTGTGGTGAGCTTCATTTTCATTGTGGAATGTGTGTGTTATAGTCTGCCTTGATGTATGAAACTTTCAAGTGTGCTTGAAAGAGATGAACTGCTTTGAGTGTGAAAAAGTTATTTAAAAAAAAAAAAAAAAAGTTCTGTGAAATGTTTTGCATAATGTGAACAAAAAGGTAAACTGTAATTGATGATTTCTTTACGCTTTAATAAATGAAAAACAAAAACAAACTGTCTGCTGAAGAATGGGAAACTCAAGACTGGTTTGTAAGAGAGATGTGACGGAACAAGACAGAGGAAGAGACTCAATTTGCATGGCAGTGAAACACACACACACACACACACACACACACACAGAGTAGTTACAGACCCATAACACAAAGTGAATGAAGCATCTGGAAGACATCAATGGGACAAATAGCAAAGTTGACCAAAACACAAAATCAAAAATAATTATAGAGAACTGAGCATAAGAAAAATAAGCACAAAAGCACTCTCATATCTTGGTTTTCCAGTTTCTACAAGAGATAATCAAGCAGAATTATCATCAAACATGGAGTATAATACAAACTCCTCCTATCAAGCAGAATTATAAATGAAATCTTAGGCTAGCACCTCACACCAAGGCTGTCAGACAACACTGGAGAACGAACAGATGTAAAAAAAAAATTATTTTTTATTTTGTATCCATCATCAGGATCATTCACATGGAGCTACCAGAATCCTAAAAACAAGTGACTGTTGTATTCACTGTACGTCATGACACCCTCAGCATATGCTGTACACTACCTTGTAAACGCCAAGCAGCTTGTACATGCACCTCACCACCCAATTCTGGGTAAAGAAAAAACAAACAACAACTGTACATATGGAAAAACATCTTGCAAACCACCACCCCCCACTTTGGGTTAAAAACTGTGCATAGGGAAAACTGACCCCACACTTTTGAGTTAAAAAATATGCATAAGGTAAAATATCTTGTAAATGCTTATCTGCCACTTTGAGGGGAAAAAAACAAACAACAACAACAAAAAAAAACAACAAAACCAAACCCCAAAATAAAACATTATCATGAACTAATGATAATTCTGTTTGCTATTCATAATCCTGCTGCATTACAAAGTAGTGGAGACTGAAATCTAGACATATATATATGATAGTTGTGTCCGACTATGACCATCAGAACAGCAGAGGAGGCAACTGCTTTTCCGACTATTTGGACTAGAATTTGATTATAGTGGAGAGAATCTTGCCCAAGTTACATCCCCACTCTCTCGGCCAAGAGGGTTTTAGGGCAGTCGGCGTTGGGATGGTTTCCAAAGGCCAACTAGCCCACAAGGCTGCAGCACTAAGAACCAGTGCAATTTTGCCTCCTAGTTTGAGAGTCATAGTCCTTCACAAAAGAATAGAACGCATAGCGAGATGGCGTGTTGTTGACAAACAAACCAAAAGAGAGCATGACACCTAAAACAAGAGAGGCAAGGCCTTCAAGACTCACTTGTGATACACTTTAAAAAAAAAAAAAAAAATCTAATCGTTAAAATGTGTTCTGTATTTGTTATTATAAAGCTTCACATTAAAAAAAAAAGAAAAAAAAGTCCTAACCAAATTCGAATTAAGTCCTCTAGTATTAATTACAGAGTACTTTCCCTTTTTTACTATCTGTACCAAAACGTTTGCAAAATAAATAAAACTTCCATGCTTAGCAAAAGAAGTTGCTGTTTGAACGAAAAATGATAATAATGACTGCTCTTGTTGTTGGGTCAGAATATCAGATCAAAGTGCCAAGTTTAGAGAATACAAAAAATATAAATATGACAGTAAATGCGGTTTGCATATAATTAGGCTTCATTTATTATTTTTTTTGTGCCCATCCCAGAGGTGCAATATGGTTTTAATCAAGATGACTGGAAAGAACTGAATTTTTCCTATTTTTACGCCTAATTTGGTGTCAACTGACAAAGTATTTGCAGAGAAAATGGCAATGTTAAAGTTTACCACGGACACACAGACAACTGAACACCGGGTTAAAACATAGACTCACTTTGTTTACACAAGTGAGTCAAAAAAAACCACCACCCCAACTTATCATGAACTAATGATAATTTAGCTTTCTATTTGTGATCCTGCTGCATCACAGATTTATATCTACAGATACAGAATAGAACGCCTCGAAAGACGACTATTCATTGAGAAACAAAGAGAGAGTATGACGTCAATCCATGACGAAATGTGTCTTGTTTCAGCAGTCAGCATTTTGTTCCCACTCCGACAGGCGTAATAGACAAATGGTTAAAGCATGGGACTTTCAATCTGTGGGTCCCAGGTTTGGATCTCAGTAACGGCGCCTGGTGGGTAAAGGGGTGGAGATTTTTCCGATCTCCCAGGTCAACATAATTATGTGCAGATCTGCTAGTGCCTGAACCCCCATTGTATGCATACGCAAGCAGAAGATCAAATATGTACGTTAAAGATCCTGTATTCCATGTCAGTGTTCGGTGGGTTATGGAAACGAGCATACCCAGCATGCACATCCCCGAAAACATGAATGTGGCTGCCTGCATGGCAGGGTAAAAACGGTCATACACGTAAAAGCCCACTCGTGTACATACAAGTGAATGTGGGAGTTGCAGCCCACATACGCAGAAGTAGTTGTTCCAGTCCAGCCAGTGCTGTGTGGTGAAGCTACGGGAATGGACCCCACAAAGGGTAAAGTGCCCAGTAAAACGTTCATCACCAACTTCAGTGTGAAAATTTGTGCAATTTGGGTGTGTGCCCTTACTTCTTATTCTTCGTCCGTGGGCTGCAGCTCCCACGCTCACTCATATGTACACGAGTGGGCTTTCACGTGTATGACCGTTTTTACCCCGCCACGTTAAGCAGCCATACTGAAGTTTTCCGGGGTGTACATATTGGGTAGGTTCTTGTTTCCATAACCCACCGAACGCTGACGTGTATTAAAGGATTTTTAACGTGCGTATTTGAACTTCTGCTGGTGTACACACACGAAGGGGCCGTTCAGGCACAAGCAGGTCTGCACATACCGATATGCTGACCTGGGAGATTGGGAAAAATTGCCACTCTTTACTCACCAGATGCTGTTACCAGGATTTGAACCCGGGACCCTCAGACTGAAGGTCCAACGCTTTAACCACTCGGCTATTGCGCCCATCAACGTGTGTGCTTACAAGGTAGTTTACAGTACTCATGAAATCAGTGATGAACCGTATAGTACTGTAAAACACAACTCCAAAAGACTGCAAAATAATAAATCAAACCAAATCAAATCTGGTTGCCAAGACGACCCCAAAGTGTCCATTTCAGGACTGAACACACCAGGACATTCTTTCAATGCTGTATTTTGCTGATATTATATTACAATTCTTCAAGTTTTATTACCTGTGCAGCACACGTCACACAACACGTCTTGGAACATACATACCAATATTCTGTTGGTTTTTTTCATGAAACATTGACTTGTTTTGCTGAAATTAGAATACAATTTAAGTTTTGTTACCTGCATAGCACATTTGTATTTGTATTTCTTTTTATCACAACAGATTTCTGTGTGAAATTCGGGCTGCTCTCCCCAGGGAGAGCGTGTCGCTACACTACAGCGCCACCCTTTTTTTTTTTTCCTGCGTGCAGTTTTATTTGTTTTTCCTATCGAAGTGGATTTTTCTACGGAATTTTACCAGGAACAACCCTTTTGTTGCCGTGGGTACTTTTACGTGCGCTAAGTGCATGCTGCACACGGGACCTCGGTTTATCATCTCATCCGAATGACTAGCGTCCAGACCACCACTCAAGGTCTAGTGGAGGGGGGGGGAGAAAATATCAGCGGCTGAGCCGTGATTCAAACCAGCGCGCTCAGATTCTATCACTTCCTAGGCGGACGCGTTATCTCTAGGCCATCACTCCACATGTCACCTAACAACACTGTATCTTGGAATATACACACCAATGTTGTTCTCTTACGTTGTTTTCCCCCCCTCCCCTCCCCATTAAAACATTGGCTGTTTACCGCTTCTTTTCTCTTTGCCTGCATTCCAAACGTTTCCAGTATTTTCTCCTGGTATTTTGTGTGTGTGTGTGTGTGTGTGTGTGTGTGTGCCATACGAAACATATACAGCCACCAGAGGGCTTGTTGCCAGTGACCTCAATGATCCTCTGATGAGGAACATACCATGATCATTATACACACACACACACACACAGATTTACAGGACAAGCTCACATATGCGCAGACAGGCACAATTACACGCACACGTGTGTGCGCGCACGCGTGCGCATGTGGGCATCTCCTGTAATTCTCGTCTCTTTGGTTCATCATATAAAATGTCATCCAATAGATAAGAGTGCTTCCAGTCATTGCTGTGTAGACTTGAAATTTCTTTCTCTCAGGAGTTAAAATGAGTTTTCAAAAACAAAAATGAACAAGAGAGGCAAGGCCTTCAAGACTCACTTGTGATAAATTAAGTCCCCTAGCATTAATTACAGAGTAATTTCCCTTTTTTACTAACTGCACCAAAACGTTTGCAAAATAAATAAAACTTCCATGCTTAGCAAAAGAAGTTCCTGTTTGAACAAAAAATGATAATAATGACTCCTCTTGTTGTTGTGTCAGAATAAGAGGTCAAAGTGCCAAGTTTAGAGAATACAAAAAATATAACAGTAAATGCAGTTTGCAAATAATTAGGCTTCATTTTTTATTTTTTTGTGCCCATCCCAGAGGTGCAATATTGTTTTAAACAAGATGACTGGAAAGAACTGAATTTTTCCTATTTTTATGCCAAATTTGGTGTCAACTGACAAAGTATTTGCAGAGAAAATGTCAATGTTAAAGTTTACCATGGACACACAGACACACACACACACAGACAACCGAACACCGGGTTAAAACATAGACTCACTTTGTTTACACACGTGAGTCAATAAAACGACCACAGAACTTGTTTCTATGAAACGGCATTTAAAAATGGATGTCTATAAAAAAACATAATACCGGAAACGTATTGTTCAAATCATCATCAATCAGGTAGACGGACATGCGTAAGTTGCCTTTTGATCAACTGCTTACACTTCAGTACTTTTCCCTTCACAAGTGACTGGCTTTTTCTCTTGAAAACACTCTCTATAATTCTCATCAACAAACATGCCTTTCTTCCTATATCACTATCAAAAATAAATCTCCACAACACATGCTGTAATGCTCGTTTTCATAATCCCCCACCATGCCAAAAAAACCCAAAAAAACCCCCCAAAAACAAAAAAAAAAAAAAAAGAGCCTAAAAAGTTTCCTCTCATTCGAACACACACATGTACGCAAACACAAAAGCACAGACACACACACACCAGTGTTGGTAGAAACACATACACACACACACAAACTGATCACTTCACTATTCATTCCACCACACACACACACACACACACACAGTTCATTCCATCACACTCGCACACACAAAGTTAATTCCAGAACACACCAGTGTTGGCAGAAACACATACACAAACTGGTCACTTCACTATTCATTCCACCACACACACACACACACACAAACTGTTCATTCCATCACACACACAATATTATTCCACCACACACACACACACACTGATCATTCCAACACACACACACACTGTTCATTCCACCACACACACACACACACTGATCATTCCAACACACACACACACTGATCATTCCACCACACACACTGTTCATTTCAACACACACACACACACACAAACTGTTCATTCCATCACACACACACACAATATTATTCCACCACACACACACACACACTGATCGTTCCAACACACAGACACACACACACACTGTTCATTCCATGTCTTCAGCATCCTGGAACTGTCCCACCTCCATCCCCTGTTCCTCCTCTTCGTTCCATGCATCACCTGTCAACACAACATCACCTGTCGTCAACACAACATCACCTTCTATCAACACAATATCACCTGCCGTCAACATGAAAATCATCATTTGTCATTGACATCACCTGTTGTCAACATGAAAAACATCATCACCTGTCATCAACGCAACATCACCTGTTGTCAACACATCACCTGTCGTCAACACAACATCAACTGTCATCAACACAACATCACCTGTCGTCAATCATCAACACAACATCACCTGTCATCAACACAACATCACCTGTCGTCAATCATCAACACAACATCACCTGTCGTCAATCATCAACACAACATCACCTATCATCAACACAACATCACCTGTCATCAACACAACATCACCTGTCGTCAATCATCAACACAACACAATCTGTCGTCAAACATCAACACAACATCACCTGTCGTCAACACAACATCACGTGTTTTTTATGACATTTTTATGTTGATGACATGGCTATTTACACACATGCACGTACATCATCAGTACAAAAATGTTAACAAAACAAAAGACCAGAAAGCGTGTATTGCTCCACTGGGTTTTATTTTTATGGAAACTGATCATGTATTTTTGAGATTTTGATTATGTATTTTTTTGTGTGTGTGTGACTTTGAGATCCCCTTAAAAGTTAAATTGATTATATGATTTTCTTTTCTTGACGAAAAAAAACAAAAAAACAACAACAAAAAACAAAACAAAAACAAACAAAAAAACCCCGGAGTGATCCACTACCTCCCCCCCTCCCCCACCGTCCCCCCACACCCCCCAACCCTCTCACCACCCCTCTCTACCTGCGGCACTGACGACAGAGGGGGCGACACCAGACATGCCCGGTCCATCACCCTGACCCAGCTGTAAGACGTCGGCGAAGTGAGACAGCTGGGCGTGGGCCTCCCCAGTGGACTGGCCGGCCCCGCTGGTGGCGAAGCCACTCATACCTGGCGTGACAAAAAAAAAAAAAAAAAAAAAAAAGACGACGATAAGTTCTGTGTCACATCTCATGACAAATAAGATATGAGTGCTCGATCCCCTCGTTCACCCACCCCATTCTAGCTAGAGAGCAGTGTGGGTTGTGCTGTTTGCACGAGATACTCAGTCTGTCTCAGTCTCAGTTCAGGCTGTCACTGAACTGAGATCAGCCTCTTCCTTGTTAACAAATGACAAGATTCTGGGCTTTTCGCCCGCGACTGTCAGAGGAGGCAACCGTGCCAGTCTTTAAAGCTTTGTTGTTGGTGTTTATACGGTGTACAGACCAAAGTGGCGTTCAGCTGTCCACAAAGGCGCCAAGTCCTGTGAGGCCAACAGAATCGCTGCAGCAGAGCGACGGGCGCAATAGCCGAGTGGTTAAAGCGTTGGACTGTCAATCTGAGGGTCCCGGGTTCGAATCACGGTGACGGCGCCTGGTGGGTAAAGGGTGGAGATTTTTCCGATCTCCCAGGTCAACATATGTGCAGACCTGCTAGTGCCTGAATCCCCTTCGTGTGTATATGCAAGCAGAAGATCAAATACGCACGTTAAAGATCCTGTAATCCATGTCAGCGTTCGGTGGGTTATGGAAACAAGAACATACCCAGCATGCACACCCCCGAAAATGGAGTATGGCTGCCTACATGGCGGGGTAAAAAACGGTCATACACGTAAAAGCCCACTCGTGTGCATACGAGTGAACGCAGAAGAAGGCGAAGAAGAAGCTGCAGCAGAGCAACACAGACAGGCCAGGAAAAAAAAAGCAGGGCCAGCAAGTCCCCCGACAGCCGCCACCATCCCCTGTCCACACAGCGTCAGAACCTTCCGGGCGCGAACTGGCCTGACCAGTCATCTGCGCACCCACAGAGCCCACCCCACCCACCCCCAGGATGACTACATGGTCCTCGTCGATCCCGACGGAGGAACCACACATTTATTTATTTATGTTTCTGGAAAAATGCCATTGAAAAATAGGTATTACAGTCTTTTTTTTTTTTTTTTTGGTCTGTCCTTGATTTTACCTAGTATGTGTGACCATGTCTTGATACCAATACTGTTGTTTATATATACCTGTACTGAAGATGTATGTATGCTTTTCCTGCTGTTATGTTTGACTATGTCCTGCTACACTGTTGTTAAAAAATAACTGAACTGAAGATGTATGTTGTTCCTGTTGTTATGTGTGACTATGTCCTGCTACACTGTTGATTATATATACCTGTACTGAAGATGTATGTTGTTCCTGCTGTTATGTGTGACTATGTCCTGCTACACTGTTGTTAAAAAATAACTGAACTGAAGATGTATGTTGTTCCTGTTGTTATGTGTGACTATGTCCTGCTACCAATACTGTTGTTCATATATACATGTACTGAAGATGCACACTGTTCCTGCTGTAGAGTGACTACGTCCTGCTACACTGTTGTTTATATATAACTGAACTGAAGATGTATGTTGTTCCTGTTGTTATGTGTGACTACGTCCTGCTACACTGTTGTTTATATATAACTGAACTGAAGATGTATGTTGTTCCTGTTGTTATGTGTGACTACGTCCTGCTACACTGTTGTTTATATATAACTGAACTGAAGATGTATGTTGTTCCTGTTGTTATGTGTGACTATGTCCTGCTACCAACACTGTTGTTTATATATACATGTACTGAAGATGTACACTGTTCCTGCTGTCATGTGTGACTATGTCCTGCTACACTGTTGTTTATATATTACTGAACTGAAGATGTATGTTGTTCCTGTTGTTATGTGTGACTATGTCCTGCTACCAATACTGTTGATTATATATACCTGTACTGAAGATGTATGTTTTTCCTGCTGTTATGTGTGACTATGTCCTGCTGCCAACACTGTTGATTATATATACCTGTACTGAAGATGTACAAGGCCCCAGCTGTTATGTGTGACTGTGTATTGCTACACTGTTGTATATGTATATATATTTATATCTACATGTACTGAAGATGCATGTTGTTCCAGCTGTAGGGATTACCCTGGTGACCCGTCGTCTGTCAGCAGTCCCCCCCGCCCCCCGTCCCTCCCCGAGCGTGCACCGAAAAAACAAAAACAAAAAACCCCCCAAAAAAACAAAACCAACCAAAAAAAACCAACGAGAATAATATACATGTCTATAACACAATCTAAGCTGATATTTTCCATAATATGCACATTATATCCATTACTTGCATGGACCACTTTCTAAAAAAAAAAAAAAAAAAAAAAAAAAAAAAAAAAAAATACACACACACACACACACATATTCACACACACACATATATATATATATATATTATATCTATGAAAAAAAAAAATTTTTAATAGGAACTAATGGGAAACAACCCAGGTTGGTACACCATGATCTCTTGTGAAGTTTTGAAGACGAATTGCATCCCTTTAATTACATCTCCCTCTTTGGCATGTGTCTCGACAAGCACAAAGTCCAGAAAGGATCTGCTGCTTTTTAAAATGTGTCAAGCACTCTGCCCAGCCAGGTCTATCCATCCCATGATTCATGGATTGTCATATCAGTGCTGATAACTTGAAACACAGCAGTGAATCTATGCTGTGTGTTATACATCTTGTCTATCACTGTCAACCTTACACAGGTCGACAGACCATGGGGTGGGTGACACCAGCAAACCGGCTGAGGACTTTGGACTGCAGGGCGCCTTGACTGCCTTGTGCGTCCAGTGACGCGGGAGCTTCTAATTCTAAATAAGTGTATGCATCATCTGAATTTTTAAAGTTTGCTATTTTGACATTTGTGCTATTCTATAGTCCATGTGCGTTTCTATAGATCTATAAAAGGGCGTTATTTTATTTATCTTTTTTTTTTTTTTGGTGTTGCTTTGACCATACAAGAATTATGTTTGCCTTTAAATCTCCACAGAGAAAAACTGCTGAACTATCTAAAATTTGTCCACAACATATTCTTCTTCTTCTTCTGCGTTCGTGGGCTTCAAATCCCACGTTCACTCGTATATACCTGAGTGGGCTTTTTACTGTTTTTATCCCGCCATGTAGGCAGCCATACTCCACTTTCGGGGGTGTGCATGCTGGGTATGTTCTTGTTTCCATAACCCACCGAACGCTGACATGAATTACAGGATCTTTAACGTGCATATTTGATCTTATGCTTGCGTATACACACAAAGGGGATTCAGGCACTAGCAGGTCTGCTCATATGTTGACCTGGGAGATCGGAAAAATCTCCACCCTTTACCCACCAGGCGCTGTCACCGTGATTCGAACCCGGGACCCTCAGATCGAAAGTCCAACGCTTTAACCATTCATTGCTTTTCTTAATCCACCCTTTCTTATTTTTCTTTGGACAAGACTTTTCAGTTCAAAGCTGCATTCTGGGCACTGTAATTTAATTTTAACACCAAATCTTTGCCTGGCTGAAGTTCTACACAATTTTCTTCCACAAACATCAGCAAGCATTTAAATGCTCATGACTGAGGATGGGCTAATTTCTATCTGCATCTTTTGTCTGCTTTGTTCTTCTTTCTCCTCCGTCAAATTTCATTTCGTTTTTGTACCTGCATCCATAACAAAGATGGAATTCAGGATGACATGTATCAGTGTCCTCATTGGGTTGAATCATTAAGGATTTTTTTTCCCCCCTAAAATTACGTTTATCTAACATACTTACCGTGACCCACTAATGCAGACTATGGCAGGAAGTCTGATTCCTGTCCTGTGCAAACTACTATGTGGAGAAAACGAAAGTAGCTACGGCCGATGACCTCCTGGAAGTAGGTTACCTCCCCTCTGTATCCCTGACTAGCTTCCTCTTTTGACTACTTATTCATTAACTTGTTTTCTCTTCCTGTCTATCTACAAACACGCGCATGTTCACACATGAACACAAACACAGTCACACACACAGACACACACACGCATACTCACATGAACAAAATTTCTAGAAAAAACCCCAAACAAGCACATAATGTGAGCAGAAATACTAGAATGCAGACCATTTTCAGTGAACTCCTCTTCCTCCTCCTCTTCCTCCTCCTCGTGGTACAGTTCATCCTCAGAGTCCACATCCTCGGGGTCTGGGTGCAGGGCCTGGCAGTCGGACATGGCCGTGAACATTGGTTCCACTGCAAAGATGCACAATCCTCTCAATCACTCTTCATCTGCATGATGTAACAATCCCTTTCGTTAACTTACCAAAACAATCCCTCTAACACAACTTACCAAAACAATCCCTCTAACACAATTTTTTTTTTTTTTTTTTTTTTTGCTGTCCCATCATCTGCGCCGTTTCAGTGGCATTACTCCCACGCTGCTCATTTAGATTCCCCCATACACGGCCACACCCGGATTCGTCCATCGCAGTTCCAGCGTCGGAAGTCCACAGGGAACCATCGATGTTAGGTCGCCAGGAGGCCACACACCAGAGGAGACCCTGCACTGCTGCTGAGTCACTTCGGTGGTGTTCAGTGGTGCCTGTTCTGTTTTAACGTACTTAGGACACCACCTACTAAGCCCCCTACTAACGACAATAATGGCTTAGTCGCGGAGCCAGACTGAGTGAGCGTCCCTCCCAGAGTGGAGACCCCCACTACGTCCCTCAAACGACAGCCTCCCATGAATCTGCCGACACAACTTACCAAAACAATCTTAGGGGGAAAAAAAAAAGAGTACACCTTGCAATACATGCCCCCCCCCCACACCCTCCCAATAATAAATTTTTTTTTTTCTTTTTCTTCTTCTGTGTTCATAGGCTCAAGCTCACATGTTCACTTTTGTAAAGAGATCTGTGAGTGCGTTGTTACCCATGCATGACCGTTTTTTCCCCCCTTGCCTTTACTTTCTTTTTTTAGGCAGCCATAACTCATTTTCTGGGAGTGTGCATGCTGGTTATGTTCGTGTTTTCATAACCCATGAAAAAGGATAGAGGAGACAGACAAGCACTCACATATATATATATATATATATATATATCATATGTATGTTCTTGCCAGTAGGAAAGCAAACTGAACAACAAGGAAAAGGACAGAAGAGACAGGTCAATGCTCACACATGTTCTTGTCAGCAGGAATCAACCTGACTTCTGAAAGGTCAGGTTCACTGTCGTTGTCACCCTCACCACCCTCCTCTTCCTCCTCCTCCTCCTCAGAGGCGCATTCCTCTCCTAGGAAATGAACAGAAATCATTTCGGGCAAACTATCAGAGTTATATCTTGGACATAATAATAGTTAATACATTCCCAAATGGAAAACAACACACACAGACAACAGAGAAAGATGGATGGAGAGATGGCACGCAAAAGCAAAAGTGTAAAATGACAAGTTTCACAGTCTTCGATCTGCCAGCTTCACCACTTTCAGTTAAAAATGGGAAAAATTAAAAATGAAGTATGGCATCCCAGTTGTTTCTGAGTTTGTACTTTAACGTGTCTCCATCACTGGTAAATTTCGGAATTATAATGTCAACACAATAGTCACAGGACTCAGTTTGTGTGTCAAAATAACACAATGGACTAGTTCACTTCAAACTCAGTCAGGAGGCGAAGGTTAGTCATTGTTCCACGGTGCATGAAAGTTGGCTACAGCTGTCAAGTTTTGTTACAATGTGGACGGGCGCCGTAGCCGAATGGTTAAAGCGTTGGACTTTTGATCTGAGGGTCCCGGGTTCGAATCATGGTGACGGCGCCTGGTGGGTAAAGGGTGGAGATTTTTACGATCTCCCAGGTCAACGTATGTGTAGACCTGCCAGTGCCTGAACCCCCTTCGTGTGCATACGCAAGCATAAGATCAAATACGCATGTTAAAGATCCTGTAATCCATGTCAGCGTTCGGTGGGTTATGGAAACAAGAACATACCCAGCATGCACACCCCCGAAAGCGGAGTATGGCTGCCTGCATGGCGGGGTAAAAATGGTCATACACGTAAAAAGCCCACTCGTGTATATACGAGTGAACGTGGGAGTTGAAGCCCACGAACGCAGAAGAAGAAGAAGAAGAAGAAGTTACAATGTGAAAAACGTCCTTTTAAAACAAACCCTCTATGTCGACTAAAGCTGCCTATCACCGTGAACTCTAGAGATCAACTGTCCAATCATCAGAAGTCGCCTATAGCTGTGAACTGTCCGGTCAACTAAAACTGCCTAGGGTAGTGAACTGTCCAATCATAAGAAGTCGTCTATAGCCATGAACTTTCCGGTCAACTAAAACTGCCTAGGGCAGTGAACTGTCCAATCGTCAGAAGTCGCCTATAGCCGTGAACTGTCCGGTCAACTAAAATTGCCTATAAAACTGCCTAGGGCAGTGAACTGTCCAATCGTCAGAAGTCGCCTATAGCTGTGAACTGTCCAGTCAACTAAAACTGCCTAGGGCAGTGAACTGTCCAATCGTCAGAAGTCGCCTATAGCTGTGAACTGTCCAGTCAACTAAAACTGCCTAGGGCAGTGAACTGTCTGGTTGACCACAGTCACCAATGGCGATGAAAGAATTTAAAGGAGAGGAGAAAGAAGGCAGAAGGAAAAAAAGAAGAAAAAGAAAAGAATGTAAGAAGAGAGTAGCGGAAAAGAGAGAGAGAGAGAGGAAAGAGGGCAGAGCAAGGGACCAAGAGACAGATATGAGAGAATGAGAGCAAGCAAGTGAGAGAGAAAGACTCAAAGAGAAAGAGAGGGAAGAAAGTGGTGGGGACAGAAATATCAAATCTCAACTATCTGTCAGAATCACAGAAATGTTTGGCTATAGGCTAAAAGCCTTTTGCCCTCATAATCAGTGTCCATTTATGTGCTTTTGGATCACTTGTTGTGAACAGACCCTTGTTTAAATTAGGCATAGTGTATACTACATTTATCTACAGCTCAATAAAGATTTAACTCTGTGGAAAATACATGGTCCTTAAACTTTTTGTCAATGTGATTTTTGAAGGCGTTTACCGATGGTGCATTGATGGTGTCATAGGAAAGGTTATTCCACAGATTTATGATATGGTTAGTAAAAAACTTGTGGAACTGGTTAGTTACGAAATTAGTTTTGTTTATTTTGAAGTTGTGCCCTCGAGTTTTATTGTAGTTAGCCATAGTAAACAAGGAAGAGGTGGATGTCTGTCAATAATTCGTTTGATAAATTATTGAGGAAAAACTACAAACAACTTAAACTGAAGTTCAAGGTAAATCTTGGCATTGGTAATGGACAGGCCTCAGGTTACACTGATATGTACAACAACAATTCATAGAGTCAATAGACACACATTCCTTTACAAACACACAAACACAAAGCAAACTAGCACACACACACAAACACACACAAGTTTTGCACACTATCAATAACAAAACAGCTGAGTTATTCTCTCAGGTCTCCCTGTCTTCCTGACTCACCGGGAAGTTTCCCATCCACCATGACGTAGAGACACTCCTGGGGAAAAGCGTTCAGGTCACGAGAGATGGCGTGACAGCTGATGGCTGGATACTGCAGCACAAACCCTTCGCCACCCTCCTTCTGCCATGCCACACAACTGCACACAGTGCCATGTTTTGTGATTTAGCTCACACTCACCAGACGCTGTAATGTTTCTTTCAGTTACAATTTTTTTTATTTTTATAAATGCATCCTTCTATTCTTTTCAACTCATGTTCTCTGCCATTTCATGTTGTATCACACACACACACACATATGAAACCCCTCCCCTGCTACCCCACCCACTGTTCCACGTATTTTCAATTTTGTTCTCTCATCTTTAAATGAGAAGGAATCACGCATCTTGTTCCTTCCTTCCACTGAGTTACCATAATCATTCATTTTTGTTGATTTTTTTTTTTTTCTGTTACACGACCAACATCGACTTGCCGTGGTTCATGCACTGACATGGGTTACAGGATCTTTAACGTGCGTATTTGATCTTCTGCGTGCGTATACACACGAAGGGGGTTCAGGCACCAGCAGGTCTGCACATATGTTGACCTGGGAGATCGGAAAAATCTCCACCCTTTACCCACCAGGCGCCGTTACCGAGATTCGAACCTAGGCCCCTAAGACTGAAAGTCCAACGCTTCAACCACTTTCTTTTTCTGTCACTCTTTACTTATTGTAAATATTTTATGAGACTGACATTTTGTAGTTCCAAACACATAATTACATTTGAAAAACAAACAAACAAAAACAAACCCATTAACATCCAAAGGCAAGCCAGTCATGCAATCCAATAATTCAATACAAGCAGTCCAACTTTCACTTTACACGAAAGCACCTCGTCCTGATTACCTTTCTGAAATGAACAGCGTTCCACTGCCAAGGTTTTCGCCATCAATGTTCACGTTTGTATTTGCCTGTTGAAACCGAATCCCTTCTGTGAGAGGAGGAAAACGCCTCAACAGTACCATTTTGGTGAAAAAGTGGTGATTTATCAATAGCGTTTCTGACAGACTGCGTTGCAAAATTCAGTTGACGGTAACGATTCACCCACGTTGGAACAACCGGAAATGCCGAGAAAATACCCGCTGATTTTGTGGTCGCACTCCACAATAAGCATAATTTCGCAAGATGTTGGAGTGCTCGTTCTTCGAAGTAAATATGAAGGGCTTGTGTGTGTGTGTGTGTGTGTGTGTGTGTGTGTGTGTGTGTGTGTGTGTGTGTGTGTCTGTGTGTGTGTGTGTGAGCGAGACAGAGACAGGGAGAGGGAGCGGGGGGATGTAATTTGCTGAAGAAAAACAAATCAAAATTCTGTTAGAGCTGATTTTTTTCCCTGTAATTTATATTCATGTTCATAGCCAGATATGATTCCACTTCACTAAGTATGGCAGTTAATTTTTCGCCATCTGATCAAGAGAGAGAGAGACTGAGAGATTTATTTGTGCAATGTGTTGAAGAAGTAATAAATAAGATATACGTTTCCTACAATTTCTATATAATTCTGTTTGGGTATTTAATCATATTAATATCATGTCTTGTCTAATGACCTGTAGCCAGTTGCATTGATCGGATGGAAGAGCCTAGTATGGTCGTAACCTGCTACTAACTGTTTGTAGTATGGAACTGACCAATGGCGTAGTTTGGTCAACGTAGGCATTTTGTCATGTGTAACTGTCAAAAAGTTAGAACCAAGCAATGCAACTGGCACCTGAACACTGCCAATTATTATTATTTTTTAATTCATCTTCTTTTTTTAGTTTCCTCTGGGCGAATCTCACCTTCCATTTGCATGATACATTTTATTTCGTGACTATTTTGTTTTGTTTTTAGTTGTTGTTGTCTATTTAGTTTTTAACGCAGTTAATGATGTAGAACATCCCCACTTCCTGTTGATTTGACGAACATCACTTCAACCTCTCAGGAAATATGCCCACTACACCTCATTACATAACAACAATAACCGACGTTTCATGTCCCCAGTTCCCACTGTATTCAATAAGCATCACTTCATTCTCTCAGGAAATGTGTCCTCTGCACATCTGGACAAAATGACAGTAACAGTTCCTGTCCCTAGTTCCCACTGTATCTGTTTAACAAATATCACTCCACCCTCACAGGAAATGTGTCCTCTGCAAGGCTTTCTGACAAAATAATGATAGGCATGATATATCATGTTCTTCTAACTTTACAAGGAAAAAACCCAGAGACCAACGCTTGTGTAGCAGTAGCCAAACAACACAAAGACAGCACCTCATTGTAAATGTTCCGTTTGTTTGTGTCTGAAAGTATTTTACTCTTCCGTTTGTTTCGTTTGTTTGTGTCTGAAAGTATTTTACTATTTATGCACACAAATACAGTGCAGCATCATTTTCGCTGAAGAGCGTTAGCAGTGTTTCTTCTCCTCCCTTTCCTCTTCTTTTTTTTCTGTTAACTCTCTCCATACGAACGGCGAAAGAGACGACGTTAACAGCGTTTCACCCCAATTACCACCATCAAAATATTGCAAGCGGAAGGCTCTTATACTTAAGAGGTGAATGTTGACAAAGAATACCACAATTCTGACGATGGAAGCTAAAGGTTGGGTCATTGAGACACCTACTGGACATGCGAGGGGTCTGTGTAGAGGAGAAGAGAGGACTGGCCGTACTGAGTGAGTTAATCGTAACTTAAGAAACAATACTAAGTCATATTGGTAAACTCATCTAAGATAATTTTTTACTCAAAGGAAGTAATATGAAATAACAATGCTCTGTCTCTCCTTTTCTGCCACTTCCTGGTGAGTTGGTAAGACACGATGAGGATGACCACATGGTGGATACTGTCGCAGTCAGCGTCAACCTCCACCCCCACCTCAGGTGATGTGGCCAACTGGGATTTGCTGCCGAAACGGTGTTCTGACAAATCAACCAGGCGGTCAGTGGTTCCCGGTCTTCATCACTGTCACAGGAACTGCCATGTCCGAAAATAAATCATGTCATCATTTTCCTCCCTGTTCTCCTCTTCTTTGACTCACTTGTGTAAACAAAGTGAGTCTATGTTTTAACCCGGTGTTCGGTTGTCTGTGTGTGTGTGTGTGTGTCCGTGGTAAACTTTAACATTGACATTTTCTCTGCA
>NC_134905.1:19100565-19128065 GCF_041734735.1 Babylonia areolata
GACTGGAGAAATTTGGTCAGGTGCATTATCACAACATAGACCAGTAAACAACATGGGGACCATAACTGTAAAAGCCAACAACAGCCCCTACAAATATTACGAAGATACAAATGTAAAAAAAAAAAAATCACATACACCGTTTCATACATACATCCACACACTGCAGGTAATAACTAGTATTCTTAATGTAAAAACAGAAAGAATTAAGAAACATTATTTGAATATAATTATAAACATAGCCTACTATACTGCACATTGATTATAATAGACAGATAAGATAAGAATAAAGATAAATTGCGGAAAACCGCAACCAAATAATCAACACACACCCGCACCCCCCCACCCCCCACCCCCCCCACACACGCAGATTACTTGATTAAACAAGAGTAATAAACATATGTTCTCAAATAAAAGCATTTCACATATTCGCTTTTGAAAACATTGCAATTACGCCTGAATATAACAACAACAGCAACAATAATGATAATACTTATAGAATAGAACAGAACAGAATAGAATATGTCTTTATTACCAAGTGTACTGGGGTCACAAGGAATTTTTTTTTTTTTGGGGGGGGGGGGGATAGTACATAACAAGATACGAACATGAATCAAAAATCATACACAAACACGGATACAGTAGAAATTAGGATACCTACAAGTGCATATCAATATAAAAACGTGTGCATACTCATACATGCACGTACACACATACATACTCTCTCTCTCACACACACACACAAACGCACGTTTGAACAGAAGCTGCATACACGTATTACCTGTGGATACATGCACGTACACACATACATACTCTCTCTCTCACACACACACACAAACGCACGTTTGAACAGAAGCTGCATACACGTATTACCTGTGGATGGGGCTCATGACTAGGTCTTCAGGAAGAAGGTTGTTGATAGCAATTATACAGTTACAGCAACACTACTACTACTAACAATAATAATAATGATAAGAATGAAAACAACAACAACAATAATAATAATATAATAATAATAATGTCCTTTATATAGCGCCTGATCAAACAAATTAAATGCTCTATCTTTCCTGCACTTTTTTTTCTCCCGCTACAAACCAATGTCAAATAAGAATCAAATGAGACGAACCTCAGAAAAAAACAAAAAAGAAACTGAGTAAACATTTGTTGGGTTTTTTTTTTTTTTTTTTTTTTTTAAAGCCAAAACTTGAATCCAGAAATTCAGCTCCAGCTGGAAACATCTCACCCAAGAGTACATTAAAAAAAAAAAAAAAAAAAAAAAAAAAAACAAAAAAAACCACCTGCAAAACAACCCCCCCACCCCCTCCTGCCCCTCTCCTCCCCCCCCCCCCCCCCCCCTCAAAAAAAAAAAATCCCCCAAACAACCCAGAAGAATACTTTTGGAGTGGAACAATGCTGATCGACACATACCGCTACTGGTCGACTGTTCCGGTGTACTGCTGCTGCTCTCCCCTGACGTGGACACCACAGCTCGGTCAAACACTCGCTTGTAGGGGGACTGCGCCGTACTCCCTGACTGCTGGTTGTTGATGTCGTCTGCCAAGGAAGACGACTCACACGCTATAAAAATCATTCTGCCAAGCGATGCAAATACATTTAATATACATATATATATATATATATATATATATATATAGAGAGAGAGAGAGAGAGAGAGAGAGAGAGAGAGAGAGAGATAGATATATATATATGAGCCAGGGTCCATACAGGTTTACAAGTTCAAAATTCAATGACTTTTCCAAAACTTTTCCGTGAAAAATTTTCAGAAATTTTCCATGGTTACAAATATAAACTTTTCTCCTTGCAAAATGTCATTTCTTCTGTTATCAAAATGGCCATTATTATTATTATTATTATTATTATTTTTACTTTTTTTGCTGCCCCATCATCCACACCATTTCAGTGGCATTACACCCAAGCTGCTCATTTAGATTCCCGCATACACGGCCACACCCGGGTTCGTCCGTCACAGTTCCAGTGTCAAAACGGCCATTATTAATATCATTATCATTATTATTATTTTTTTGGTGTTGCTTATAGTTCCGCTGACCGCTCAGGGCCATATCAGGACTGCTATCAAAATGGGCCAAATGGGAAGAGAAAACTTACTAATACTGATGTGCTTTGCATGTGTCCAAAGCGGAACAGTCAGAGAAACACAGTAATAGAGTGTACGTAACATCATGTCACGGCTAAACACACCAAAAGCACACAACTGGAATTGTCCTCAAATATTTTGGATAGAACCTCATAGCAACACGATCAATAACAACACATATACTGACACTATACAGTTGGTGATCATCCAAGTTATTACAAAAAAAAAAAAAAAAAAAAAAAAAAAAAAAAGAAAAAATTTTTTTCTTCATTCGTCAATCAACACAGCACTTGTGGTTTTTTTTCAAGGCTTACTTTTTAAAAAAATTTTTAATTTAAAAAAAAAAAAAATTTCAATGACTTCGACCATAACTGACTTTCCACTCATGGAAAATTTGTTATCAAATTCCATGACTTTGCAGGATTTCCATGACCTGCATGGACTCTGTATTTCTTTTATAAATACAAATCACCCCGAAACCCCCTTACTGTAATCCTTCCCGCTCCCCCAACTACATATCCCCTGCCCCTTTCCCACCTACATTTCTCCACTTATGTCCCCCTGCCCCCAAAACTCCACCCATCACCCCCACTGCACTACATATCCCCTGCCCCTTTCCCACCCACATTTCTCCACTTATGTCCCCCTGCCCCCAAAACTCCACCCATCACCCTCACCCCCACTGCACTACATATCCCCTGCCCCTTTTCCACCTACATTTCTCCATTTATGTCCCCCTGCCCCCAAAACTCCACCCATCACCCCCACTCCACTACATATCCCCTGCCCCTTTTCCACCCACATTTCTCCATTTATGTCCCCCTGCCCCCAAAACTCCACCCATCACCCTCACCCCTACTGCACTACATATCCCCTGCCCCTTTTCCACCCACATTTCTCCATTTATGTCCCCCTGCCCCCAGAACTCCACCCATCACCCTCACCCCCACTGCACTACATATCCCCTGCCCCTTTTCCACCCACATTTCTCCATTTATGTCCCCCTGCCCCCAAAACTCCACCCATCACCCTCACCCCCACTGCACTACATATCCCCTGCCCCTTTTCCACCCACATTTCTCCATTTATGTCCCCCTGCCCCCAAAACTCCACCCATCACCCCCACTGCACTACATATCCCCTGCCCCTTTTTCCACCTACATTTCTCTGCTTATGTCCCCCTGCCCCCAAAACTCCACCCATCACCCTCACCCCCACTGCACTACATATCCCCTGCCCCTTTTCCACCCACATTACTCCATTTATGTCCCCCTGCCCCCAAAACTCCACCCATCACCCTCACCCCCACTGCACTACATATCCCCTGCCCCTTTTCCACCCACATTTCTCCACTTATGTCCCCCTGCCCCCAAAACTCCACCCATCACCCTCACCCCCACTGCACTACATATCCCCTGCCCCTTTTCCACCCACATTTCTCCACTTATGTCCCCCTGCCCCCAAAACTCCACCCATCACCCTCACCCCCACTGCACTACATATCCCTTGCCCCTTTTTCCACCCCCAGCATTATTTTCTCCACAATATCTGCCTTTGTACGTTGTGTAGCAATGCAGATTCTTTGCCTTCGCATGTGTGTAGCAATGCTTTGCCTTCGCATGTGTGTAGCAATGCTTTGCCTTCGCATGTGTGTAGCAATGCCCCCAGACCCCCCTACCGACCCCCCTCCGCACTCACACATGATTCTGTTCAGCCAGGTGCCCCAGGGGAGGGAACCCTCCACCTTTTCCCGCGCGGCCCGAGCGTTGAGCAGCTGGATGAGCAGTTCCTTGGTTCGAGCCACCGTCTCCCGCATGTACATCAGGGCTTCCTTCGCCCGCGGGACCACTGTCCTCTCCCCCCCTGAACACGCACACACACGCACACACACACACACAGCCACACACACACACACATACCACAGCCAAACACACACACACACATTCACCACAGTCACACACACACACACACACAGCCACACAAACACACACACACACATACACACACACGCACAAACACACACACGCCACAGCCACACACACACACACACAGCCACACACACACAGCCACACACACACACACACAAACACACACACACCACAACCACACACACACACACACACACACAGAGCGACAGGTATAGTGATACACAAAACAATGGCACACACACACACACACTGATACAGTGACACATACATAGTAAGACACACATAGTGACATGTATGCACACACTCAATACTGAGTGCTACCACACACACCCAGACACACACACACACATGCACACTCACACACACACACACAAACAGACACACATACACAGACACAAACATTCAGACACAAACAACACACACACACACACAGACACACATATATAGGCATACAAAACACACATAAACACAAACCAAACCCCGTCTTTCCATTTCTCAATGCTGAGTGCAACTACACATCAGCAGTGCTACTACAAACACACACACACACACACACACACACAGACACACACACACAACACACTCACCCCACCCCACCCACACCCACACACATGACACAACAAACCCCACCTTTCCATTTCTCAATGCTGAGCACAACTACACATCAGCATTGTGACTACACAGACACACATGCAGAAACACACAAATCACACACACAACACAATCACACACACACACACACACCAAACCCCACCTTTCCATTTCTCAATGCTGAGAGTGACTACACACACACTCACACACACACACACACACACACACACACACTCACACACACACACACACACACACACACACACACACAAGACAGACACATACACAACACACCTAACACCCACTCACACACACCAAACCCCACCTTTCCATTTCTCAATGCTGAGAGTGACTTCATACACACACATACACATACAGACCATTCACAAACCTAACACCTTCACACACACAATCACGAACGGACACACACACACACACACCCAACACACATACAACACACAAACACACCCAACACACACACACCAAACCCCACCTTTCCATTTCTCAATGCTGAGAGCGACTCACAAACACACCCAACACACCCACTCACACTAAAACCCTAACTTTCCACTTCTCAATGCTGAGAGTGATTACACACACACACACACAACACAGACACACACACACACAACACCACACTCACCACCCCATCCCCCCCCCCCCCCACCCACCCACCCACACACACACACACACACCAAAGCCCACCTTTCCACTTCTCAATGCTGAGAGCGACCACTCTAGCGGCAAACTCCTTTCCGTCCCCAGAGTGCAGGAAGTGGGGAGGGCCGTAGTAGGGATACACAGACGCTGCCAGACCGTAGGCCATGTGCTCCGCAGTGCAGCCCACCATGGGGAAGAGAGTGACAAACTTGGTCCAGTGGTCGGTGTAGAGCCCTATGTAGGTGCTCAGCCCGTCAGGGCACTGTGTCATGTCGATCATATCGATCTGCACAAAAACGACACAATTTTCTTTCCGAGGCTTCCGGTCATGCATGAATATCAACAGGAGGAGTTTGTATTATACTCCATGTTTGGTGATACATATACTTACCATGTCAAACTGATGCAAACTAGGCCTATCGGTTTGCTCTGCTTGGCCAAATTCCGGGTCGGTGACCGGAGAAACATGAGTGGGAAGTCTCTTGTTGAACTTTGTGGCAAAGAGGTCCACCATCGGCCCCAAAAAGCATGGTTTCAGTTTCATATACTTATTACTTTTTTCTTCTGTAATCTTAATCTTGATTAACAGTAAAATTATCAAGTTAGAATTATGATTAATTTTAGTACAGATTTGTCCTTTATACTTTCAGAATAAATATATACCATAAAAGATAGCAACACTTCATGAAACAAACATCATAATGAAGATTTGCACTGAAGAAGGATAAAAAATAACGTTCACAGTTTTGTGCGCAACTCCAAACATACTAAAAATCGATAATCAAACCTCATTTTTCAAAAGCTGGAACTTAAAAACATATGAGTGGTGTTGCTAAAAATGAGAATTCATTGTCAATGGATTGTACAAGTGTCACAGTATGTCTGACAATGTGCATCTAAGTTACCTGGCATCTTCTGTTAGTGGTGTTGCTAAAAATGAGAATTCATTGTCAATGGATTGTACAAGTGTCACAGTATGTCTGACAATGTGTATCTGAGTTAGCTGGCATCTTCTGTCAGTGGTGTTGCTAAAAATGAGAATTCAATGTCAACGGATGACAAGTGTCACAGTATGTCTGACAATGTGTATCTTGAGTTACCTGGCATCTTCTGTCAGTGGTGTTGCTAAAAATGAGAATTCAATGTCAACGGATGACAAGTGTCACAGTATGTCTGACAATGTGTATCTGAGTTACCTGGCATCTTCTGTTAGTGGTGTTGCTAAAAATGAGAATTCACTGTCAACGGATGACAAGTGTCACAGTATGTCTGACAATGTGTATCGGAGTTACCTGGCATCTTCTGTCAGTGGTGTTGCTAAAAAGGAGAATTCATTGTCAATGGACTGTACAAGTGTCACAGTATGTCTGACAATGTGTATCTGAGTTACCTGGCATCTTCTGTTAGTGGTGTTGCTAAAAATGAGAATTCATTGTCAACGGATGACAAGTGTCACAGTATGTCTGACAATGTGTATCGGAGTTACCTGGCATCTTCTGTCAGTGGTGTTGCTAAAAATGAGAATTCATTGTCAACGGATGACAAGTGTCACAGTATGTCTGACAATGTGCATCTAAGTTACCCGGCATCTTCTGTCAGTGGTGTTGCTAAAAATGAGAATTCATTGTCAACGGATGACAAGTGTCACAGTATGTCTGACAATGTGTATCTGAGTTACCTGGCATCTTCTGTCAGTGGTGTTGCTAAAAATGAGAATTCATTGTCAACGAATTGTACAAGTGTCACAGTATGTCTGACAATGTGCATCTAAGTTACCTGGCATCTTCTGTTAGTGGTGTTGCTAAAAATGAGAATTCATTGTCAATGGATTGTACAAGTGTCACAGTATGTCTGACAATGTGTATCTGAGTTACCTGGCATCTTCTGTTAAATTCACGTGTGATACTCCCAAGCTGGACAATCTTTTGACCAGCGCTGTGATGGGATCGAGACTGCTGTCGAGGATTTTTACAACACACGCTGCACATGGACACAAACTTGATAATGGCTGCTCGGGTGATTCCTGTGAAGTCTTTCTCCAGCTGGAAGCATCAATATATATATCTGATAAACATGAATTCATCATGATCATCAACTGCTTTTAACACACACACAAACATATGGATACATTATATATATATATATATATATATATATATATATATATATATATATATATATCAATCTACATCCTTTTTTTGAAACATGGGGAATGGTGAAAAAGTACTGAAAGTGCTTCTTTTAAACACTGAGTTATTTTCAGTTACATGATACAAAAAAGTTGTACATTTAAGTAGTAAGAACATAATGATAAGAGAAAACTTGTCAACATCTGAGTGAAATTTTGAATTTATTTCAAGTCTTTTCTTTTCTCAACGAAAAGAGTTTCCTGCCTTTGCGCCCACTGACAAAGATCTTCAGTTTCTCAAGTTTAGATTAAATTTTATGCATGCAAGTGAATGACTGGTTTGAAAGTGCTATGGTTTGTTTCTGCACAAGATTCAGCGCTATATAAATACTAATCATTATTATTATTATTATTATCATTAAACAAAATATTCTTAATGCCCTTAAACATAATGCAGCACAACATTAGTAAAACCTTTTCTTTCTCACACACACCATCAAATGATCAATACTGAATTAAACATATGATTATATGCACGTCTTGTTTTTAGTTCTATTTCACTGAGTATGTTGTCTATGAAACTCATAAGACACTTCATTCTGAAACTTCTTTAGACTTAGAGCTACTGTTCAAAGCAATAATGTGTATCCACAGTTGTGTATATATAGCATTAATCATACAGGTCTTTTGATTCCTGTTGTAAATTTTCTAAGAAAAAAAAAAAGCAAATGATGCTTTTGATAAGCATATAATCCATTTGTAGTGTTCTTTGCATGAAGTTCATCTGTAAACCAAAGCTATGAACGGCTATGAAAAATAAGGAAAGACAAACTTACAGCTTTCATAAGAGCTCTGTATCCCCCGTGGTTGAGAACTCGAACATGCGTGTTCAGAAGAATGTCATAGTACTCCTCCACCGATACCACTTTTCGCCACTCTCCGTACATACCCTTCTCAATCTGGCCATTCTGTGGGGCAGAGAGAGAGAGAGAGAGAGAGAATTAGGTGACTATATTCTGTTTTACACACACACATATACATACACACTGGTGTGTGCACCTAGATACAAAATACACAAAAGCAGAAACACTGACACACTTTGAACTTGCTGAATAAATAAGGAATTGTCGCCAGTCTATTAAAACTCGCAGATCATTCATAAAAAGCTACTTTTCAAGACAGTAAAATGCCTTTCAGTACTGTACGTTAACGTGACTGGATGTCAGGTCATGATGTACCTGTTTAGCTGCAGTCAGATCTTCTCACCTGGTTATGCCAAGTGTGTTTAGATATACAGGTCTACTTTAATACTATTAGTGTCACTCAGCATTTCTTGCTTGCAAAATCAATTATCACCATGATATTAGTCATATTTTCCCAATAAATCATCTGTGTAACTTTATCCTTTATGTGCTTTCCTTCTTTTTTTTTTTATTCTTAAGGATGTCTTGCCCATGACTCTGTCATGGTTGATATATGCTGGGTATTTTCATGTCTCCATAACCCACTGAACACTGACACGGATTACTGGATCTTTAATGTGCGTATTTGATCTTTTGCATGCATACACTGGGGATTCTGGCACTAGCGGGTATGCACGTTATTATGTTGACCTGGAGGTTAGAAAATCTCCACCCATCCACCCACGTGGAGCGCCAAACCGGGGATTGAACTCAGGAAACCTGGGCGAGAATCCTGCGCTCATTCGGCCAAAGCACCCGTCAAACTTTATTCACTTTCACTTTTTGCTTTGTTCTGCATCTGTGGAGTTTAGACGAGGACTACATGGGTACACCGAAACCATCCGATAAAATTCTTAACGAAGAAACCATTATCTGTGCAAACTTGGTCAAGATTCCGTATGTTTCTGCTTACTTTTTCAGCTGCCTTCAAACACAAGACTTCCTTAAGACCAAGATCAGGAAAGTCGACCAAGTTGTATCCTCTGTTGATGACCCTGTATCTCCAGTTTCCGCGAGGAGGAGGATAAATACCCTGCAACCAGCCAGCGATTCTGTCTCGCCTCTCAGTCCTCATTGTTTTACTTAGAACTCCCGGTGGATAGTGCTCATCGCAGAACGCCATAAAATCTGATTTGTTGACATAGTTATCTGTCTCCATTCTTTGGATGTGACAAAAAGGAATAAAATGACCATGCAATGAACTGGCTCGCCAGTCTTCCGGAAGAGAGCACGGTCCGTAACTCACATCGCCGAGTCTTGATGGTCACACACCTCCAATTCAAAATAATGTTTGTGGCCACACACACTCTGTATTGTCACTTCGGGTCAGGGAAGTTAAAAAAAGACAAGAAAAAAAAGAAAAAAAGAAGACTTTCCTTAACGTCTTTGACTTTGATGGTTTACGTTGCAGAAGCCAAGTCGGCTATATACACAACGGGAGGGGGAGGGGGGTGGCTGTGTAGCTGCTACACAGCGCGCATGCTGCTGCTACTGTGATGGTGGTCCTCAGTACACCCTTAGTGTTAGCTGATCGTCACTCGTTCGGGTTGTTCCAGTCTATAGCTGTTCTAATAAAGAACGAGTTCTTAAGTTGTTCTGTTCTTGTTCCTGGAACTTCTAGCGTTTTGTTGTTCTTTCTGGCTGACCTCTCCACAATATTGCTGGAAACAAAGTCAGCAAAGCGTCTAGGCTGGATGCGGCGTTTGTTTCTTTCTTGTTCTTTGGTGAACTGGTCAGACGGGGCCGGCACCGGCCCCTCAGCCACTCGTTTTTGGAAAGAGAGACGGGGGTCTTGACGTCTCCGCTCTTGCAGGCTAGGAAGCTGTAGATCCTTTAGCATAGTTGAGACACAGCCAGGTTCTCTGCTTCTGTCGTCTCTTTTGTTGAAACGTGCTGCTCGGTGTTGTATTCGTTCGATCTTGTCTACATCGCCTTGGTGGTAGGGGTCCCATACTATTGCCGCATGCTCGAGGGTGGATCGTACGAGTGCTGTGTACGCGGTCTTACTACAGGTTTGAGGGCAGTGTCGCAAGATTCGTCGCAAAAAGCCGAAGTGGAATTTGCTTTTTTGGTGGTCCTGGCGACCGTGAGAGTCAGTGCCACTTTAGGTTGTCCGATATAATCACTCCAAGATAGGGCTTTGTACTGCTATAGTATTTCGCCACAGAGATTGTAGAAAAAGTCAGTCTTCTTCTTGATGGTGATGATGTAACACTTCTTTGCGTTGAAGCACATGCCCCAGTCTTTTGCTCATTTCTCAAGTTGTTTCAGGTCTTCTTGGAGAGCAAGATGATCAGCGAAGGTCCTTGTCTGGCGGTACAGTATGCAGTCATCTGCGAAAAGGCGCACTTGGGATTTAACTGCTACTGGCAGGTCATTTTTGTGAATTAAGAAGAGCAAAGGGCCGAGCACTATACCTTGCGGGACGCCAGAGTCAACTGCAACTTCTCGTGATTCCTCACCATCTAAGACAACCTTCATGGTGCGATTTGTGAGGAAATTCTGGATCCAGCGATGTATAGGGCCTCTGACATCATAGTTGGACAGCTTTTGGAGCACTGTTTCTTGTGTGGCACGGTGTCAAAGGCCTTGCTGAAATCCAGTATAGCCAGGTCTATTTGGGCGCCTTTGTCGAAAGAGGAGAAGAGGTCATGCATTGTGGTTAAGAGCTGGGTCTCACAGGAATGTCCCGCTCTAAAGCCATGGTTTAGGGGAGTCAAGGTGTTTTGCTCCTTGAAGAATTTATGCAGATGGTGGCAAATAATGTGTTCTAGCAGTTTGCAGGAGACTGATGTGAGGGAGATGGGTCTGTAATTTTCGGCCAAGTGCTTGTCCCCTTTCTTAAAGGCGCATGAGATATTTGCACTGCGCCAATCCTGCGGTTGTTCTCCTGTGTCTATCAATCACCGGAAGATGCCCCGCAGGGCCGGGGCAATGATCTCCGCACATTTTTTTCAAGATGAGGTTTAGTATGCAGTCTGGTCCGCAAGCCTTGGTCGGGTTTAGTTTCTTCAACAGCTTCAGTACACCTTCTGTTTCGATGGTAATGTTGGGTACATCGTCAGCTGTCCAGGTGCTTGGCCGTACCCTCGTCATCTCGAGTGAAGACGCTCTTGAACTGGTCAGCGAGTATTTCTACTTTCGCCTCGGTGTCGCTGATCAGTGAGCCATTCTTCTTCACAGGGCAACACCCAAGCTGTCCTGCCTCCGACTCCTGATGTACTGCCAGAAGGGCTTGCTGTTGTTGGTACTTAGGCCTTCAGTGATGGTGTTGCTGATGTCGTCTCTCTCTGCTTCCCTCATCTGTCTCCTGTACTCCTGTACTCCCTTTGTCTTCTTTGCCCTGGCGAAGAGGCGCCTTTTCTGTCGTAGGAGTCTCTTCAGCCTGTTGTTCAGCCATGGTAAGTTCTTCCTTCCACTGCTGGGCTTGGATGGTACATGGGAGTTTGTGGCTTGTGCGATGGTGTCTCTGAAGGCTTTCCACATGGTTTCCACATCTGACCCTTGGTTATCAAGTTCTGTGACCTCATCCTTCATGTCACTCAAGTCAGCGTTCAGGCCATTTCAGTCAGCGCGTGTGAACAGGTGGATCTTCCTTCTACATTGACGATGGTAGTAGACTTTTGAGTCGACGGGCGCAATAGCCGAATGGTTAAAGCGTTGGACTTTCAATCTGAGGGTACCGGGTTCGAATCTCGGTGACGGCGCCTGGTGGGTAAAGGGTGGAGATTTTTGCGATCTCCCACGTTAAAGATCCTGTAATCCATGTCAGCGTTCGGTGGGTTATGGAAACAAGAACATACCCAGCATGCACACCCCCGAAAACGGAGTATGGCTGCCTACATGGCGGGGTAAAAAAAAAAAACCCGGTCATACACGTAAAAGCCCACTCGCGTATATACGAGTGAACGTGGGAGTTGCAGCCCACGAACAAAGAAGAAGAAGACTTTTGAGTCGATGTCTAATACGACTATGGCGGAGTCAGAGATACCCGGGATGGATGAGGAGTTCTTCACCAGTGTTGGATTTGTGTTGTGAAGACCAAGTCCAGTAAATTGTTTTATCTCGTGGGCTCTGCGCGAGCTTGGGTGAGCTGGGCTGTCTCTGTGACATTCACAAGAGTCTCTTGCACTTGGCGTTGAGGGGCTGCTGGTGTGATGGTGCCGTTTTCCCCAGTTCACATCTGGGCAGTTGAAGTCACCACAGAGTACTAGCTGTCTTGGTCTCCCCTCAGGGGCTGCTTTCTCAAGCGACTTCCTCAGTTCCTGGATGTCCTTCTCCTGGCGTTGTGGCATGTAGAATGAGCCTCTCAAGAGGTCCTTACTGCCCTTCAGTTTGATCTTCACCCAGACAACTTCCGATTCAGAGTCCAGCTCTTCCTCAGCAGATGAAACAACATCTTTGCACACCACTATGAAGACACCTCCGCCCGTTGTGGTGGTTTTCCTGTCTTTCCTGTACGCATGGTAGTCATCTGGGAAGACTTCGCTGGATTTAGTACCCTTGCTCAACCATGACTCACAGCCACAGACAACGTCAGGTTTGATATGATGGATGACGGGCGCAATAGCCGAGTGGTTAAAGCGTTGGACTGTCAATCTGAGGGTCCCGGGTTCGAATCACGGTGACGGCGCCTAGTTGGTAAAGGGTGGAGATTTTTACGATCTCCCAGGTCAACATATGTGCAGACCTGCTTAGTGCCTGAACCTCCTTCGTGTGTATATGCAAGCAGAAGATCAAATACGCACGTTAAAGATCCTGTAATCCATGTCAGCGTTCGGTGGGTTATGGAAAAAAGAACATACCCAGCATGCACACCCCCGAAAACGGAGTATGGCTGCCTACATGGCGGGGTAAAAACGGTCATACACGTAAAAGCCCACTCGTGTGCATACGAGTGAACGCAGAAGAAGAAGAAGATATGATGGATGGCTGTTTTGAGCTCATCAGTCTTGTTTTCCACCTTCTGGCAGTTAACAGTCATTGTTCGCATATTTTTCCTCTCAGTGTGTTTGTATCTCTCTCTCTCTCTCTCTCTCTCTCTCTCTCTCTATATATATATATACCGTATATATATGTGTGTGTGTGTGTGTGTGTGTGTGTGTGTGTGTGTGTGGGGAGGGGGGTGGGGGGGTGGCGGTAGGGATGGGGGTGGATTGGGGGGTGGGGTGGAGTGAGGGGGTGGGGGTGGAGTGGGGGGGAGTGGATGGAAGGGGGAGTTGAAGGTGGGGTGAGAGTGCGGGGGGTGCAGTAGGATCATGGGGGAAGGAAGGAACTGGGAGAAGAGGGGATGATATATCCAGGGACAGAGAGGACAAACATGACTGGTCAGTATGTATACAGCATTCAGCCCCCATGGGTGGTGTTCTATTTTTTTTTTCTGGCAGTGTGTGTGTGTGTGTGTGTGTGTGTGTGTGTGTGTGTGTGTGTGCGTGTGCGTGTGTTTGCGCGTGTGCGTGTGTGTGCCACTGACGACACCGGTGGCAGCGCGTGCCCTGCTTCCCGCGCATGATTTCACAGTGGCTGACGAGGTCTCGCACTACGTTGAAGCAGGCGCCGCACCCCCATAACTCCCCTCCCCACCCCCTACCGCCCCCCCGACCGCCCCCCCGCCGCGCGGGGAAAACGTAGACGGCCGGGTGGAGGACGAGGTGGGCCTGAAGCTACACCCCGTCGACGAAGAACTGCCCGCAGGCGTCACACCACATGCCGCTTCTATGGCGGGCAGGGGGTGAGGGGGGAGGGTGAAGGGGTGGGGGCGTGGGGGGCTTCTTCACCAGGTACGTCTGCTGCTGTCGCCGGGACGGGGTCTTCCGTCACGATATCCATGTCATTTCCGTAGACTGTCCCAGTGAAAGTGCTCGTGCCGTTTTCCCTGGAATGTGTTAGGACGTCACGCGCGAGGCACAGCCCGTTCCTGGGTCGGCAGTTACATGGTGTTCGTTGCTGGCATCGTGGCTGGAAACCTTCACGATGATGATCGTCGATGGAGCGGTTGTTGCTGCAAAACTGACCCAGAGTCGGCAGAGGCAGCGTGCTGCACGGATGATGCACTAGTGGAGTGGTGGCCTAGACGTAACTCGTCCGCCTAGGAAGCGAGAGAATCTGAGCGCGCTGGTTCGAATCACGGCTCAGCAGTCGATATTTTCTCCCCCTCCACTAGACCTTGAGTGGTGGTCTGGACGCTAGTCATTCGGATGAGACGATAAACCGAGGTCCCGTCTGCAGCATGCACCTAGCGGACGTAAAAGAACCCACGGCAACAAAAAGGTTGTTCCTGGCAAAATTCTGCAGAAAAGTCCACTTCGATAGGAAAAACAAATAAAACTGCGCGCAGGTAAAAATACAAAAAAAAAAATGGGTGGCGCTGTAGTGTAGCGACGCGCTCTCCCTGAGGAGAGCAGCCCGAATTTCACACAGAGAAATCTGCTGTGATAAAAGGAAATACAAATACAAATACAAAATGATGCACCGTGCTCTCTGGGCTTCAACAATAACGACAACAGCATCACCCCCTTCTCCTCCTCCAACACTCACAGCTTCCTTGTTGTCCCCACCACCCTGCGAAGCACACGATGGCTGCGAACTTGCTCATCTTTCACACTGCTAGTGAATTGCTGATCGCTTGAGGAGGAAGAATTTTGTTTTATGTCCCGTCACATATATCGGTGATTGAAGACTTCTTCTTCTTCTACTGCGTTCACTCGTATGCACACGAGTGGGCTTTTAACGTGTATGACCGTTTTTACCCCGCCATGTAGGCAGCCATACTCCGTTTTCGGGGGTGTGCATGCTGGGTATGTTCTTGTTTCCATAACCCACCGAACGCTGACATGGATTACAGGATCTTTAACGTGCGTATTTGATCTTCTGCTTGCATATACACACGAAGGGGGTTCAGGCACTAGCAGGTCTGCACATATGTTTACCTGGGAGATCGTAAAAATCTCCACCCTTTACCCACCAGGCGCCGTCACCGTGATTCGAACCCTCGAACCCTCAGATTGACAGTCCAACGCTTTAACCACTCGGCTATTGCGCCCGTCGGTGATTGAAGACATTTTGTCAAAGTATTTATAAATACATTTCAGTATTATCGGTTTAGAAGGGGTGGGAGATGTAAATGAATGGAGGGTTGGGGGAAACCGGGCAAATGACGGTGAAATTTGAAAAAAAAAAAAAAATCTAAATACAATTACAGGAAATTACTTAAAGGACTTCGTAAAAGAGAAGTCGTTAAACTGACAAGCGAAACAACTGATAATGAATGCAAAAAGTCAAAAACATCAACGTCCTCAGTCACTTGTGAAGACACACTTTCGTGTACATAAGGCTTCGTCAAGCTGCAATCAAAAATTATATGCTTAATTGTCAGGTTACTAAAACATATGCACTTGACATTAGAACAATACTTAGTCCGTCATGAATTTCTGAGAACTAAACTCAAAATTGGTCTGCAAATCGGACCGAAGTCTGAGAGAGTCAACTGATCACTTGATATTGGCAAAGATTATACCTCAGGCCTCGTTGATGCTTTTGTCTCGTCTTTTGGATTTAATCCCTTTTTTTTAGTTCTTCTTCCCGCTCGCAGAATAATGCTGTTTTTATGTGTACCTGTTCAATTTTAAAACCTTCACTGCCACAGGAAATTAACAAACAATGAGGCTAGGAGATGAAATGATTAACAAATAGTAAAGAGTGGTAACTCTCTCCATTGACAAAGTACACAACTTGAAGTCAGTGCTGTTTACGCTACCGATTCAGCTAGCACACAGGTAAATAAAAGGTACATTGGAACAAACCCAGACACTTCCTCAAAAAAGGAAGCGCCGGGCTTGTCCTTATACCGATCATTTAACATGTGCACACGGCAGCAAAGACAGAAAAAAAATGTACAAACACAAATAAGCTTTTATTCAAGACTGGCATAGCCTCTTAAATCCTGAACAAGCCACACAGAACACATGGACAATACAGAACAAACACATGGTTGCCTCGGTGGTTTTTCAACCGGAAATTAACAACAAACAATGAGGCTAGACTTCCACAACCCCTTCCTCAGATACATACAGTGATACACGCATGTTCTTGCTCCTGGATTGCGGACATAACAGCCAACACCAGCAAACACTGAGGGAAGTACGTTTATGTGTATTTGACTGTGCTTTCATATCTGTGAAACTGCATGCTTGGTGCATATCTGTTATGCATGTGTGAGTGTATGTGTGAATGTGTGTCTTCATGTTTTACATTCATTTGCTTATTTATCATCATTGTTGTCTTATTCATTTATTTTATTTATTTATTATTATTTTATTATTATTATTATTACTACTACCTTTTTATATTATAATTATTATCTATTTATTTATGTAAGCTCATCTATTATTTATTCACCCTTTTTTTTTTTCAAGGCCTGACTAAGCGCGTTGGGTTACGCTGCTGGTCAGGCATCTGCTTGGCAGATGTGGTGTAGCGTATATGGATTTGTCCGAACGCAGTGAGGCCTCCTTGAGCTATTGAAACTGAAACTGAAACTGAGGGAAGCTGACTATCGGTTGTGTGGATGCTGATAACGGGACAATGTGACACGGACAGCAAAGGGGAAGCCATTGAAAGGAAGGAAATAAATCATACCCGGACACATCCTCGTGAAACTTGCGGAGAGAGACAAGCTTGCATGGTTTGAATGGTATTGTGTGATCATCCTGACACCACCACCACCACCACCACTCAAGTCAGTCTGGTCCACGTTCTCTCGCTCTCGCTCTGGCGCTGTAGTATAGCAACGCGCTACTTCCTGGGGAGAGCAGCCCGAATTTCACACAGAGAAATCTGCTGTGATAAAAGAAATACAAATACAATTACAAATAATTTTGACATGTGTCAGTCAGTAACAACGATACTTTGGTGGTCCACATTTTCTTTTGTTTTAATCAGAAGTTTGGTCCGACTTTGTTTTGTTTTGTTTTTTAATATATTTTTTTTTTTTACGTTACACGTCCTCTTGATTTTACAGAAACGGAGGAATTACGGAGGGGGAAGGGGGAAGGGGGAGGGGGGGCAGGGAGACGTGGAATGGGGTTGGGGGTGGGGGTGGGGGAGTGGGGGAGTGAGGGGAGGTGCTCGTGATAGCTTGCATTGTTTGACAGTTTGACGATTCTACTGTTATGTTGTTTTTTTTAATTTTTATTTTTATTTTATATAATAGCGAATTATGATGATATTACTCTCTCTCTGGCTATCTGTGTGTGTGTGTGTGTGTGTGTGTGTGTGTGTGTGCGTGTGTGTGTGTGTGCGTGCGTGTGTGTGTGCGTGTGTGTGTGTGTGTGTGCGTGTGTGTGTGTGTGTGTGTGTGCGTGTGTGCGTGCGTGCGTGTGTGTGTGTGTATGTGTGTGTGTGTGTGTGTGTGTGTGTGTGTGTGTATGTGTGCGCGCGCGCGTGTGTGTGTGTGTTGGTTTTGTTGTTGTTGTTTTTGTATTGTTTTGTCCCGGGTTCCCTCTTGCAAGTGATCTGCCGGGCAAGATTGAAGAGAATCACCTGTCTTTGTTTTTCCCTCAACGATGGACTCCCGAAGCCTTTTGCCTTACGGAAGGTGTAGCCGGCACAAGGCAGCAGAATACTGCGATGGGTTTACCTTTCACTGCAATGAGACTGCTACTATTTGTATTTGTATTTCTTTTTTTTTTATCACAACAGATTTCTCTGTATGAAATTCGGGCTGCTTTCCCCAGGGAGAGCGCGTCGCTACTCTACAGCGCCACCGTGACCCTTTTTTTTTTTTTTTTTTTTTCCTGCATGCAGTTTTATTTGTTTTTTTCCTATCGAAGTGGATTTTTCTACAGAATTTTTCCAGGAGCAACCTTTTGTTGCCGTGGGTTCTTTTACGTGCGCTGAGTGCATGCTGCATACGGGACCTCGGTTTATCGTCTCATCCGAATGACTAGCGTCCAGACCACCACTCAAGGTCTAGTGGAAGGGGAGAAAATATCGGCGTGTGTGTGTGTACATATGCACTTTTTTCTTTTTCTTGTTTACCGAAGGTCTAATCGAGGAACTGTCAGTAGAGAGGTGTCAAGAGAGCGTAGCATCCTTGGAGAGTGGTATAGATGGACTGAGAAGTTCAGAAAGATATGGTGGCGTACTGTTGTGACAGAGATACTGAAAGCAGGGCCAAGCAAGTTTACATTGGATTCTAGCCTTGACAGGGAGCCATTGAAGTGTTCCGAGCAGTGACGTCACTGGTGCACTCTCATGCCTGAACTTGTAACATTTTTTTTTATCACTTATCCCCTTCCCCCCACTCCACACCCATCCCACACTCAACATTGAACTTTTGAAGCTGTGTGAACTGACCGTCACTTCCACAACTCTCTCTCTCTCTCTCTCTCTCTCTCTTTGTTCTGTGTACTATCTGCTTTCCCCACAACCAGAATCAGCGTCAGCGCGTGCTTTATGCAAATCAGCACACGGCGCTCGACCAGTCAATCAGGAGGAGAAGCCCACGTGACGGAGCGCATGCGCCGCGAGACAGTGTGAGAGGAAGAGATTGGTGTCATTGTGTGGGCAGAGCAGAGAGAGCATAGTGGTTGCCTGTGCTGTGCTGGCTTCCAACAGTCTGTCTGTTTGTTTGTCTGTCTGTCTGTCCGTCTGGATAGAGTGAGGCTGGGGATTTGTGTGGTGACAGGACTTCAAAGCACAGGTGAGTTGTTCTTCCTTCATAATTCAACATTTTCTCTCTTTTTTTTTAAAAACAAATTTGCTCTCCGTTTGTAGAGATGTAAGTAGACCGACTACACGTTTGTTCAAATTTGTTAAGATCACACCGGTTGCATACATTTGTAAAAAACAACAACAAAAAAACAAAAACAAACCAAAACACAACACAACAAACAACCTTAGAATTCCAAGTGTCGCCCGAAGGACACATTTAATCATTGTTTTTTCCCCCCTCCTTGTGGTTTCCCTCCTGGGGAGAATACAGGCTAGTGGTCATGACAGTTTGATTCAGTTTCAACAGCTATATTCCTTCCGCCTTCCAAGGAATATGCACTTGTCTCCATTGATTGTACTGCTGGTCTTTTATTCTTTGTTTAATCCACGACACTGTAGTCAGATAAAGGAAAGTTCCTAAAACCGGACAATGGTCAAACATTGTGTCATGAGGCAGTCTCCATCCTTTTGTCAGCTTTGCAAGATAATTTCTAGATAAGTCGGTGATGTGTCGGCCATCTTGCTGCAGTGCAGCCATGTTTATGATTATGATGATGGTGATATATCGGGCCTGACCTGTCGTGTTTATGTTCACAATGATGATGATATCTGGAGTCTGACCTGTCATGTTGATGATAATAATGATGATCATATCACGAGTCTGACCTGTCATGTTGATGATAATAATGATGATCATATCACGAGTCTGACCTGTCATGTTGATGATAATAATGATGATCATATCACGAGTCTGACCTGTCATGTTGATGATAATAATGATGATCATATCACGAGTCTGACCTGTCATGTTGATGATAATAATGATGATCATATCACGAGTCTGACCTGTCATGTTTATAATATTGATGATGATCATATCACGAGTCTGACCTGTCATGTTTATGATAATAATGATAATAATGATGATACCTCAAGGCCTGAAAGTTATGTTGATAATGGTAATGATGGCGATGGTACCTAGAAGGGCTGACCATCCGTGTTTATAATAATGATGATGATGATGACGATGATGATGGTGGTGGTGCCTCAATTGCCTGACCAGTCGTGTTAATGATAATGATGATGATGATGATGATGATGATGATGATGATGATGGTGGTGGTCGTGGTCGTGGTGGTACCTCAAGGGCAGACCAGCCTTGTTTATAATCATGATGATGATGATAATGGTGATGATGATGGTGATGGTACCTCAAGGCCAGGTCAGCTGTGTTAATGATGATAATGGTGGTGATGGTACCTCAAGGCGAGGTCAGCTGTGTTAATGATGATAATGGTGGTGATGGTACCTTAAGCCCCTAAAACCGGACAATGGTCAAACATTGTGTCATGAGGCAGCCTCCATCCTTTTATCAGCTTTGTAAGATAATTTCTAGATAAGTCGGTGATGTGTCGGCCATCTTGCTGCAGTGCAGCCATGTTTATGATTATGATGATGGTGATATATCGGGCCTGACCTGTCGTGTTTATGTTCACAATGATGATCATATCACGAGTCTGACCTGTCATGTTGATGATAATAATGATGATCATATCACGAGTCTGACCTGTCATGTTGATGATAATAATGATGATCATATCACGAGTCTGACCTGTCATGTTTATAATATTGATGATGATCATATCACGAGTCTGACCTGTCATGTTTATGATAATAATGATAATAATGATGATACCTCAAGGCCTGAAAGTTATGTTGATAATGGTAATGATGGCGATGGTACCTAGAAGGGCTGGCCATCCGTGTTTATAATAATAATGATGATGATGATGATGATGACGATGATGATGGTGGTGGTGCCTCAATTGCCTGACCAGTCGTGTTAATGATAATGATGATGATGATGATGATGATGGTGGTGGTGGTCGTGGTCGTAGTGGTACTTCAAGGGCAGACCAGCCTTGTTTATAATCATGATGATGATGATAATGGTGATGATGATGGTGATGGTACCTCAAGGCCAGGTCAGCTGTGTTAATGATGATAATGGTGGTGATGGTACCTCAAGGCGAGGTCGGCTGTGTTAATGATGATAATGGTGGTGATGGTACCTCAAGGCCAGGTCAGCTGTGTTAATAATGATAATGATAACGGTGGTGATGGCACCTCAAGGCCAGGTCAGCTGTGTTAATAATGATAATGATAATGGTGGTGATGGTACCTCAAGGCCAGGTCAGATGTGTTGATAATGATAATGGTGGTGATGGTACCTTAAGCCCAGGTCAGCTGTGTAAATAATGATAATGATAATGGTGGTGATGGTACCTTAAGCCCAGGTCAGCTGTGTAAATAATGATAATGATAATGGTGGTGATGGTACCTCAAGGCCAGGTCAGCTGTGTTAATAATGATAATGATAATGGTGGTGATGGCACCTCTAGGCGAGGTCAGCTGTGTTGATAATGATAATGATAATGGTGGTGATGGCACCTCTAGGCGAGGTCAGCTGTGTTAATAATGATAATGATAATGGTGGTGATGGCACCTCTAGGCGAGGTCAGCTGTGTTAATAATGATAATGATAATGGTGGTGATGGCACCTCTAGGCGAGGTCAGCTGTGTTAATAATGATAATGGTGGTGATGGTACCTCAAGGCTAGGTCAGCTGTGTTAATGATAATGGTGGTGATGGTACCTCTAGGCTAGGTCAGCTGTGTTAATGATGATAATGGTGGTGATGGTACCTTAAGCCCAGGTCAGCTGTGTTGATAATGATAATGGTGGTGATGGTACCTTAAGCCCAGGTCAGCTGTGTTGATAATGATAGTGATAATGGTGGTGATGGTACCTTAAGCCCAGGTCAGCTGTGTTGATAATGATAGTGATAATGGTGGTGATGGTACCTTAAGCCCAGGTCAGCTGTGTTGATAATGATAGTGATAATGGTGGTGATGGTACCTTAAGCCCAGGTCAGCTGTGTTGATAATGATAATGGTGGTGATGGTACCATAAGCCCAGGTCAGCTGTGTAAATAATGATAATGATAATGGTGGTGATGGCACCTCAAGGCCAGGTCAGCTGTGTTGATAATGATAATGATAATGGTGGTGATGGTACCTCAAGGCCAGGTCAGCTGTGTTAATAATGATAATGATAATGGTGGTGATGGCACCTCTAGGCGAGGTCAGCTGTGTTGATAATGATAATGGTGGTGATGGTACCTCAAGGCCATGTCAGCTGTGTTGATAATGATAATGATAATGGTGGTGATGGTACCTCAAGGCTAGGTCAGCTGTGTTAATGATAATGGTGGTGATGGTACCTCTAGGCTAGGTCAGCTGTGTTAATAATGATAATGGTGGTGATGGTACCTCAAGGCCAGGTCAGTTGTGTTGATAATGATAATGGTGGTGATGGTACCTCAAGGCCAGGTCAGCTGTGTTGATAATGATAATGATAACGGTGGTGATGGTACCTCCAGCCCAGGTCAGCTCTGTTAATAATGATAATGATAATGGTGGTGATGGTACCTCAAGGCCAGGTCAGCTCTGTTAATAATGATAATGATAATGGTGGTGATGGTACCTCAAGGCCAGGTCAGCTCTGTTAATAATGATAATGATAATGGTGGTGATGGTACCTCAAGCCCAGGTCAGCTGTGTTTATAATGATAATAATGGTGGTGATGGTACCTAAAGCCCTGACCAGTATTGTTCATTTGTTGACGGGCTTTATCTTCCTTTCTTTGACCAATAATGAGGTAATTGTTTGTTGATCAGTGTGCGTGCTGAAGTGGGTTGTGTCATGACTATTATTGTGTCACAT
Source organism: Babylonia areolata (assembly GCF_041734735.1). Lineage (NCBI taxonomy): Eukaryota > Metazoa > Mollusca > Gastropoda > Neogastropoda > Buccinidae > Babylonia > Babylonia areolata. The sequence goes on from NC_134905.1 coordinate 19,123,447, forward strand.
CTCTGTTCGTCATGTAACATTTGTATACCGTAACTCTTTCTCTCTCTCTCTCTCTCTCTCTCTCTGTTTGCGTGTGTGTGTGTGTGTGTGTGTGTGTGTGTGTGTGTGTGTGTGTGTGTGTGTGTGTGTGTGTGTGTTACAAACGGTTAAACAAATGATTAATCAGTGTAAAAGAAAAAAAAATGTACAGAGTGGATATCCGTTTTAGTTTGATTTTTGTATGTTCGCTATAAAAATATTTTAAAAAAGAGATTAAAAAACAAAACAAAAAACCCCACAAAAAACAGGAAACAAATTCACCGAAAATTTAACTGCGCCAAGGTTACGTTGCAGACAAAGCAGACATAATTATGTGTTCCAATGATTTTACCCCCTTACCTGATAAACCCTGGTGAAATGTTATCAGTGTTGCATGAATGTTAAGTGCAGCTACTGTTGTTGTTGTTGTTTTTGTATACTTTTAAGTGGTGTCGTTGATTTTGCCGACCAAGGTATCAGAATCCCACACAGGAAGCGGTCTAGAGATTAAAAGTGATGGCCTAGAGGTAACGCGTCCGCCTAGGTAGCGAGAGAATCTGAGCGCACTAGTTCGAATCACACCGGCAGTCAACAGTATTTTCTCCCCCCGCCCCCTCCACTAGACCTTGAGTGGTGGTCTGGACGCTAGTCATTCGGACGAGACTACGATAAACCGAGGTTCCGTGTGCAGCATGCATGTAGCGCACGTGAAAGAACCTACGGCAACAAAAGGGTTGTCCCTGGCAGAATTCTGCAGAACCCCCCCCCCCCCACTCAATTCGAAAACAAATAAAATTGCAGGCAGGAAAAAATGGAGAAAAAGAGAATAGTACAAATACAAATTACGGATGGTGACTTGGACATCCTGAACTGAAAGCTTGCTGTCTAGATGACAGCTTTGATCGACAGCAACAGTGAATTGAAGGGGTTGAAGCTAGTTTCCATTCTTCAGCTGGTGGTGTTCCCCTGTGGGGATTGCCGGGGGGGGGGGGGGGGGGGGGGGGGGGGGGCTTTCAGTATAAATAGCATCCCCGCCTTCTGGAAATTGTGTGCTAGAAATTTCCTCTTTTCTGTCACTCTCTTTGTTTCTGTTCCTTTTTGTTTCTTTCTTTCTTCACTGTTGTCTTTTTTTTTCTGCCTTCCCAGTCCATTCCCCATTTCTTTTTTTTTTTCAAGCAAGCCTTGACACTTTTTTTTTCTTCTCTTTTCTGCAGTGTATGATGTACCTATTTTGTATTTTGTATTTTTTGTATTTTGTATTTCTTTTTTATCACAACAGATTTCTCTGTGTGAAATTCGGGCTGCTCTCCCCAGGGAGAGCGCGTCGCTATACTACAGCGCCACCCATTTTTTTTTTAGTATTTTTCCTGCGTGCAGTTTTCTTTGTTTTTCCTATTGACGTGGATTTTTCTACAGAATTTTGCCAGGTACAACCCTTTTGTTGCCGTGGGTTCTTTTACGTGCGCTAAGTGCATGCTGCACACGGGACCTCGGTTTATCGTCTCATCCGAATGACTAGCGTCCAGACCACCACTCAAGGTCTAGTGAAGGGGGAGAAAATATCGGCGGCTGAGCCGTGATTCGAACCAGCGCACTAGCTGCCCATTCTGCAGTGTTATTTGCCTGTATGGCCTTTTTATGTAATTTTTGTTTGGATTTGAAGGAGTGTTTTTTGGTTTTTTTCCTTTTTTTCCGATTTTTTTTAATGGTAATAATTAAGTGGGTGATAAATTAAGCGGAATGGCTGTCGTCCTCAGCATTTACCGGAAGGAGCTAAATGGTTGGGATACTGTGTCATGAACTGTGTTTTGTGGGTTTGTCTTAGTGTTTTTTCGTTTGTTTTTTGTTTTTTGTAGATGTGACGGTTTTGTGTTGACGCGGTTGAGCATTTTTGTATGGTTTGACAGTCCTAAAATGGCCCTATGCGGGCCGGCTGGACTATAAGCAACAAGAATGAATGAATGAATGAATGAATGAATCTTTATTTTCCAACGGTGAAGACATTAGCACTTTGGCCGACTTACACATCTGCCGTTTTTCTAAGAGACACACAAACATGTACGCATATGTATGTTATACTTAATACTTAATACATATATAATGTACAAGTATAACACAGCGTCGAACTGAGAGACACAACATCGCTAACATCTGTACGAAACGGAAGCGAGTCACACACACACACACACACACACACACACACACACACACACACACACACACACTAACACACACACACACACACACACACACACACACACACACACACACACACACCAAGGGAAAAACAACAACAACAAAACCCTAGCATGAATGCTACACATGACGAATGATTCAAGTGAAATTAACACAGAAAAGTACTGATAAAATTTAAAACACAGATGTAAGAGACTTAAAAGACAGCAAATAAGGCGACGGGTAAAAGGGATATGGACAGATAGACACATTATGAGAAAGACAGAGAGAGGGAGAGAGAGAGGGGACACACACACACACACACACACACACACACACACAGACAAAACAAGACAAGACAAGACAAATTCTTTATTTCGAGGATAATAGATAAGCACTGGTGTTTTTTTGTGTTTTTTTTACATCCAGTCCCCGCCCTGAATAGGGTCTACACTACACAATATTTAATAAAATGAAAGCATGGTGTTAGTAGAGATACATAACAGAGGAAAACATATACATAAATCAAAACAAAACAACCACACACACACACACACACACACACACAGATGTCAGTGCGGGAAAAAAAAAGAGTTGGGGAAGAGCAAGAACAAACTGGTGTTGACATTCAGTCTAGCTGACAGACAGACACACAGACACACAGACACACACACAGACAGACACAGGCAGTGGTTTTCTGCCCTGGCCTGGCCATCATGGCTGCTGACGGTCGGTGACCTTTCACTTGGGCCGACAGCCAGGAGCAGTGCTTCAGCATCATGGGTCACGTTGACCTTTTCAGCACGTGTACCACACCGGCCCCTCCTCCCCCCCGGGTGTGTGTGTGTGTGTGTGTGTGTGTGTGTGTGTGTGTGGGCAGGGCTGGTCGGGCAGGCATCCGGGTGGATCAGTGTGGGGAGCAAGTCCACAAGACACACCCCGATAATAAGTCATGAGTGATGACAGGCATGGTGAGAGTGATTTGTATTTGTATTTCTTCTTATCACAACGGATTTCTCTGTGTGAAATTCGGGAGAGCGCGTCGCTACACAACAGTGCTACCCATTTGCGTGCAGTTTTTATTTGTTTTTTTCCTATCGAAGTGGATTTTTCTACAGAATTTTGTCAGCAACAAACCTTTTGTTGCCGTGGGTTCTTTTACGTGCGCTAAGTGCATGCTGCACACGGGACCTCGTCTCATCCGAATGACTTGCGTCCAGAGCACCACTCAAGGTCTAGTGGAGGGGGAGATATTATCGGCGGTTGAGCCGTGATTCGAACCAGCGCGTTCAGATTCTCTCGCTTCCTAGGCGGACGCGTTACCTCTAGGCCATCACTCCACTCTTTTTTCCCAATAAAAAGAAAGGAAAAGAAAAAAGAAAAAAAAAGAAAGAAAAAAAAAAAGGCTGTTCCCACGTTCATTTGTGTACATGTACAAGTGGGCGTTTACGTGTGTGACCGTTTTTACCCCGCCATGTAGGCAGACATACACCGTTTTCGGATGTTGTGCATCAGTCCTGAGTGTGTTCTTCTTTCCATAGTACCCCACCGAACGCTGAGATGGATTACACGATCTTTAACGTGTATAATTGATGTTCTGGATGTGTATACACACGAAGGGGGTTCAGGCGCTAGCAGGTCTGCATAGTAAACTTCGACCTAGGAGATCGGACGTTTTCACCCATCACCCACATGGTGCGCCCGGCGAAACCGGGAATCAAACTCAGGAACCTCCGATGAGAATCCATCGCCACTAACCACTCGGCCACCGCTTCCTTGGCTTTATCTTCAAAGTTTACATGCAGGGGAAGGGAATGGAATGGAATGGAATGGAGTTCTATTCCCGCAACGTGCTCTTAGTCAGACGGACTGACATCGACGAAACGATTTACTGCTGTAATGCTTGGTAGTCCCGAAGGAATTGTTCTCTTCTGGTGAAACGAAACGAAACGAAACGAAACGAATTTTTATTTCGCGAGGGTAGTGGAGTAAGCATAGCTGCTTTTTTTTCATCATCCAGCCCTCAATGGCAAAGAAGAAGGAAAAGCGAAGAAAAAAAAAAGAAAAAAAAAGAGACAAAGCAATGGCAACACACACACACACACACACACACACACACACACACACACACACACACACACACACACACACACACAGAGGCAGAGAACACGTGCTACAAGAACCGATACCCCCCCCCCCACCCCACCTCACCCCCACCCCCTCCCCAAAAGCAGGAATTCGATGCCGTTTGCTCCACGAGGCCAGAAAAGCATCAATGGTGTGACTGATATATGTGCTGGGTGTATTGACTTGATTTCATTCGTATCGTCCAGTATTGTGTTTCCCGAAGAACAGTGGAGATTAGAAACATGCCAGGCCAATCTCTCTCTCTCTCTCTCTCTCTCTCTCTCTCTCTCTCTCTCTCT
>NC_134905.1:19130565-19173065 GCF_041734735.1 Babylonia areolata
TCTCTTTCTCTAGTCCCCTGGTCTTGAATTGTAGTCCATGGCCAAAGTTCTTTAAAACATTTTCGTTCGTTCGTTCTCTCTCTCTTCCTTTCTCTCTCTTCTGTTTTGTTTTGTTTCGTTTTGTTCTCACTTTTCTTTTTCTTTCAATTTTCTCCGGCGTTCCACTCCAAGGTTTTTAATTTCCTGGTTTCCATGGTAACACGTCAAGGCTGGTAGCCATAAAACGCCTGGCGTCCATCCAGCGATCTGTCTCGTTCTTTCCAACAGGTTAAGATTTTCTTTTTCTTTTTTTTAAATTTTATTTTTGACTTACTTGTGTAAGCAAAGTGAGTCTATGTTTTAACCCGGTGTTCGGTTGTCTGTGTGTGTGTGTGTGTGTGTGTGTGTGGTAAACTTTAACATTGACATTTTCTCTGCAAATACTTTTTCAGCTGACACCAAATTAGGCATAAAAATAGGAAAAATTCAGTTCTTTCCAGTCATCTTGTTTAAAACAATATTGCACCTCTGGGATGGGCACAGAAAAATAAAAAACGAAGCCTAATTATATGCAAACTGCATTTACTGTTATATTTATATTTTTCATTGTATTCTCTAAACTTGGCACTTTGATCTGATATTCTGACACAACAACAAGAGCAGTCATTATTATCATTTTTTGTTCAAACAGGAACTTGTTTTGCTAAGCATGGAAGTTTTTATTTATTTTGCAAACGTTTTTGGTGCAGATCGTAAAAAAAGGGAAATTACTCTGTAATTAATGCTAGGGGACTTAATTTGCTTTAAACTGATCTTTCTCATCTTAAACATTACATTTGATTAGTTGTTTTTTTTTTTTATAAAGTGTATCACAAGTGAGTCTTGAAGGCCTTGCCTCTCTTGTTTATATTTGATCCTACCTTCAATTGAATTCTGGCAGTGAGATCGCAGTTCATGTAAAGTGTGGGCGCCCAGTCTGACAGTTTCAGTTTCAGTTTCAGTTTGAGTAGCTCAAGGAGGCGTCACTGCGTTCGGACAAATCCATATACGCTACACCACATCTGCCAAGCAGATGCCTGACCAGCAGCGTAACCCAACGCGCTTAGTCAGGCCTTGAGAAAAAAAAAGTAAATAAATAATAGATAAATACATAAAAAAAACTACTACTAATAATTGTAATATGTATAAGGCGCAAAAACTTGAAGTCAACTATAAGCGTACAAAAAAAAGAAGATAATAATAATAATAATTTAAATAAATAAATAAATAGATTAAAAAAAAGAATAAATAGAAAAAAAAAATGTCTCACTTATGTCAAAGTACCAGTCTGACAGTGAAGACTTCATTGTCTGCCGGCCCCAACTGGACTGTCATGGATCTTTTTGTTCCGTGTCAGTTTGAAGGAAAATGCACTGTTGAATTGTGTTGTGTGTTGTATTGTATTGAATTGTATTGTATTGTATTTATTGTCTCCTCCTCCTCCTTTTTCTTCTTCTCCTTCTCCTACTCCTCCTCCTCTTTCTTCTTCTTCTTCTTGTTCCTCTTCTTTCTTCCTTCTCGTTCTTGTTTTCCTCCTCATCATTCTTGTTGTTGTTGTTGTTGTTGTTGTTGTTGTTGTTGTTGTTGTTGTTGTTGTTCTTCTTCTTCTTCTTCTTCTTCTTCTTCTTCTTCTTCTTCTTCTTCTTCTTCTTCTTCTTCTTCTTCTTCTTCTTCTTCTTCTTCTTCTTCTTCTTCTTCTTCTTCTTCATCATCTTCTTGTTCTTCTTTCCCCTTCCTCCTCCTTCTTCTTCTTCGTCTTCTCCTTCTTCTCATTATTGTTCTTGTTCCTCTTCTTTCTTCCTTCTCGTTCTTGTTCTCCTCCTCCTCCTTCTTCTTCTCTGTCTCTGTCTCTTTCTCTGTGTGTGTGTGTGTGTGTGTGTGTGTGTGTGTGTGTGTGTGTGTGTGTGTGTGTACGTACGTGATAATGTACCATTTGTTCTTTTCATTGCTTTGTTACTTTTAACTCACTCAGTACGGCCAGTCCTCTCTTCTCCTCTACACAGACCCCTCGGATGTCCAGTGGGTGGCTGAATGACCCAACCTTTAGCTTCCGTCGTCAGAATTGTGGTATTCTTTGTCAACATTCACCTCTTCAGTATAAGAGCCTTCCACTTGCAATATTTTGATGATGGTAACTGGGGTGAAACGCTGTTAACGTCGTCTCTTTCGCCGTTCGTATGGAGAGAGTTAATAGACTATTCCAGTTACCATTCGTATTTATGGCTCTTATTATTTTACTTTATTTCATTATATATCTATGTTTTGTGTCGTTCTTTATTTTAATGTTTTGTGTCGTTAAATGGGCAGAATTGTAAAAAGGCCTTTACTGCGCCTAATTCTTTACGCATTAAAGATTCAATCAATCAATATTCTTTCTTCTTCTTCTCCTTCTCCTCCTCCTCCTCGTCCTCCTCCTCCTTCTTCTCCTTCTTCTTTCCGCTATGTAGATGCTTGACCAGCAGCATAATCCAACAAACTGGTCTGGACTCGAGTGCATGCATATATATATATATATATATATATATATATATATATATATATATATATATATATATATATATATATATATATATTGCGTACCTGTCATAGTGCATTTCTTCTATCGAATTTTGCCAGAGGACAAAATGCATTCCTACCCCCCCTCCCACCCCCCACCCCCATCCTCTCCCCGCCCGCCATTTGAATTTTTTTTTTTATATCATGAAAAACGACAAATACAAAATTACATGTTCATTTGGTATGTTCTTTTGTATTGTCTTCACTTAATGAAACACTTATGCAGAAAGACACTTATGTTGCTATGGGCTCTTTTTCATGTGCAACAAGTGCGTGTTGCATACGGGACCTCGAGTCGGTTTACAGTCTCACCCGAATGACTAGACGCTTCAGTTCTTTGATTTTCCAATCAGTCATATTTGGGAGAAAAAAGGGTGGGACCGAGGTACACGTGTTTTACACACACACACACACACACACACACACACACACACACAAACCAACCAACCAACCAATCAACCAAACAACCAAACAAACAACAACAAAAAAAAACCCAACAAACAACACCTCCAAGTCTCTTCCCCAAATCTAACATTCCCACTCTCCTGCCGAGACCAAAGACATTGTCACCGGAAGTGTCCTCTTGGCAAACCACTCCAGGACCCCAGAGTGTCTTCGTGCTGGGCACGATACCTGCAGATTAAAAAACTACTCTCTCTCTCTCTCTCTCTCTCTCTGTCAACTCTCTTTCTCTCTCTCTCTGTCAACTCTCTCTCTCTCTCGTCTCTCTCTCAAATCTCTCTCTCTCAACACACTCTCTCTCTCTGTCTCTCTCTCTCTCTCTCTGTCAACTCTTTCTCTCTCTCTCTCTCAACTCTCTCTCTTTCTCTCTCTCTCTCAACTTTGTCTCTCTCTCAACTTTGTCTCTCTCTCTCTCTCTCTCTCTCTCCTCTCTCTCTCAACACACACTCTCTCTCTGTCTCTGTCTCTCTCTCCCTGTGTCTCTCCATCCCATCTCCTGTGTGCGTACGCTATCATTTTAATCCCTGAAAAACAAAACACATCCAAACACACACACACACACGCGCGCGCGCGCGCGCACACACACACACACACACACACACAACCAAACCAAACCAAAACAACACGAAATCAAATAAACGAAACCCCGAAAACTTGCAGGTCTTAGTGGCCGACACTGCTTTACACCGCACAGGGTGCTGACCGTATTCCATCACTTGGCTGGGGATGAAACTGTGGATGTCCTATATAGTAAGTTCCCCCGTTTACACCACTGAAGAGGCCCTGTACGGGTTTCCATTGAGAATTAATTCCGGATTGCTCGCTTGGGCCTTTGTGTGTGTGTGTGTGTGTGTGTGTGTGTGTGTGTGTGTGCCGGTTTTTGACATCGCTCTTTAAGTTTGTCTGGTGTATGAAAAAAAAGAAAAAAGAAAGAAGAAAAAAAAAGGAAAAAAAAAGAAAAAAAGAAAAAAGAAAAAAAAAGAAAAAGCATGTATGCAATTTTTCTATGCCCCCAGTGAGAACGTGGAATAAAATACTTGCCTCGCCTTGCCTTCCCTTGAAAACTGAACCTTGGCAATAGTCCCATATGACGCAAGTGTCCATGTGCACAATTGTCCATTTTCGCAATTGGGCTGTATTAGCCTGGGGAATTGCCGAGACGGTTGGGCTACACTGAGGGGGTGGGAGTGTGGAGGGTTGGGGGGGGGGGGGGGGGGGGGGGGCTGGGGGGGTTAAGGGGACATGAGAAGCACCGGTAGGGCTGTGTAAATTTGGATGCGTCGTAAGTTCTGTTTCTGTGTGTATTTTGTCTGTTTCTGTGTGTCTTTCTCTGTTCCTCTCTAAACTGATGGCTGAGCTGCATGCTCCGATTACTTGTTATATGATAGTCAGTCGTGTCCGATTATGACCACCAGAACAGCAGAGGAGGCAACTGCTGTTCCGACTATAATTTTGGGCTAGAATTTGATTATAGTGGAGAGTGTCTTGCCCAAGTTACATCCCCACTCTCTCGGCCAAGAGGGTTTTAGGACAGTCGGCATTTGGGATGGTTCCCAAAGGCCAACTAGCCCACATGGCTGCAGCACTAAGAACCAGTGCAATTTTGCAATTTTATCTCCTAGTTTGAGAGTTATAGTCCTTCACAAAAGACTAAGCTGTAAATGATTTCCCATTGACTGGAGAAACCACTGATAATACAGCTCTCACTTTGCTGTTGGCCCAAATGTAAAACTTATGTCAATATTTGATATAAGCCGAGTGTTCACTTGTTACAGACACTTTAACATACATCTTTCGATCTATGAATTGGATAAAAAGCTACTTTCCCTAAAGCATTTAAAACTGAAGAGCAAAACTGATCGCTTGTTACAAATCAGAGGATATCCCAGATCCTTCAAACAAAAGACCGGTATCCAGTATTTCTGTTCTGTCGACGGAAACCGTTAGAAAAACAACACTGACACACAAATAAAACATATTTCACATCACTTTGATATTGATGAAATTTTTGTATCCAGCCCATTCTGGCATCAGACAAAAACATTCACGCCATGCAGGATTAGTTGATCTTGTAGATGACTGGCCTTCCATTGCCAATAACAACAAATATTGTGGTGTTTTGTTTGCAGATTTAAAGAGAGAGAGAGAGAGAGAGAGAGAGAGTTTCAGTTTCAGTTTCACTTTCTCAAGGAGGCGTCACTGCGTTCGGACAAATCCATACACGCTACACCACATCTGTTGAGCAGATGCCTGACCAGCAGCATAACCCAACGCGCTTAGTCAGGCCTTGAGTGCATGCTTACATATTTGTGTACCTATGAAAGTGGATTTCATTTTACGTAATTTCGCCAGAGGACAACACTCTCGTTGCCATGGGTTCTTTTTCAGTGCGCCAAGTGCGTGCTGCACACGGGACCTCGGTTTATCGTCTCATCCGAAAGACTAGACGCTCAGTTTGATTTTCCAGTCAAACTTAGGAGAAAGGGCGAGAGCGGGATTCGAACCCACACCCTCACGGACTCTCTGTATTGGCAGCTGAGCGTCTTAACCATTCTGCCACCTTCCTCCTAGAGAGAGAGAGAGAGAGAGAGAGAGAGCCTTTTATGTGACAGACCACAGCCTCTTAGAAAACTTCAACTATACGGTCTGTCAGTCAGCTGGTACTCTTTGTATGCTTTTCTATTATCCGCGGAAATAAGCAATTTTGTCTAGTATTGTCTTACGTCTATCTCTGTGTGTGTGTGTGTGTGTGTGTGTGTGTGTGTGTGTGTGTGTGTGTGTGTGCGCGCGCCTGCGCGCTCGTGTTTGTATCTGTGTGTGTGTGTGTGTGTGTGTGCGCACGCGTGTTGGACTGACACACAATACGAGTAATGTGTACTCTTCAAAAGCTGGGAGAGGCATACACAACAGTTTCAGTAGCTCAAGGAGGCGTCACTGCGTTCGGACAAATCCATATGCGCTACACCACATCTGCCAAGCAGATGCCTGACCAGCAGCGTAACTCAACGCGCTTAGTCAGGCCTTGAGAAAAAAAAAAGAAAGAAAGAAAAAAAAAAAAAAAAGAACAGATAAATAACCTCAGAGAGAAAATGTAGAGAACCAGACAGATGAGATACACACACACACACATACGCACACACACACACACACGCACGCACGCACACACACACACAAGCACACAGTGGACAGCCAGACAGCCTGACAGCCAGACAAACATACAGACAAAGTTCAGCATCATTACAATTTCATCGACCGTATATCATTCGTCAGAACACGAAGCAGGAACAATTGTCTAACTGTCTCTCTGAAATGTCACGGTCGAATTCGGCCCTTTGCCGGCAAATATTGGCATACCCATCAGTGCTGTCCTCTCTCTCTCTCTCTCTCTCTCTCTCTCTCTCTCTCTCTCTCTCTCTCTCTCTCTATGTGATACAAAGACAGACACAGAGACTGACAGACAAACAAACAGCACCCAGAGAGAGAGAGAGAGAGAGAGAGAGAGAGAGAGAGGAGATGCTGGCAGACAGACAGAGGCACACACACACACACACACACACACACACACACACACAGAGAGAGAGAGAGTGTGTGTGAGACAGATACAGAGACAGTGAGAGACAGAGACTGACAGACAGACAGACAGCAGAGAGAGAGAGAGAGAGAGAGAGAGAGAGAGAGAGAGAGAGAGAGCGATGCTGACAGACAAAGGCACACACACACACACACACACACACACACACACACACACACACACACACACACACACACACACAGAACAAACTAACGAACGAACGAACGAACGAACGAACTTTCATTTCAAGAGGGTAAGGGAATAAGCATAATTGCTTTTTTTACATCCGGCACTCTGGGGGGTGGGGGGTGGGGGGTGGGGGGAGATAGAGAGAGAGAGAGAGAGAGAGAGAGAGAGAGAGAGAGAGATTATAACGTGGCTAGTGATGTCAATATTGTAGTATGATCAACTGCAAACAGAAACAAAAACAAACAAACAAACAAAAAAGAATCATACCCCAAAAAGTCGCCGATACCGGTTTTTAAGTTTTGTTGTACGTTCGACGGGCGCAATAGCCGAGTGGTTAAAGCGTTGGACTGTCAATCTGAGGGTCCCGGGTTCGAATCACGGTGACGGCGCCTGGTGGGTAAAGGGTGGAGATTTTTCCGATCTCCCAGGTCGTAACATATGTGCAGACCTGCTAGTGCCTGAACCCCCTTCGTGTGTATATGCAAGCAGAAGATCAAATACGCACGTTAAAGATCCTGTAATCCATGTCAGCGTTCAGTGGGTTATGGAAACAAGAACATACCCAGCATGCACACCCCCGAAAACGGAGTATGGCTGCCTACATGACGGGGTAAAAACGGTCATACATGTAAATGCCCACTCGTGTGCATACGAGTGAATGTGGGAGTTGCAGCCCAAGAACGAAGAAGAAGAAGAAGGAGTTGTACGTTCAAAAGGGAAAAAAGCTTCAGTTTAATCAAATTTTCAAATGTTGCCCAGATACTCTTTTGGGGGTTGAAAGACATTTGTTGTGCAGTGGTCCTTTTTGCAGTGGTCCTTTTTGCAGTGGTCCTTCACACTCCAATAGAAAAGAAAAGAAAACTAAAACTTGAAATGTGTGTGTGTGTGTGTGTGTGTGTGTGTGTGTGTGTGTGTGTGTGTGTGTGTGTGTGTGTGTGTGTGTGTGTGCGTGCGCGCGCGCGCGTGTGCATGAGTGCCTGTGTATGTGTGAATCACCCACACACACACGACACACACACACTAAGTGTATATGGCAAGGAAAGTGCACCCTCGTCATCTATTATTCGGGCAATTATTCCCCTTGGGACTGTGTGCCTGACCAAACCAAACGTGCGGTGTTTGTACAGACGTGACTGGTACACAGGGCAGGGGTGGGGAGGGAGTTGGGGGGTTGGGGATTGTGTGTGTGTGTGTGTGTGTGTGTGTGTGTGGGTGGGTGGGGGAGGGGGATGGGGGGTGAGCCAGACGAGAGGGGGGGGCGGAGTGGTGGGCAGGGGGTGGTGGAAGAGAAGCAGCGTGAGAGATAGCAGGAGACAAGTAGAATGATAACAAAACTGAAGAAGAAGAAGAACAACAACGACAACAAAGCAAACAACAACACCAAGGAGAAGAAGAAGACGAAGACAACGACGACGACGACGAAGAAGAAGTAGTAGTAGAAGAATAATAAGAAGAAGAACAAGAAGAAGAAGAAGAACAACAACAACTGAGAAATTCACGACAAACAAAAGAAATGTTTTCACTCAGCACACAGACAGAAACCATGAAACGTTCCAAAGCCGGTAGGGTTAAAAAAAAAAAAACACACACAAAAACAACAACAACAAAAAAAACAAAACAACCCAACTCCACAGCTGCTGATGTGCCCCCTCCCCCCCCCACTCCTCTCCTTCTCCCTTCTCCTCCGCCGCCCGCCCTCAGCCCCCCACCCACTCTCTCCCGCGACCCCTTCCCCTCCCAACCCAACCACCCCCCACTTGTCCCACTTTTGTCTAGCCCTGAATCGATTCCTGGAGAAGAGAATCCACAGAACCTGTTCCCAGGGGCTGTAACTGCTGCCTACAAACCTCTCCCACCCCTCACCCCCTAAACAACAACAACAACAACAACTGTTCCTTCACGGCCTGCCCCTAAACTGTTCACCCATCTCTGCTACTGCTTTTATATTTTAATTTTCTTTTTCTTCTTCTTCTTCCCCCCCCCCCCCACCCCTTCTTTCCCTAATTTCCCCTGTTAACTCTCTCCATACCAACGGCGAAAGAAAACGACGTTAACAGCGTCTCACCCCAATTACCATCAAAATATTGCCAGTGGAAGGCTCTTATACTGAAGACGTGAATGTTGACAAAGAATACCACAATTCTGACGACGGAAGCTAAAGGATGGGTCATTCAGACACCCACTGGACATCCGAGGGGTCTGTGTAGAGGAGAAGAGAGGACTGGCCGTACTGAGTGAGTTAAAACAAAAAGTGACGCCTTGCATTGCCTTTTCCCAGCCTGTGTAAGCCAGATGAGAAGTGAGAAATGGCTGGGTTTGGGTAATGTTCGTGTAGCATGATCTCCGGCCATAAATTGTGGACCGTGCAAATCTTCTCCCTCCGACAACAACGTTTGAGAGAGAGGGGAAAAAAAAGGAAAGAAAAGAATGAAAGAAAGAAAGAAAGAAAGAAAGAGACACGCACACAGAAAGAGGGTGGGCAGGCAAGAGAGAGAGGAGGTGGCAAGAGAGAGAGAGAGAGAGGGGTGAGGGGGCGAGAGAGAGAGGGGGGAGGGGGCAAGAGAGAGAGAGAGGCAAGAGAGAGATGGGGGGACAAGAGAGAGAGAGACAAGAGAGAGAGAGAGAGACAAGAGAGAGAGAGAGAGAGGGAGGGGGGAGGGGGCAAGAGAGAGATGGGGGGACAAGAGAGAGAGAGACAAGAGAGAGAGAGAGAGAGAGGCAAGAGAGAGAGAGAGAGAGAGGGGTGAGGGGGCAAGAGAGAGATGGGGGGGACAAGAGAGAGAGAGAGGGGGAGGGGGCAAGAGAGAGATGGGGGGACAACAGAGAGAGAGGGGCGAGGGGGCAAGAGAGAGATGGGGGGACAACAGAGAGAGAGGGGGGAGGGGGCAAGAGAGAGATGGGGGGGACAACAGAGAGAGAGGGGGGGAGGGGGGCAAGAGAGAGATGGGGGGACAAGAGAGAGAGAGGGGGGGGAGGGGGCAAGAGAGAGATGGGGGGACAACAGAGAGAGAGGGGGGGAGGGGGCAAGAGAGAGATGGGGGGACAACAGAGAGAGAGGGGGGGAGGGGGCAAGAGAGAGATGGGGGGACAACAGAGAGAGAGGGGGGGAGGGGGCAAGAGAGAGATGGGGGGGACAAGAGAGAGAGAGGGGGGAGGGGGGCAAGAGAGAGATGGGGGGACAACAGAGAGAGAGGGGGGAGGGGGCCAGAGAGAGAGAGAGGGGGGGCAAGAGAGAGCGGCAAGAAAGAGAGAGGCAAGAGAGAGAGAGAGAGGCGAGAGAGAGAGAGAGAGGCAAGAGAGAGAGAGGGGGGAGGGGACAAGAGAGAGAGAGAGGGGGAAGGGGGCAAGAGAGAGAGAGGCAAGAGAGAGAGAGGGGGGGGCAAGAGAGAGCGGCAAGAAAGAGAGAGGCAAGAGAGAGAGAGAGAGGCGAGAGAGAGAGAGAGATGGGACAAGAGAAAGAGAGAGAGAGAGGGGGGAGGGGGAGGGGGCAAGGGAGAGAGAGAGGCAGACAGACAGTGAGAGAATGACAATGACGATGCCAGTGGTTTATTTGTTAGGAGTGAGCCAGGAACAAAACTACTGAATGATGAATCACACAGTATGAAAAATATATCATTGCACACACACGAGAGAGAGAGAGAGAGAGAGAGAGAGAGAGAGAGAGAGAGAGAGCTCTTCATAAATGATCCAAATTTGGATCATGTGTACTTCTGCAATGCTTTACAATGTATTTCGAAGACTGGAACAACACAAACAAACAAAAAAAAAAAAAAAAAAAAAAAAAAAAAAAAAAAAAAAAAGAAGAAGAAGAAAAAACGAAGAAGAAATAATCATCGTTTTCAGTGTTATCAAAATCAACAACAATTATATGATTTTCGAGAATACCTCTCGTTAACATTAATTTTATTTCCCACATCCCAAGCCTGTATCTATACAATGTCTGTCTAATGACAATAGTAATGGAATCAATATATCTCTCTGGCTCCCAAGTGATTCGAAATGAGTGATATATGTGGAGTGATGGCCTAGATAACACGTCCGCCCAGGAAGCGAGAGAATCTGAGCGCACTGGTTCGAATCACGGCTCAGCCGCCGACATTTTTTCCTCCTCCACTAGACCTTGAGTGTTGGTCTGGACGCTAGTCATTCGGATGAGACGATAAATTAAACCGAGGTCCCGTGTGCAGCATGCACTTAGCGCAAGTAAAAGAAAGAACACACGGCAACAAAAAGGTTATTCTTGGCAAAATTGTGAAGAAAAATCCAACTTCGATAGGAAAAACAAATAAAACTGCACGCAGGAAAAGTACAAAAAAAAAAAGAAAAAGAAAAAAAAGAAGAAAAAAAAAAAAAGGGTGGCGCTGTAGTATAGCGACGTACTCTCCCTGGGGAGAGCAGCCCGAATTTCACTGACACAGAGAAATCTGTTGTGATAAAAAGAAATACAAATACTTCAGTTTCAGTTTCACTTTCTCAAGGAGGCGTCACTGCGTTCGGACAAATCCATACACGCTACACCACATCTGTTGAGCAGATGCCTGACCAGCAGCATAACCCAACGCGCTTAGTCAGGCCTTGAGTGCATGCTTACATATTTGTGTACCTATGAAAGTGGATTTCATTTTACGTAATTTCGCCAGAGGACAACACTCTCGTTGCCATGGGTTCTTTTTCAGTGCGCCAAGTGCGTGCTGCACACGGGACCTCGGTTTATCGTCTCATCCGAATGACTAGACGCTCAGTTTGATTTTCCAGTCAAACTTAGGAGAAAGGGCGAGAGCGGGATTCGAACCCACACCCTCACGGACTCTCTGTATTGGCAGCTGAGCGTCTTAACCATTCTGCCACCTTCCTCAAATACAAATACAAATACATCAGAAAGCGATCACCCCCCACCAGGTTGGATGGAAACAGTCAATTAATTACCCGTTGTTTAATATATTCAGTTCAACAGTGTCGTTTCTTGTCCAGTCCTGCCATGGATCCAGACCTCTGAGAAAACCAAATGAATCTTGACACCTCTGTGTTTGTATCGCCCGGCAACAACATCGATGACAACAGCAACAGCTCCTTTTCCCTACCTCTTCCTTGTCTTCAGTTTTCGGCTTCAGTTTTTAGAGTTGTGCGTGCGTGTGAATGACTGGTGTGAAAGCGCTTACATTTGTCTCTGCGCAAGATTCAGTGCTATATAAATATTATTATTATTATTATTGTTGTTGTTGTTGTTGTTAATTTTAAATTGAGAAGTACAACTAACAACGACGAAACTGTAGGATTAACTCACTCAGTACGGCCAGTCCTCTCTTCTCCTCTATACAGACCCCTCGGATGTCCAGTGGGTGTCTGAATGACCCAACCTTTAGCTTCCGTCGTCAGAATTGTGGTATTCTTTGTCAACATTCACCTCTTCAGTATAAGAGCCTCCCGCTTGCAATATTTTGATGATGGTAGTTGGGGTGAAACGCTGTTAACGTCGTCTCTTTCGCCGTTCGTATGGAAAGAGTTCAAACCTTTGTTTCCCTCATCTACACGTGCTTCAAGTTCTGTCTGTCTGTCTGTCTGCCTGTCTGTCTCCATTTCTCTGGCTCCCTTTCCTTCCTGTATCTTTCTCCTTCTCTCTCTCTCTCTAACTCTCTCTCTCTCTCCCCTATTCCTGTCTAAACCCCCCCCCCCCCCACTCCCATCTCTCTCTCTCTTTTCATCCATGAAATCACCAGAAGCAACATATTGATTAAATCTCTTTCCTCCTCCTCCTCCTCCTCCTCCTCCTCTTTCTTCTTCCTCCTAGATCCTCCATCTTCTCTGTTTCTCTGTGATAACAATGACGAAGTGAAATAATGTTCGTGAGAAATTGAGATGAGCACACGGCAAGGGCTATATGTTCTCTGGCCTAGCTGCAAAAGATTGCTATGGGCATTGACTGACTGCCCCAGAAAAACAAACAAACAAACAAAAAAAACAACACAGAAACATACAACTTGTGGTGGTGTGTCCATCGAGATCGAGAAAAGACACATGTTTTTTCATCATCTTAGAAATGGGGGATGGGGGGGAGGGGTGGTGGTGGGGGGGGGGAGGAGGGGGGGAGATGAGAGGGGGTGGAGATGGTGAATAGTCCATCTGCGCACGAAGATGTTCGTGACAGTTGGGGGGGGGAAGAGAAAAGAAAGGTAGATTATTGTCAGGGAGATTGGGTGACCGTGACCTTCTGAAAGGAGGAAGTGCTGGCTAGAAAGCTAGGGTGGTGTGAAGGAGGCAGCGCGCTTTTTACGGTCCACGGGGGCGGATGCCTGGGGAGGAGGGGAGGGTTGGATAAACGGTGTCAGAGGTTCAGGGGTATCTTGGCGGGTTTCTGTGTGTGTGCTGCCTTGTGGCGGGAGCTCGCCATAGAAAGGGGAGATTGTGGGAGGATGGTTGGGTGCGCGCACGGGGGGGTGCTGGCGAGGAAGCTGGGATGAAATTAGGTGGGTGAAGATGAGGAAGGGGGTTTGCGAGACTCTGTGTCGGGGGGGCAAGGGCGATGAGAATGGGGGAGAGTGTGAGGATGATGTGGGTGGAAGTGGTCACTTGCGAGAGGAAGGGTACAAATTGGTAGGAGGACAGGGCTGACGGGGAGGTTTGCAGTTAAGCAGGGCAAGAAATGGGTTCAAGTGGAAGTGAGAAGAGAGAGATGTGGAACTGACGGGGTGTGGGGTGTGATGGACCTTGGGGAGGGAAGGGAGTGGAGGCTTGGAGGATGTGCGGGGTGACGGGGTGGCGGGTGGGGGGGGGGAGGGAAGGGATGGAGAAAGGGGGTAGAGGTGGGTGAGGAGGAGGATATGGGGTGACGGGGTGGCGGGGGGGGGGGTGGTGTGTGGGGAGGAAGGGATGGAGAAAGGGGGGTAGAGGTGGGTGAGGAGGAGGATGTGGGGTGACGGGGGTGACGGGTGGGGGCTGGGGGGGGAGGGAAGGGGATGGAGAAAGGGGGTAGAGGTGGGTGAGGAGGAGGATGTGGGGTGACGGGGGTGACGGGGTGGGGGTGGGGGGGGGGAGGGAAGGGATGGAGAAAGGGGGGTAGAGGTGGGTGAGGAGGAGGATGTGGGGTGGCGGGGTGGCGGGTGGTGGTGGGGGGGGAGGGGGAAGGGGATGGAGAAAGGGGGTAGAGGTGGGTGAGGAGGAGGATGTGGGGTGACGGGGTGACGGGTGGTGGGGGGGAGGGAAGGGAGGATGGAGAAAGGGGGGTTAGAGGTGGGTGAGGAGGAGGATGTGGGGGTGACGGGGTGACGGGGTGGTGGGGGGGGGAGGGAGGGATGGAGAAAGGGGGTAGAGGTGGGTGAGGAGGAGGATGTGGGGTGACGGGGTGACGGGTGGCGGGGGTGGAGGGAGGGGAGGGAAGGGATGGAGAAAGGGGGTAGAGGTGGGTGAGAGAAGGCGGATGTGTGGGTGGACGGGGTTGACGGGGGTGGCGGGTGTGGGGGGGGAGCGGGCAGGGAAGGGAAGGAGAAATGGGGGTAGAGGAGGAGTGATGGAGGAGGATGTGGGTGTTGCCGGCGTGAACGGGTGGGTGGGTGGGGGGGGGAGGGACGGGATGGAGAAGAAAGGGGGTAGAGGTAGAGGTGGAGGAGGAGGATGTGGGGTGACGGGGAGGTGACGGGTGGGGGGGGGTGGCGGTGCGGGGCGGGGAGGGGTATGGGCAGAGAAAGGGGGGAGAGGTGGGTGAGGCGGAGGGATGTGGGAGTGAGGTGACGGGGGGTGGTGACGGGTGCGGGTGGCTGGGTGGGGGTGAGGAGGGAAAGGGATGGAGAAGAAAGGGGGTAGAGGTGGGGTGAGGAGGAGGATGTGGGGTGAGGGGTGGGGTGGTCGGGATGGAGTTGGAAAAAGGGTAGGTGGTAGGAGGGATGTGGTGACGGTACTGTGGGGGAAAAGTGGAGATAAATGGGGAGCGTGGTGGGGGGAGGGTTGGTCACGGGGTGACGGAGGCTGGCGGGTGGGAGGCGACGAGGCGGCTGTTAACAAACGGTAAGGGTGAGGGGGTACTACAAGGAGACCAATTTCCGGTGGGGGGGGGGAGGCAGAGGGTCTACCCCGAGACCAAACTGGAGGGGAATTACTTCCCACTCGTACGTATGAACGCCCCACGGGGGCCTCCCCCGTTAACCCCCCCCCACCTCCCCCCCTCACTCCCCGCCCCTAACCCCCCTTATC
This sequence comes from Babylonia areolata, assembly GCF_041734735.1. NCBI lineage: Eukaryota > Metazoa > Mollusca > Gastropoda > Neogastropoda > Buccinidae > Babylonia > Babylonia areolata. Next base: position 19,145,546 of record NC_134905.1, read on the forward strand.
CCTCTCCCCTCTTACCCTCACCCCCCCCCTTAACCCCCCACCTCCCCCTCACCTCCCCCCCTTAACCCCCACCCTCCCCCTCACCTCCTCCCTTATCCCCACCTCCCCCTCACCTCCGCCCCTTAACCCCCACCTCCCCCCCTTAACCCCCACCTCCCCCTCACCTCCGCCCCCTTAACCCCCCACCTCCCCCCCTTAACCCCCACCTCCCCCTCACCTCCCCCCCTTAATCCCCACCTCTCCCTCACCTCCTCCCTTAACCCCCACCTCTCCCTCACCTCCTCCCTTAACCCCCCACCTCCCCCCTTAACCCCCACCTCCCCTTCACCCCCCCCTTAATCCCCACCTCTCCCTCACCTCCTCCCTTAACCCCCACCTCCCCCTCACCTCCCCCCCTTAACCTCCACCTCTCCCTCACCTCCTCCCTTAACCCCCACCTCCCCCTCACCTCCGCCCCTTAACCCCCACCTCCCCCCTTAACCCCCACCTCCCCCCTAAACCTCCCCCCCCACCCCCACGTCCCCCCCCCCTTAACCCCCACCTCCCCCACTTAACCCCTCCTCCCCCTTCCCTTATCTGGTTCTCAGCAAGCCAACAGAAGATGGGGAGAAAGAGGAAAGCAGTTGGTGAGGGAGAGGTGTGTGTATAGGGGGGGTGGGGAGGGGCTGAGGGGGGGGGGAGGAGCAGGTATTGGGTGCTGGAGAAGAGGTGGTGGTGGTGGGGGGGGGGGGGCTAGGGGGGGCGGGGGGGGGGAGGGGGGGGGGCTGATGCGGGGCGGGATAAAGTAGAGGAAAAGGGTAGACTCGGCAATGGTGGCGGCAGCAGCAGCATCGTCCGCTCAGAAATCTGCGTCCGTGTCAACTGGAGCCGTCAACCTCCTTCTCCCCTGTTAGCTTGCAAATGTATGCAAATGTATGCAACACTTCGTGGCCCTCTGGAGTCCTCCTTCGATACAAGCCTCCCCGGCCTCGTCTGGTTATTTCCCCTAGCTTTGTCTTATCTCCCTTGTCAAATTGCGTCGGTGTTGATGTTAGTGGTGGTGTTGAGGTGGTGGGATGGTAGTGGTGGTGATGGCGGCCGGTGGTGGTGAGGTGGTGGTAGTAGTGGTCGTGGTGGTGGTGGTTGTGGCAGGTGGTGGGTGATGGAGATGGTAGTGGTCAGTGATGGTGATGGTACTTCTTCTGCTCAGAAGGCAGCGGTCCCGACGTGCAATTCTGGAATTGTCTGAGTACTTACTAGCAGTTCAACGGAACTGATACAACCCGAACTGTGTGTGCAAGAATCGTTGGTACACTGTCAAGATAACTGTCTGCCCTTTTCTTTCCCCGATAGTCTTGTCTGAGACAAAATATAAACGCGAAATGAACCGATAACCAACGTTTGTTGAAATGATGGGGTCTCCCCTTCATTGCCAGACATGTGGAGTGATGGCCTAGAGGTAACGCGTCCCGCCTAGGAAGTGAGAGAATCTGAGCGCGCTGGTTCGAATCACGGCTCAGCCGCCGATATTTTCTCCCCCTCCACTAGACCTTGAGTGTTGGTATGGGCGCTAGTCATTCGGATGAGACAATAAACCGAGATTTTCGAGAATACCTCTCGTTAACATGAATTTTATTTCCCACATCCCAAGCCTGTATCTATACAATGTCTGTCTAATGACAATAGTAATGGAATCAATATATCTCTCTGGCTCCTAGTGATTCGAAATGAGTGATATATGTGGAGTGATGGCCTAGATAACACGTCCGCCCAGGAAGCGAGAGAATCTGAGCGCGCTGGTTCGAATCACGGCTCAGCCGCCGATATTTTCTCCCCCTCCACTAGACCTTGAGTGATGGTCTGGACGCTAGTCATTCGGATGAGACGATAAACCGAGGTCCCGTGTGCTCGCATGCACTTAGCGCACGTAAAAGAACCCACGGCAACAAAATGGTTGTTCCTGGCAAAATTCTGTAGAAAAATCCACTTCGATAGGAAAAGCAAACAAAACTGCACGCAGGAAATTTTTTTTTTAAAATAGAAAAAAAAAAAAAAAAAAAAAAAAAGAAAAAAAGGGGGATGGCGCTGCAGTGTAGCGACGCGCTCTCCCTGGGGAGAGCAGCCGACAATTTCACACGGAGAAATCTGTTGTGATAAAAAGAAATACAATGACACGAGCTGAACACGAGGCACGGACTGTGTGCCAACATCCCCGATACAAACAGCGATGGTCGCGTGCCAGGAATCTTGTCAGTGCACTGCGTGCAATCCGGCGTGTCGGCAGATATAACGAAATAATGATGGAGTCTCCCGTCGGTCCGACGGATGAGTAGGCAGGCAGGCTTATCTGTCAGTGTGTGTCCTCATATGGGAGAAGAGGCCGATTCTGGATGCGCAGCACTTCCCACAGGTGTTGCAAGGGAAAACGTCTCCACACGCTTCTCCTTAATGGCCAGCGTTCTATTGTTTTCAAACGTCTTTATGTCACTAGAGCACAGCATCCTCCAGCCAGAGCGGTCAAGGGCATCAGTTTCCCACGGGAAGCGATGTCTATGTCACAGGCTTTGAGGTTTGTCTTCAAGGTGTCCTTGAAGCGCTTGCAGGGTCTTCCAAGTTCACGGTGGCCTTCCTTCGGCTGGCCATACAAAAGCATCTTCGGGATCCTGCTGTCTGTCATGCGGACAACGTGTCCTGTCCAGCGTAGCTGGCACTGGATCAGCAGGCTTTCGATGCTGGGCAGGCCGCACCTCTCTAGGACCTGGAGGTTGGAGACCCTGTCTTGCCACTTTATGCCGAGGATCTTTCGTAGACATCTCTGGTGAAACTGCTCAAGTTGTTGAATGTGACGGGGGAGAGGGGGGTGGGGTGGGGGTGGGGGGACCGGAAAAAAAGAGAAGAAAAGAAGAAGATCGCAGAAGCCTTTGCAGGCTCATAACTATTATAAAGTCTTTCAGTCGTGTGTGTGTGTGAAGGGGGAGTGTGTGTGTGTGTGTGTGTGTGTGTGTGTGTGTGTGTGTGTGTGTGTGTGTGTGTGTGTGTTCAATTTCATTTAATGTCTATCGACATTAAGTGATATCAGACAGTGTGTGTGTGTGTGTGTGTGTGTGGTTGTGTGTGTGGTGTATCTGTGTGTGTGTGTGTGTGTGTGTGTGTGTGTGAAGTGTATCTGTGTGTGTGTGTGTGTGTGTGTGTGTGTGTGTGTGTGTGTGTGTGTGTTCAATTTGATTTAATGTCTATCCACATTAAGTGATATCAGACAGTGTGTGTGTGTGTGTGTGTGTGTGTGTGTGTGTGTGCGTGCGTGCGTGCGTGTGTGTGCACATGTATGTATGCATGTGTGTGTGTGTGTGAGCGCGCGCGCGCGCGCGTGTGTGTGTGTGTGTGTGTGTGTGCGTACGCGTGTATGTGTGTGCAGAGCTGCCACAGGGTGCCATTCCGGGTGACCGCCATGGGGTGTTGCTGGTCAGCCACTGGTGAGAAAGAGAACCATTCCGACTTCATCATCGACGTGGAGAAAATACTACACGATTATGTCTGGAAAAGTTTCAAAGCCAGGAGGTAATTCTCTCTGTAATGCCTTTAATTTGTATCACTCTTTTTTGTCACAACAGATTTCTCTGTGTGAAATTCGGGCTGCTCTCCACAAAGAAAGCGCGTCTGTTGCTACACTACAGCGCCACCCCTTTTTTGGGGGGGTGGGGGGGTGGGGGTGGGGGGGGGTATTTTTTCCTGCCTCCAGATTTTCTACGTTTTTCTATCGAAGTGGATTTTTCTACAGTATTTTGCCAGGGACAAGCCTCTTTTGTTACCGTGGGTTCTTTTACGTGTGCTATGTGCATGCTGTAAAACGGGACCTCGGTTTATCGTCTCATCCGAATGACTAGCGTCCAGACTACAACTCAAGGTCTAGTGGAGGGGGAGAAAATATCTGCGGCTGAGCCGTGCTACGAACCAGTGCGCTCAGATTCTCTCGCTTCCTATGCAGTCGCGTTACCTCTAGGCCATCACTCCACTGTATGTCTGGAACGATTTCAAAACCATCAGGTACTTATGTCTGGCATACTTTTGTGTGTGGAACGATTTCAAAAACCAGCATGTAATTATGTCTGGCATACCTTCATGTCTGGAACGATTTCAAAACCATCAGGTACTTATGTCTGGCATACTTTTGTGTGTGGAACGATTTCAAAAACCAGCATGTAATTATGTCTGGCATACCTTCATGTCTGGAACGATTTCAAAACCATCAGGTACTTATGTCTGGCATACTTTTGTGTGTGGAACGATTTCAAAAACCAGCATGTAATTATGTCTGGCATACCTTCATGTCTGGAACGATTTCAAAACCATCAGGTACTTATGTCTGGCATACTTTTGTGTGTGGAACGATTTCAAAACCAGCATGTAATTATGTCTGGCATACCTTCATGTCTGGAACGATTTCAAAACCATCAGGTACTTATGTCTGGCATACTTTTGTGTGTGGAACGATTTCAAAACCAGCATGTAATTATGTCTGGCATACCTTCATGTCTGGAACGATTTCAAAACCAGCAGGTCATTCACGTCTGTCTGGAACGATTTTAAAACCAGCAGGTAATCTGTCTGGCATACCTGTATGTCTGGAACGATTTCAAAACCAGCAGGTAATTACGTCTGGCATACCTTTATATCCGTAACGATTTTAACTCTCTCCATACGAACGGCGAAAGAGACGACGTTAACAGCGTTTCACCCCAATTACCACCATCAAAATATTACAAGCGGAAGGCTCTTATACTGAAGAGGTGAATGTTGACAAAGAATACCACAATTCTGACGACGGAAGCTAAAGGTTGGGTCATTCAGACACCCACTGGACATCCGAGGGGTCTGTGTAGAGGAGAAGAGAGGACTGGCCGTACTGAGTGAGTTAAAACCAATGAGTAATTATGTCTGGCACACCACTTTCTCTGGAACACCTTTCCAGCCATACGATATACCTTCAAAATGTCTGGTACAGCATTGCAACCAGTATGTAATTATGTCTGGCATACATTTATTTATCCTGGGACGCCTTTCTAACCAGAAGTTACAGCTTTTCAGTGTCTGGTACAGCTTTAACTCCAATATCTGGTACAGCCTTACAACCAGTATGTAATTATGTCAACATAAAATTATGTGCAGACCTGCTAGTGCCTGAACCCCCTTCGTGTGTATACGCACGCACAAGATCAAAATACGCACGTTAAAGATCCTGTAATCTTTGTGAGTATTTGGTGGGTTATGGAAACAAGAACATACCCAGCATGCACCCCCCCACGCCCCCGCCTGAAAACGGAGTATGGCTGCCTACATGGCGGGGTAAAAACGGTCATACACGTAAAAGCCCACTCGTGTGCATACGAGTGAACGGGGGAGTTGCAGCCCATGAACGAAGAAGTCCCAGGTAAAATTATTATTTGTAAAAATCCATTTTTGATAGTAAAACATAATTATACACTTTTCCCATGGTTCAACTTTTACCGAAAGTGACAGGCGTCAGAATCGTAAGTAATTTAGTATTTTCTTTCCACTCAAATAACACCTCTGTTGGCTCTGCATACAATGTCTTTTTAGGGATGGTTTCAATAACATTTTGTTTTGCGTTGGTTTGCTTATCAATCTGCGTTGGTTTTTTTAATTTTTTTTAAATTATTTTTTTTTTATTGTTTCTTGAAGTAAACCAGTGTCACGATTTTTGTTTTTTCATGTTATGGTCTGTTGAATGAAGAAGGTCCAAAGTCAGTTCTCAGTCATTTTCATTCGTTGTATCAAATTTTCCTTCCTTCAAAGACCCTAAATTTACCTTCACATACCGATTACTTTGTCTGTCAGTCATGATCAGGTTGTCCGATGACGTTATGCTGTGCGCCTGTGACATATGACGTCATGGTGTGTGTGTGTGTGTGTGTGTGTGTCTGTGACCAATGACGTCATGACTTTCGCTACGTGTTATCTATGTGCCTGTGAGTAGTGATGACGTCACGCTGCACGTGTCTTGTGACTAATGACGCCATGACTGCTTTGCTCTGTGCTGTCTGTGTGCCTGCCTGTGAGCACTGAACGAGCGAGATACTGCGTGCCTCAGTGTGACTAAAAGAAGCCACGACTGCTTTGCTCTGTGCTGTCTGTGTGCCTGCCTGTGAGCACTAAACGAGCGAGATACTGCGTGCCTCAGTGTGACTAAAAGACGCCATGACTGCTTTGCTCTGTGCTGTCTGTGTGCCTGCCTGTGAGCACTGAACGAGCGAGATACTGCGTGCCTCAGTGTGACTAAAAGAAGCCATGACTGCTTTGCTCCCCGTGGTGGGGGGGTGACCCGCCTATGCAGGCCCTTCTGGCAGAAGCTGTGCCTGCGCCGCAAGGACTTCCACCTCGACGTGCCCATGAACTACTTCCACTTCGAAAAGATCTTCCAGGATGTGGCCCCCCCCAAGACCGACCCAGCCCTCGCACCCATCACCACCACCACCACCTCCCAGCGGCCACCCACCCTGGCGCAGGGTGTGACGCACATGGGTCGTGACGTCACCCACAACGCGGGCTACGTCACGGCTCTCAGCACGGACTTCACCAACGGCACCGGCAAGGAGCAGACCTACACCTTCCGCTTCGAGAAGACGCGCAAGGCCTCCATGGCCGTGACCTTTCAGAAGGGGTTCACGGTCGGGGGCAAGGTCAACTTCTCCCTGGGCCTGCCGAGGCTGCCCGCCGCGGGCGGCAAGTGCTCTGTGGGCGGGGAGGTGGACATGCGCATCAACGTGTCCAAGACGACGGGGGAGACGGTGGAGGAGACCCTGACGTGGACGGCCAGCAGTGACATCAAGGTGGCCGAACACTCCAACTACACGGCAGAGGTGAGGTGAGGTCAGACCAGGCCAGGCCAGGCCAGATGAGATGAGAAAAGACGGGGCAGGATATGATAAGATTATTATTATTATCATTATCATTATTATGAGCATTTACGCCCAATCTTGAAAATAACTCCTAGACGTTTACAAATATATAACACATATGTAAATATCAAACATGGAAAAACTGAACACAAGATACCAAACATTATCAAAAATTATTCAGTGATGTAAGTCAATGACCCATGTAACAGGGTACATGTCGTGATGGAAGTCAATGACCCATGTAACAGAGTGTAAGTATGGTGTAAATCAATGACCCATGTAACAGGGTACAAGTCAAGATGGAAGTCAATGACCCATGTAACAGAGTGTAAGTATGGTGTAAATCAATGACCCGTGTAACGCGGTACAAGTCAAGATGGAAGTCAATGACCCATGTAACAGAGTGTAAGTATGGTGTAAATCAATGACCCGTGTAACGCGGTACAAGTCAAGATGGAAGTCAATGACCCATGTAACAGAGTGTAAGTATGGTGTAAATCAATTACCCGTGTAACAGGGTATAACTCATGATGTAAGTCAATGACCCATGTAACAGAGTGTAAGTATGGTGTAAATCAATGACCCGTGTAACAGGGTATAACTCATGATGTAAATCAATGACCCATGTAACAGACTGTAAGTATGGTGTAAATCAATGACCCGTGTAACGCGGTACAAGTCAAGATGGAAGTCAATGACCCATGTAACAGAGTGTAGGTATGGTATAAATCAATGACCCGTGTAACAGGGTATAACTCACGATGTAAGTCAATAACCCATGTAACACGTGATGTACGTCGTCAATGACGCATGTAACAGAAGTGTACGTATGGTATAAAATCAATGACCCATGTAGCAGGGTATAATTCGCGATGTACGTCAAAGACCCATGGCAAGAGAGTATGTGACTCATGACGTAATTCAATGACGCATGTAAAAAGTGATGAATGTCAACAACCCAAGCTGCCCTGCCTCATCAAGGTGCCACTCACTGTGCGACGTGCAGGTGCTGCTGTCGGAAGTCCCCGTCTCCTACACCTTCACAGTGCGGACCAAGATGTACATGCCGCACGTGGGCGCCCCGGTCACGGTGACCCGCAGGAAGGGCGGGGACTTCCGCTGGACCAAGATCATCAACGACCTGGAGCTGGTCTTCGCCAACTACCGGAACGCCGTGGACTTCCACCCGGAGCCCGCGGGCTCGAGCGCCGCCACCTCCTCCGTCATCTTCACCACCACGGGCATCGTGGACGGCGTGCGGCTCTCCAACCAGAGGATCCTGCTGAACGGGAAGCCTCTCCAGGGGTCTTCGTCTCCAGAGCACTGCCCTCAAGGACCTCCCTTCCCACGGTCCGCCCTCCACAACGGCGGCGTGGTGACGTCAGACCCGGACGACACGGAGCAACCACCGCCCACAGCAGGGAGGATGTTGGCGCTGGCTTCTTCCCACCAGTCCCCTCCCATCAAGGAGGTGCCGGGGAGGGAGGAGGAGGTGGTGGAGGAGGATGGCGGGGTGGGAGAATCGAACCCTCCTGTCGCTGTGTCTGCGCGAGGGCAGGCGAGTCGTCCTGCGGCGCCTCCAATCACTATCACCACGGGTTCCCTGGCCTCCTCGCCTCTCTCCGACACTGGGTCCCCAGACAGCAAGAAGTCCCAGGCCATCACCACTGTGTGACTGGCTGATGCTGTCTGCATCCCGCCCCCTCCGTTCATCACAGGTACCTCTCTTAGTGCTCTCCTGTTTGCGTCCTGTCAGTGACTTTACTCTCACACCGGTGACCGTGTTCTCCTGGTTTCTGCGTCCTGTCAGTGACTTTACTCTCACACCGGTGACCGTGTTCTCCTGTTTTCAATGTCCTGTCAGTGACTTTACTCTCACACTGGTGACCGTGTTCTCCTGTTCGTTTTCTGCGTCCTGTCAGTGACTTTACTCTCACACCGGTGACCGTGTTCTCCTGTTTTCTGCGTCCTGTCAGTGACTTTACTCTCACACCGGTGACCATGTTCCCCTGTTTTCTGCGTCCTGTCAGTGACTTTACTCTCACACCAGTGACCCTGTTCTCCTGTCCGTGACTTTACTCTCACACCAGTGACCGTGTTCTCCTGTTTTCAATGTCCTGTCAGTGACTTTACTCTCACACCGGTGACCGTGTTCTCCTGTTTGTTTTCTGCGTCCTGTCAGTGACTTTACTCTCACACCGGTGACCGTGTTCTCCTGTTTTCAATGTCCTGTCAGTGACTTTACTCTCACACCGGTGACCGTGTTCTCCTGTTTTCTGCGTCCTGTCAGTGACTTTACTCTCACACCGGTGACCGTGTTCTCCTGTTCGTTTTCTGCGTCCTGTCAGTGACTTTACTCTCACACCAGTGACCGTGTTCTCCTGTTTTCTGCGTCCTGTCAGTGACTTTACTCTCACACTGGTGACCATGTTCTCTTGTTCTGTGTCCTGTCAGTGACTTTACTCTCACACTGGTGACCGTGTTCCCCTGTTTTCTGCGTCCTGTCAGTGACTTTACTCTCACACCGGTGACCGTGTTCTCCTGTTCGTTTTCTGCGTCCTGTCAGTGACTTTACTCTCACACCGGTGACCGTGTTCTCCTGTTCGTTTTCTGCGTCCTGTCAGTGACTTTACTCTCACACCGGTGACCGCGTTCTCCTGTTTTCTGCGTCCTGTCAGTGACTTTACTCTCACACCGGTGACCGCGTTCTCCTGTTTTCAATGTCCTGTCAGTGACTTTACTCTCACACCGGTGACCGTGTTCTCCTGTTTTCAATGTCCTGTCAGTGACTTTACTCTCACACCGGTGACCGCGTTCTCCTGTTTTCAATGTCCTGTCAGTGACTTTACTCTCACACCGGTGACCGTGTTCTCCTGTTTGCGTCCTGTCAGTGACTTTACTCTCACACCGGTGACCGCGTTCTCCTGTTTTCAATGTCCTGTCAGTGACTTTACTCTCACACCGGTGACCGTGTTCTCCTGTTCGTTTTCTGCGTCCTGTCAGTGACTTTACTCTCACACCAGTGACCCCAAAAGTGATGAGACAGAAGTCAGGAACCATGGGGGATGATGATGATGACGATGATGATGATGATGATGGTGATGACAGGCCAGAAGTCAGGATCAGCAATCAGCCTGGTGTGTATGCCATTTGGCAGGGGCAATGAAATGTGCCTCTTTCAACATCTTCAAACTCACTGGAATTGTTCACCTGTCCACTTTACATACGCGTGTGTGTGTGCAAGAGCATGCATAAATGTGTTTCTCTCTGCGAGTACTATTTGTACATGTGTGTATGAAATATAAATGTGTGTTTCATTTTTTTTGTGTTTTTCAATACATAAAAAGCCTTTCAAAAACAGGAGTGTGTGTACCAATATCTAACACATACTTAATAATAATACTATATACATGTGTATCAAATCTTACCTCTCTCTCCCCTTCATATCTTAGTTTTATTTGATCTTAAGTGTGTCAGAGCAAGAGCATTCCGTGAAATTATATTTTTTCTTTCTCTGTGTTTGTTTTTGAAGCTTGCAACTTTGAAGCTATTTGTTCAGGATCATCTTTGTCTCTTCATCAGTTTTGTTGTTTTCATATACTGGTAGGTATTCTGATAATGATACTATGATAACAGTACATTTATGTCATACTTTCAAACTAACTACATCAGTCTGAAACAGACCAAAATACACATACAGACATGCTCACACACACACACACACACGCGCGCGCGCACATGCACAAACATGCAACTGTCTTTCAAGTTGATTATTGTATATTTTTAATAAGAAAAAACATAACAGAACTGAAAACAACAACAACAAAAGCAAAAAAACAAACAAACAAAAAAAAAAATGCATGTCTCTATGTACATACTCACCTAAAAAAAGAAAAAAAGAAGAAGAAAAAAGATGTTAACAATAATGGACCCCAACATCACCACACCTCTTGTATCAGCAGTGCACCACACCCAGCCAAAACATCTGATGCATGATAGACATGGAGGAAACTAAAAGGAACAAATGGTGATCATCTTCAATCAATCACAATCACCATCTCACAAAACAATACACAATACACAAACTTTATTGTCTATGCTTTGGTACAGCGATTTTCTTTTTGGCAGCAGCACATGTCCAACATAAGAAGAAAACAACAAACAAATAAAATGACTAGAAAATAAAAAGATAAATTAAATGGCACCAAATGGAAATAGATGTATACAAATATACAGATTACTGAAATTTACGTGCCTCTCCATTTCAGTCAGCCAAACCGCATTGCACATCTACCCCCCCCTCCGCCCCCCACACACACACACCACGCCCACACACCACGCGCGCACACACACACACACACTCACACATACACTCTCTCTCATCCCCTCTCTCTCTGTCTTTCTCTTCACAAGAAATGCAACTACAAAGATCATCGTTCATTTAAAAATGTGTCACCATCAAATCACCATCACTTTCTCCAGTAGGCATCACTGCATTTGCATAAATCCATACATGTGGAGTGATGGCCTAGAGGTAACGCGTCCCGCCTAGGAAGCGAGAGAATCTGAGCGCGCTGGTTCGAATCACGGCTGGCTCAGCCGCCAATATTTTCTCCCCCTCCACTAGACCTTGAGTGGTGGTCTGGACGCTAGTCATTCGCTATGACACTGAACAGAATTTGCCAGAGGACAATTCTTTTGTTGCCGTGGGTTCTTTTCCAATGCCAAAAGTGCGAACTGCACACAGGGCCTTCGTATATCGTCTCATATCAAAGACCAGATGCCCAGTTTCTGTTTTTTTGTTTTTTTTAAAAACGTTTTTTAAATTCCATTTTGATAGGTTGACATTTTACAACAACATCTTAATGGACATTTATAAAGAAAAAAAAAAAAAACACAGAAAAAAAACACCATAAATACTCTGATAGACAGAAACAGCCAAGCAGCTGGATTATACATTGGTTGGTTATCATCATGGAGTATTATCATTCATTTCTTAAGATCTTACACAAGCTGTCCAGGAATACAAACTGTCAAGTATCTTAGAGTATGTTCACAGTAAGTGAACATCACAATCATTTCTTATGAATATCAATAAAAAGAAAATAAATATGGGTGGTTAATTTTCGTTAATCGTGAACAGGTTACTAATCATTTGTGATCAATAATTTGTAAGGTAACCATCTGGCAGAGAAAATAGCATGGTTCAAGTTAATAAATGCATTATATTCTTCAATTCTATATCAATTTTTTTAATTTGTTAAAAAACAACAACAACAACAACAACTGATATTTGTGGAAAGCTGTCCTCAATTTTACATCAATATAAGTAATACTTTTGCAAACAATATTATAAAACACAGATGCTCAGTTTTGATTTTCCAGTGAAACTTGCGAGGGAAAAAGGCGAGACCAGGACTCGAACCCAGACCCCTCATGGACACTGTACAGGCAGATAGGTGTCTTAACCGTTCTGCCACCTTCCTCCCTACACGGCCAGATTGACCCCTTTCACCGCCAGTCAATTTAGAGTTGAAAACTCCCTTGCGCTACAAACACAGACAAGAAAGGCAAGGCCTTCAAGCCTCACTTGTGATATGTATTGAGCATAATTTCAAAATGTAATGTTTAAGATGAGAAAGATAAGTTTAAAGCATATTAAGTCCCCTAGCATTAATTACAGAGTAATTTCCCTTTTTTTACTACCTGCACCAAAACGTTTGCAAAATAAATAAAACTTCCATGCTTAGCAAAAGAAGTTCCTGTTTGAACAAAAAAATGATAATAATGACTGCTCTTGTTCTTGGGTCAGAATATCAGATCAAAGTGCCAAGTTTAGAGAATACAAAAAATATAAATATAACAGTAAATGCAGTTTGCATATAATTAGGCTTCATTTTTTTAATTTTTTTGTGCCCATCCCAGAGGTGCAATATTGTTTTAAACAAGATGACTGGAAAGAACTGAATTTTTCCTATTTTTATGCCTAATTTGGTGTCAACTGACAAAGTATTTGCAGAGAAAATGTCAATGTTAAAGTTTACCACGGACACACAGACAACCAAACACCGGGTTAAAACATAGACTCACTTTGTTTATACAAGTGAGTCAAAAATGCGCTGTCAAACAACAGCTGGGGATTCCCCCCCTGTGATGTGTAGGAAATATGGCCTGTCTTACCAACGAAAATTAAGAGCAGTTGGTTCATGGATAACAGACTTGTGATCTGGTCGCCTTTCAGTGACACAGGTCCTCTGCCTAGCTGATGCGTCAATGCGAGTTTGGCAGTGAAAGGGTTAACAATATTTATTATCTGAACAACAAAAATGACCGGTGGTCAAGTCTGATATGATGTACCCCCCCCCCCCGCCCCACCCACACACACACACATACATACATACACAACCACACCTACTTGATTTCATTCCTTTTGATGTATAGAATGATACAGTGTGTGTGTGTGTGTGTGTGTGTGTGTTCTATACTGTGTATTTGTTTCAAACACTGTTGAATAGCTTGGTTTTAATCATGTATGTATTTGTTTTCATTATAGTAATAATATCTATACCTGTTCTCTTACTGTGCTTATTCCATGTGTATGACTGTGATTATTGCATGCCAAGTTTACAATCACTTTGCAAAGAAGCATGTTACTTGTTTTCTGTATTCATATCTGTGTATCTGTCAGTGTGTACTGACGTGTGTATTTGTCAGTGTGTACTAATGTGCACATATCTGTCAGTGTGTACTGACATGTGTGTATTTGTGTACTGAAGTGTGTATCTGTCAGTGTGTACTGACATGTGTGTATTTGTGTACTGAAGTGTGTATCTGTCAGTGTGTACTGACATGTGTGTATTTGTGTACTGAAGTGTGTGTCTGTCAGTGTGTGCTGACATGTGTGTATCTCTCAGTGTGTACTGACATGTGTGTATTTGTGTACTGAAGTGTGTATCTGTCAGTGTGTACTGACATGTGTGTATTTGTGTACTGAAGTGTGTATCTGTCAGTGTGTACTGACATGTGTGTATTTGTGTACTGAAGTGTGTATCTGTCAGTGTGTACTGACATGTGTGTATTTGTGTACTGAAGTGTGTGTCTGTCAGTGTGTGCTGACATGTGTGTATCTCTCAGTGTGTACTGACGTGTGTATCTGTCAGTGTGTACTGATGTATCTATCTGTCACTGTGTACTGACATGTGTGCGTCTGTCAGTGTATGCTGACAAGTGTGTATCTGTCAGCGTGTACTGACGTGTGTTATCTGTTGGTGCGTACTGACGTGTGTGTCTGTCAGTGTGTGCTGACATGTGTGTATCTCTCAGTGTGTACTGATGTCTGTATCTGTCAGTGTGTACTGACGTGTGTATCTGTCAGTGTGTACTGACATGTGTGTATCTTTCAGTGTGTACTGACATGTGTGTATCTGTCAGTGTGTACTGACATGTGTATCTGTCAGTGTGTACTGATGTGTGTATCTGTCAGTGTGTACTGACATGTGTGTATCTGTGTACTGACGTGTTTATCTGTCAGTGTGTACTGACATGTGTGTATCTGTTAGTGTGTACTGACATGTGTGTATCTGTCAGTTTGTACTGACATGTGTGTATCTGTCAGTGTGTACTGGTGTGTGTATCTGTCAGTGTGTACTGACACATGTGTGTGTGTCTGTCAGTGTACTGGTGTGTGTATCTGTCAGTGTGTACTGACACATGTGTGTGTGTCTGTCAGTGTACTGACATGTGTGTGTCTGTCAGTGTGTACTGACACATGTGTATCTGTCAGTTTGTACTGACATGTGTGTGTCTGTCAGTGTACTGACACATGTGTGTGTCAGTCAGTGTGTACTGACACATGTGTGTGTCTGTCAGTGTGTACTGACATGTGCGTATCTGTCAGGCAGGAGGAGGGTGGGGGTGTGCGGGGTGACAGACTGTGATGTGTCTGAGTGGGTGAGCGTACGAGATCGCAGGAAACCCATGCTTGCTTTCCCTATGTGTCAGTCTGAATGACTTGTGCTTTTCTTACCTCGTCAACATTAATTGTATTGGTCACGTAAATGCGACGCACATTTTCACAAATGGTCATGTTCTGAAAAGTGAATGCTATGTGTTTCAGTTTCAAGATGTCAAAGCGTGCAGACTTATGTATATATATATATATATATATATATATATATATATATATATACACATTATACATCACATAAATATTAAGTTACGCTTCCTTTGCGTTAGCTGTGCTTGACTATGTGTGTATACATATGTATGTGTACATAACTACATGCATGTAAATGAATGTGTATTGTGTGTGCGTGTCTTCATGTAAGCTTGTGCCTGCCTATGTGTGCGTATGTGTTAGGGTAGCTGTTAGATACACATGTATGTTAAAATGTATGTATGCAGTGTGTGTGTGTGTGTGTGTGTGTGGTCACATTTTGGAGTGTGTATGTAACATAGATGTAATAATTTATGTTAACAAAGCGTTTTTGTAAAAGCACCTAGAGCAGATTTCTGGATAGTGTGCTATATAAGTATCCATTATTATTATTATTATTATTATTATTAAGTGTACTTGAGCCAAGAGACGAATCTCTAGGAGTTGAAAGACAATTAAAAAAAAAAAAAAAAAAAAAAAAAAAAAAAATTACAGCTTCATCAAAGTGTAAAAAAACCAACAACAAAAAACTAGTAACAAAACCGAGTCCGACATAGAGGACTCTTCAGGTCTAGAGTTGTACTGTACTGCACTGTGCTGTATTGAACTATGATAAGAAACTCTATAGAGAGCTGGACAGTACAAGATCTTCAGAGAAGAAACCCCCCTCAGTTAACTCACTCAGTACGGCCAGCCCTCTCTTCTCCTCTACACAGACCCCTCGGATGTCCAGTGGGTGTCTGAATGACCCAACCTTTAGCTTCCGTCGTCAGAATTGTGGTATTCTTTGTCAACATTCACCTCTTCAGTATGAGAGCCTTCCGCTTGCAATATTTTGATGATGGTAATTGGGCTGAAACGCTGTTAACGTCGTCTCTTTCGCCGTTCGTATGGAGAGAGTTAACCCTTTCGCTGCCAGGAAAATAAGATTTAAGTGAAATCTATTTGCCAGGGTTTTTTCACAAAAAACGGGTATAAATTTTCAAAAAATTCTGTGCTCTTTGTTATTGGAGAAAGACCCATAAAAGTATATATTTTCTGAAAGGGAAATGAATAAAGAATACAAAACACATGATGTTTTCCCATTTTATGCATTTTAAGTGACATGCTGTTGTTTTGAAATCAGTGTTTTGTTTTTTGTCACATTTTCAACTTGTTCATTACAAACATTAGCCTGGTAATTTGCACAAAAATATCATTTTCTGGACAAATGGATATCTGCACACACAAAATCATACTAGAACAACCACAATATAAAAAAACTGAAAAAGAAATAGATGCATTGTGACTTCTGCAAGTGATAATATGGATGTGAGGCCACGCCCCCTCAGTCTCCACCCCCCCCCCCCCTCCTCTTCACCCCTCTCACACCGTCACTTCATCAGACCGCGTTGGCTGAGTGCCAAGAAAATAGCTCATACGGTGCCCTGCTAAAAATTCGTCTGCTAGAGTTGAACAGCCTGCATCACTCACTGATAGTTGTATCTTGGCCACTCTCTTGATTGCTCCCTTTATTTTCTATCAAATCGTCCTATAAATGTTCACCACTGTCTTCTCCTTCGAATTTATACTCCAATTCTTTCTGAGCATTAGCTGAAGAAAGTAATCTTGGTTGATTTAGTTCGCCACAAGCGCATGTCTTGAGCACGGAGTCAGTCCGACATTTTGTTGAGCGAGCGAGGAGAGGAGCCAGGCAAAGACTGCGGCCAGTAACCCAACCAAAACGGTCAAATAAAGGACTGCCTTATGACGCAGATGGTGTTTCTAGCTATGAATAGAATCCAGAAAGATTCCCCAAGCTAAAGCTACCAGCATTTTTGTCAACGAACTGAATGCAAAGCAGGGAAAAGTCAGAATATTTCGATGACGAGTTATCTCGTCATGCAGGCAGCGAAGCATACATGCTTGCCATGACGAGTTATCTCGTCATGCAGGCAGCCTAGGGGTTAAAGTGTTTCAGCCCTTAACTCCTTACACTCCAAGGGGGCCGGGCCGCACCCAGGTCATGACTCCTGGATGCCCTTGTATTGCCGCCTTTTCTTTTTTCTATTTTCCTGGTCCTCAGCAGGTTCGAACCCGCGCCTCCAATTATTATATTGCTTTGTGCTGTGTTATGTTGTGTTGTGTTGTGTTGTGTTGCTTTGTATTGCATTGTACACCATTGCATTGTATTGTATTACTTCCCCCCCCTCCCCCTCACAAATGAATCAACAATGGGGCTATGAGAGTAAATGATGAACAAACAATAAAGAGAGGTAACTCTCTTCATACACAAGGTACACAACTTCAAGTCAATGCTGCTTATGCTGCAGATTCAGACAGCACACAGGTAACAAACCCAGAAACTTCTAAAAAAAAAAAAAAAAAGAAAAAAGAAAAAAAAAAAAGGAAGCTCTGGACTTGTCTTTAGTTGTACTGACCATTTGACATGTGCACACAGCAGCAGTTACAGAAGAAATGTGCAAAAAACACAAATCAGCTTCTATTCAAGACTGGCACAGTCTGAACATGCCGTGCAGAATGATGTAATAATAATGATAATAATACATAGTTTTTCTATGGCACAATGTCCAGCACCAATGCTGCTCAAAGCGCCTTACATCATAGTTGACTATAAACATGCCTTAAAAAACAACAACAACATATCAACCGCTATCTGACAATGGAAAACATCCAGTGTGTTCATATGAATGCAAAGGCACACTAAAGATTATAAAAAGCTATGAAATAAATAAGGCTTAGATTAAAACAAAATGCATTTTATAGCACACACTCACACATGCACGCACACAAATGTACAGACAATACAGAACAAACACACGGTTTTCTTACAACTGATCCCCCTGTGCGACTGAACAGAGTCAAGACGTAAGAGGACTCTTCCTTCTGCAGGTCCAGAGTTGCTGTGGGCCCCATTGGTGCAGCAGACTCTGTTCCCGTCCCAGCATCCTCTCCACGGACGGCATGCAGCCTAGGGACGGGTGGGTCGGAAGTACGGTTCCAGCTTAAATGCCTTCTTCTTCACAAGGTTCACCTCATACCAGCCGTTCTTGCAGTGAAGTTTCTGATCCGTGG
Organism: Babylonia areolata; assembly: GCF_041734735.1. Taxonomy (NCBI): domain Eukaryota; kingdom Metazoa; phylum Mollusca; class Gastropoda; order Neogastropoda; family Buccinidae; genus Babylonia; species Babylonia areolata. The sequence continues at coordinate 19,163,672 of NC_134905.1, forward strand.
GAGGGGGAGGGGGGGGGGGGGGGGGGGGCAGAGACAAAAAAAAAGTTGAAAGGAAAGTTTTAGTTTCAGATTCTAAATTGCTCAAGAAGGCGTCAGTGCGTTCGGATACATCCGTATACGCTACATCACTTCTGCCTGATCGGCTGCATAACCCAAAGCGCTTAGTCAGCTCTTGAGTGCATGCACATATATTTGTGTACCAGTCAGAGTGGGTTTCTGCCACAGAATTTTCGCCAACACTCTCATTGCCATGAATTCTTTTTCAGCGCCCACACCGGACGCCTTGGTTTTATCGTCTCCTCCGAATGGCTAGGCGCTAAGATTGACTCTCCAGTACCAGGCAGGGGAGAAAGTGCCAGAGCAGGATTTGAACCCTGATCCTCACAGACTCCCCGTGTTGGCAGATGACACTGAACTGAGTAAAAGAGCAGAAACAAGATGCCGGATGAGACTTGCGTGGGCAATGCGGCTGAGGACTGAATCTATCAACTCTGTATGCGATACGCTTTCTCTCTCTTTCTTTCTCTTCTCCTTCTTTGTTTGTGGGCAGCAACTCCCACGTTCACTCGTATGTATATGAGTAGGCTTTTACGTGTATGACCGCTTTTGCCCTGCCATGTAGGCAGCCGTACTCCGTTTTCCGGGGGTGCGGTGTGGTGTGATGTGGTGTGGTGTGATGTGATGTGGTGTGATGCGGTGTGATGCGGTGTGATGTGATGTGGTGTGATGTGATGTGGTGTGATGTGGTGTGGTGTGATGTGGTTTGATGCGGTGTGGTGTGGTGTGGTGTGATGTGGTGTGGTGTGGTGTATGTGGGTCTATCTGCATGACTTAGACACCTCCTTGAGAAGAGAAACTGACACAGCTACGTCAGCGTCATTGATGTTGCCGCCGCTGCTAACGATGATGATACGCTGTTTGCGATAATGCTGCTGCGATGATGATGATGATGATGATGTTGATGATGATGATCATGATCATATGCTGTTTATGATAATACTGCTGCTAATGATGATGATGATGCTGCTAACGATGATGATAATTATGCTGTTTGTGATAACACTGCTGCGATGGTGGTGGTGATGATGATGATGATATGTTGTCTGTGATAATGCTGCCGCTATGATGATGATGATGATGTTAATGCTGTTGATGATGATGACAATGACTGGGATGGGGGGAAGGGAGAGAGGTAAAGTACTGACTGATTTAACTGTCACTGCTGTCCTTAAATAGTGAGCGACTGGAAGTTTCACTATTCATGTTCACCAAGTGTTTTAAAAATCTGGAATGGGTACTACTGTATTCTGACGTACAGTCCTTCAAGTCCGACACTTTGTCTTTCCTTATCATCTATGACTTTTTAACTCTCTCCATACGAACGGCGAAAGAGACGACGTTAACAGCGTTTCACCCCAATTACCGTCATCAAAATATTGCAAGCGGAAGGCTCTTACACTGAAGAGGTGAATGTTGACAAAGAATACCACAATTCTGACGACGGAAGCTAAAGGTTGGGTCATTCATTCAGACACCCACTGGACATCCGAGGGATCTGTGTGGAGGAGAAGAGAGGACTGTCCGTACTGAGTGAGTTAACCCCTAGGCTGCCTGCATGACGAGATAACTCGTCATGGCAAGCATGTATGCTTCGCTGCCTGCATGACGAGATAACTCGTCATCGAAATATTCTGACTTTTCCCTGTTTTGCATTCAGTTCGTTGGCAAAAATGCTGGTAGCTTTAGCTTGGGGAATCTTTCTGGATTCTATTCATAGCTAGAAACACCATCTGCGTCATAAGGCAGTCCTTTATTTGAACGTTTTGGTTGGGTTACTGGCCGCAGTCTTTGCCTGGCTCCTCTCCTCGCTCGCTCAACAAAATGTCGGACTGACTCCGTGCTCAAGACATGCGCTCGTGGCGAACTAAATCAACCAAGATTACTTTCTTCAGCTAATGCTCAGAAAGAATTGGAGCATAAATTCGAAGGAGAAGACAGTGGTGAACATTTATAGAGCGATTTGATAGAAAATAAAGGGAGCAATCAAGAGAGTGGCCAAGATACAACTATCAGTGAGTGATGAAGGCTGTTCAACTCTAGCAGACGAATTTTTAGCAGGGCACCGTATGAGCTATTTTCTTGGCACTCAGCCAACGCGGTCTGATGAAGTGACGGTGTGAGAGGGGTGAAGAGGAGGAGGGTGGAGACTGAGGGGGCGTGGCCTCACATCCATATTATCACTTGCAGAAGTCACAATGCATCTATTTCTTTTTCAGTTTTTTTTATATTGTGGTTGTTCTAGTATGATTTTGTGTGTGCAGATATTCATTTGTCCAGAAAATGATATTTTTGTGCAAATTACCAGACTAATGTTTGTAATGAACAAGTTGAAAATGTGACAAAAAACAAAACACTGATTTCAAAACAACAGCATGTCACTTAAAATGCATAAAATGGGAAAACATCATGTGTTTTGTATTCTTTATTCATTTCCCTTTCAGAAAATATATACTTTTATGGGTCTTTCTCCAATAACAAAGAGCACAGAATTTTTTGAAAATTTATACCCGTTTTTTGTGGAAAAACCCTGGCAAATAGATTTCACTTAAATCTTATTTTCCTGGCAGCGAAAGGGTTAAATTTAAGCGGCAATTGAACATTTCACATGTGGCTGAACTGTTGTCTTTTCCCACTGTTTTTTAATATAAAAAAAAACCCCAAACAAACAACTTTTAAAGACAAAGGGTTAATGTTTACATACTGGTGTTATCTTGCATCCCTAAAATATGTCAGTCCTCTTCCCCTTGTTCAACACTAGCTGGCTTTCCCTTTTTGGGAACAGATAAGATAAGATAAGATAGGATAAGATAAGAATAACTTTACTATCTCCAACTGGAGAAATTTGGTCAGGTGCATTATCACAACATAGACAAGTAAACAACATGGGGACCATAACTGTACAAGTCAAAAACAGCTTTTACGAATATTACGAAGATACAAATGTAAAAAATATCACCTACATCGTTTCATACATACATCCACACACTGCAGGTAATAACTAGTATTCTTAATGTAAAAAACCCAGAAAGAATTAAGAAGCATTATTTGAATATAATTATAAACATAGCCAGATATCCCATTCCCTAAAAACACCATGTCCCTTGCTCTCACAGATCAGTTCCATTGCTCTCAAAGATAAGCTCCCTTGCTCTCAAAAGATTAATTTCCCTTTCGGGCAAAAAAAACAACAACAAAAAAAACCCGCCCCCCAACACACACACACACACACACACAACCTCCCCTGATTCTTTCACAAACGTTATTTCCCATTTTACTCACAGATAACTTCTTCATTCTGAGTGTGTTTGTATTTGTATTTCTTTTTTTATCACAACAGATTTCTCTGTGTGAAATTCAGGCTGCTCTCCCCAGGGAGAGCGCGTTGCCATACTATAGCGCCACCCATTTTTTTTGTATTTTTTCCTGTGTGCAGTTTTATTTGTTTTTCCTATTGAAGTGGATTTTTCTACAGAATTTTGCCAGGAACAACCCTTTTGTTGCCGTGGGTTCTTTTACGTGCGCTAAGTGCATGCTGCACACGGGACCTCGGTTTATCGTCTCATCCGAATGACTAGCGTCCAGACCACCACTCAAGGTCTAGTGGAGGGGGAGAAAATTTCGGGGGCTGAGCCATGATTCGATCCAGCGTGCTCAGATTCTCTCGCTTTCTAGGCGGACGTGCTACCTCTAGGCCATCACACATTGAAGTGTCATGGGCGCACTCACCTTAGACTTCACCTGTAGGATTTCTTTAAGGTTCACGTCGCTGGGGACCACCGAAGACTTGTTGATGGCCACAATTCCGTCAGAGCCCTTGCGCTTTGCTTGGAAGAACATGTAGGTCCTGTAAAACAGGGGAAATATATAAGATATATATATATATATATATCTATACAGAGAGAAAGAGAGATATATAGAGAGAGAAAGGGGGTGGGGGGGAGAGAATGAGAGACAGAAAGACAAAATAAAGCCTAAAATTTAGGGTAATTCTAACTTGTTTGTCCAACTTTTAAAAAAATAATCACTTTCATCAGTTATACACACACACACACACACACATATATATATCTGTGTTACTTACATCTTCAGGAAACGGTCAATCAAAGTACAGATGATGGCTCTATGTGTGTGTGTGTGTATGTGTGTGTGTGTGTGTGTGTACATACGTATCTATTAATATCTCTCTCTCTCTCTCTCTATATATATATATATGGACACTCAAAAGTTGTGCACATTACCAAACACACACACACACACACACACACACACATACAGCCATCATCTGTACTTTGATTGACCATTTCCTGAAGATGTACGAAAAAAAAAAAATCTCCCTCATTTTTCAACTGTTAAATGGATAAAATTCCAGATGTGGTTCTGTTTTCTTACAACTTAAAAATTTTTTTTTTTTCTTCATAATTTACAACTGGAATGGTTCTGACTTTGTTAAACAAATTTGCAAAACAAGGGAGGGCTAATTATTGCGGTGAGCATTCAGACAGACACATTTTCATTGGAGAAGTGAAATCCTGTGTGTGGTGTTTTGGTGTTTGTGTAATACAATACAATACAATGCAATACAATGCAATACAATACAATACAACACAAGAAAACAATTCTTTATTCATCCACAATTAAATTCCAGAAATATGGATAAAGATGTGTTGCACTGTAAATTATTGCATTGCATTGCATTGCATTGCACTACATTGTACAAATACAAGTGGTAAACTGACGCCAACAGACTGGAGGAAAACATCCTACCCCCCGCTGTCAGGATCCGTTACGATGTCCCACTCACAGTCGTCTCCCTTAGCGGTCTGGTACTCGTAGCGTAGAGTGCAGGGCCCTGGCATGCCGTCGTCTCCTTCAAAATCCGGAGCTGTAAAAAGGGACAGAACTGTGGATGACTGCACTGGTCAACCCACGTTTAACCCCCCTTGACTGGTCAACCCATGTCTGACCCCCCTTGACTGGTCAACCCATGTTTTACTCCTCTTGACCCGACAACCCATGTTTAACCCCCCTTGACCGGTCAACCCATGTTCAACCCCTCTTGACTGGTCAACCCATGTTTGACCTCTCTTGACTGGTCAACCCATGTTTAACCCCCCTTGACCGGTCAACCCATGTTTAACCCCCCTTGACCGGTCAACCCATGTTTAACCCCCCTTGACTGGTCAACCCATGTTTAACTCCCCTTGACCGGTCAACACATGTTTAACCACCCTTGACTGGTCAACCCATGTTTAACTCCTCTTGACCGGACAACCCATGTTTAACCCCCCTTGACCGGTCAACCCATGTTTAATCCCCCTTGACTGGTCAACCCATGTTTAACCCCTTGACTGGTCAACCCATGTTTAACCCCCCTTGACCGGTCAACCTATGTTTAACCACCCTTGACTGGTCAACCCATGTTTGACCTCTCTTGACTGGTCAACCCATGTTTAACCACCCTTGACCGGACAACCCATGTTTAACCCCCCCCCTCCCCTTGACTGGTCAACCCATGTTTAACCCCCCTTGACCGGTCAACCCATGTTTAACTCCTCTTGACCGGTCAACACATGTTTAACTCTTATTGACCGGTCAACCCATGTTTAACCACCCTTGACTGGTCAACCCATGTTTAACCCCTTGACTGGTCAACCCATGTTTAACTCCTCTTGACCGGACAACCCATGTTTAACCCCCCTTGACCGGTCAACCCATGTTCAACCCCTCTTGACCGGTCAACCCATGTTTAACCCCCCTTGACCGGTCAACCCATGTTTAACCCCCCTTGACCGGTCAACCCATGTTTATCCCCCCCCCGACCGGTCAACCCATGTTTAACCCCCCTTGACCAGTCAACCCATGTTTGACCTCTCTTGACCAGTCAACCCATGTTCAACCTCCCTTTTTGAGGGTCTACACTATCTGCCCATTTCTAACAGGATAGGTTACCAACTAACTACCATGTGTTTTAATGTCATAAACCCTTCAACACACCCACATGTCTTTGTGACATTCTTTTGAACTACACTCCAAGATTTTTTTATATTATTTTATTATTATTTAAAAAAAAAAACTTTTTAATTCAAGCTTTGCCATTTCAACATTACAAAACATACACACATCCAAAATATCTATAGACACAATGAAAAAGAAAAAAAAAGAAAAAAAAAAAAAGAAACTGAAGCAGGGGAAATGATTATATTAGATCACTTCCAATATCTTTATGCTCAGCTGGTGATTCCAGAGTGCTGAGAATTTCTCGAAGAATAAACAACAACAACAACAACAAATCACAAAGTCAGAGCATTTTCTGCTCAGTTTCAGTTTCAGTAGCTCAAGGAGGCGTCACTGCGTTTGGACAAATCCATATACGCTACACCACATCTGCCAAGCAGATGCCTGACCAGCAGCGTAACCCAACGCGCTTAGTCAGGCCTTGAGAAAAAAAAAAAGAAAAAAAAAAGGTGAATAAATAATAGATACGCTTACATAAATAAATAAGTAAATAAATAAATAATAATTATGATATAAAAAAAAGGTAGCAGTAATGGTAATAATAATAAAATAATAATAATAAAAAAAATTAAAAATAAATAAGGCAACAATGATGATAAATAAGCAAATAAATGTAAAACATGAAGACACACATTCACACATACACCCACACATGCATAACAGATATGCACCAAACATACAGTTTCACAGTTATGAAAGCTTTTTTTTTTTTTGCTATCTTTGCCCAAGAAGCGCATCAGACGAACGACAGGATAACACTTTTCAGAAGAGGAAATGAAAGAGGTGTGTGGTTTTTTTTTTAAGATTTAAAAAAATAAAAAAATAAAAAACTTATCTGGGGATTCCACTTGACAGGTTGAAAAGTGTACAATTAATATCAATGTTTAACACCCCCCCCCTAAAAAACAACAACAACAAACAAACAAAAAAATTCAAACAAAAAACAATAATCCACTGAAAATCCCCCTTTTCAACCTGTCAAGTGGAATCCCCAGATAAGTTTTTTATTTATTTATTTTTTTAAATCTAAAAAAAAACAACCCACACACCTCTTTCATTTCCTCTTCTGAAAAGTGTTACCCTGTCGTTCGTCTGATGCGCTTCTTGAGCTTCTGTGACAAGGTGTTCATGGAGTGAGCATTCTTTGTTCTTGTAAATGTTCAAATAATATGTGCAGATTTGTGTAAAGACAGTACCTGGCATGTGTGTGTGTGTGTGTGTGTGTGTGTGTGTGTGTGTGTGTGTGAAAAATCTAAATATACTGATCTGATTTCTCTTGTCCACATCCTTTAAAAAAAAAAAAAAAAAAAAAAAAAATCTACTTGTAATGTTTTTTCTTTATCAATTGTTTACTTGGTTCTAATAAGTAGTACTTATTTCTGTGTTGCATGATCAAAACTAAAGAAAAAGATGTGTGTACAATTAATATCAATGTTTAACACCCCCCCCCCCCAAAAAAAAAAACAACAACAACAAACAAACAAAAAAATTCAAACAAAAAACAATAATCCACTGAAAATCCTAATCTAACTGTTCTAATCCCTGTTTTTTTTGTCACAGTTCCATCTATGTGTGTACTAAGACACGTCACAAGAGAGCACGCATGTCATATTTACATTATAATGTAAAGAATAAAACCTAATTTGCTCAATACAAGAAAGGTTGCGTGAAAGCATACACGCACACATGCATAGAGGCATGCACACACTCACACACACACACACAGACACACACAAAAGCGTTCACACACACATACACACACACACTCAGATACACAAATACACACACATGCACGTGCGTGCGCACACACACACACACACACACACACACACTCACAAGCCAACTTTGGACGCTGATTCAGAGGCAGCTCTCCAGTGGCGCCATCTCCAGCACCTGCTCCAGGCACTGCCTGACTCATCTCTCCTTGTCTGGAATTGGCTGGGTCGCTTCCCCTGTCTTTGTCTCCCCTTCACTTCCACCTTTGTGTCCACCTGTCTTTATTATAAATATGATGTACATTTCCACCTGTCTTAATTTATGTAATCTTAGCATCAACCTGCCTAAAGTTATATAATCTTCTCATCCACCTGTCTAAAGATATTTAATCTTTGCGTCCACTTGTCTTTATCTTATTCTCCTGTTGCTTATAGCTTAGCTGAGAACACTAAGCACTCTTAGTGAACAAACATAAAATCAATGAACACACACAAAACCAAAAACCAAACCAAAGTTCTGTAAATGAATGTCAAGATAATTTTTTTAAAAAAGTTTTCACTGTTCCTGCGGAAACAACATCTTGTGGCAAATTATTCCAAACATTTGTTACTCTGTTAGTAAAAAAAAAAAAAAAAAAAAAAAAAAGCAAATCTGGAAGCTTTAACTGAAACTTTTAACAGTTTGTAGGAATGGCCTCTTGTTGCAGTGTTCTCATTCAATCTAAACAAAGAATTTATAGTTCTACTGCCATGTAATCCACTAGTCATTTTATACATCTCTATATTAAATCACCATGCAGTGCTTGCAATCTAAGCACAAATACTTTGATCTGTGTGTGTGTGTGTGGGCGGGGAGGGGGGCGGGGGGGGGGGGGGTGTCCCATGCTTTCTGGGGGAATATACATATATGTATGCAACTACCAATAACAAAAAAAAAAAAAAAGAACAATAAAAAGCCAAAAATTAATGCATTTTTGTCGTTGAAACAGCTCATTGAAAAAGAAAAAGAAATAATATAACGCTTATAATCAAAATGATAACGAACAAAATCACTTGTTGGCACAAGGACGTTAATTAATTGCACGAACAACAATAAACAATACTATAGGAAAATGCAGTTACTAACTACCGTCTCCAACGCTGCAGTTGATGTTTGACACAAAATGCAACCACTGTGAAATGTAGGCGTTGAATTTTGATAGGAGCCTACGAACACTAAAGTGTACAATTACTATTATTATTAATTTTAAACTACAACCTTCGAACGGAAGCAGCTGGAAACCGAAGTACCATCATTGGTTAAAGGGGAATAACTTTCATGTATTTATACAAGCTCAGAAGGTTTTCGTAGTGACTTCCCATGAAAGAAAACAGCAAAGAAGAGGACATCATCATTTTCACAGATGGCTCATTCACCAAAGGCCAGTCCGGTTGGGGACTCACTGTGAAACAAAATGGAAAAACAAATAGGGAAGAGAATGCTGCCTACAAAGTCACAACCTCTTTCACTTTCACTGCGTTGACGGCCACAATCATCAATTTGATTTTTACGCCGTTTTTGTTGGGTTGCGATGAAAGAAAAACAAGCTACAGAAAGCGACAGA
>NC_134905.1:19183065-19190565 GCF_041734735.1 Babylonia areolata
CCCCTCACAAAAAAAACCCTTTAAAGATTGACCCCCCCAAAAGCACAAACTACACGACATTCGATTTGTGTGTTTACACCCGGGGATAATAGAATTCAAAACTACGGTTTCACAACAAAAACAAACCAAAGCACGACAAGATAGACAACAAAGCAATATCGGTCGAGTGGGCAATCTATCGGTCGAGTGGGCAATCTCAGGACAATGGCCATTCAGAAGGTTGCCTACCGTGTTTGTCCACGTTCTCTCGCACACTGGTGGTGATGATGATGATGATGATAATAATAATAATAATAATGATGGTATTTATATAGCGCTGAATCTTGTGCAGATACAAATCCAAGCGCTTTCGCACCAGTCATTCATTCACACGCATGCATAACTCTAAAAACTAGAGAAACTGAAGACAAGGAAGAGGCAGGCAAGGGAGGCTATTTTGGGAAGAGGTGGGTTTTAAGGCCAGACTTGAAAGAGCTGAGAGTGGAGACTTGACAAAGCGAAAGAGGAAGTTCATTCCAATTGCAAGGTCCAGAGACAGAGAAAGAACGGCGGCCAACAGTCGAGTGTTTGACAAAAGGGACAGGCCAGAAGTCTATGTTTCAACCCGGTGTTCGGCTCTGTGTGTGTGTGTGTGTGTGTGTGTGTGTGCGTGCGTGTGTCCGTGATGAACTTTAACATTGCCATTTTCTCTGGAAATACTTTGTCTGCCAATACCAAACTTGGCTTAAACATAGTATGCATTTTTGTCCACAGTCATATCAATAATAGGTTGTAAGTCTCCAGAATGAAGCCGTACTTCGTTATCATTATCAGTTTTATTTCGTTAAGGTTCGTTCCGAAATCCGAAAATTCTAAAAACCACTTCCCATTGACCTGCTGGAAGCTAGGTTGTGTTTGGTGGTAAGACGTGACCTCGTTTTTCTTGTTCACAATTAGAAGGAAAGAAATACAAATTCTGGACATTACACATACATGTGATACTAACTGCACCATCGACGTGTTTACTGCATATAAACATCCTAAAGTTGGACACTGAATTAACTGGAATGAACATAAAAGAAAAATTGAATCGATCGTTTCTTCGACAGCCCATTGTAGACTGGTTCGTGCAGATCTAGAGATCCACCATGCGTTGCGATGTGCTTGAAGCGATGGCAACGTGGTGGTGGTAGTGGTGGTGTGTCCATCGAGATCGATGATGAACATCGTTGTCATCCAGCTGGGGGATGGGGGGAGGGTGGTGGTGGGGTGGGGGGGGAGGATGCTCATGAATCTATCTGTGAATGTGCAGATGGCTGAATAGTCTAATCTGCGCACGAAATGTTTGCTGACAGTTGGGGCAGACAAAGACAGGCATACCATTGTCAGGGAGCTTGTTTGCCCGTTACTTTCTGGCCTGCCTCTTCTGGTGGTAGTGGGGTGGGGATGGTGGTGGTGGTGGTTGGGTGGAAGTGGGGGTGGTGATGCTGGTGTTTGGGGGTTTAGGAGGCTTGAAGGAGTCCTAGCGGGAGTGGTAATGGTGGTAATGGCCTCATTAGCTTTGTCCTTGAGTTAAGATTTTGCGGAGGGCCATTGTCGTCAGCACTCACACACAAGGGAGATAAGCATCTGTCTTTTCTTTTGCAAATGGCTGCAGGAGTGCTTTTTCTCCTCCCCCCCACCCCTCCCCTCTCCCTCCTTTCCCCAGTTTTTGCCCCTGTGGCTTTTGAAAAAAAAAAAAAATCTGCTAAGAAGTGGGTTTTCGTGTAGCTGACCACACGTAGCTCTGGGGACAAGAAGGAGCGAAGCCAATCCTCTGTCTTCATATGAACCTTAGTTTCAGTTTCAGTTTCAGTAGCTCAAGAAGGCGTCACTGCGTTCGGACAAATCCATATACGCTACACCACATCTGCCAAGCAGATGCCTGACCAGCAGCATAACCCAACGCGCTTAGTCAGGCCTTGAGAAAAAGAAAAAGAAAAAAAAGGTGAATAAATAATAGATAAGCTTACATAAATAAATAAATAAATAATAATTGTGATATAAAAAAGGTAGTAGTGTGTGTGTGTGTGTGTGTGTGTGTGTGTGTGTGTGTGAGGGGGAGGTGGGGGTGCGGGGGGGGAGGTGGGGTAGAGGATGAGGTATGTGAGTGTATGCATGCCTACACTGTGGGAGCAACAGGATATTGGAACGTATATATATATATCTTTGTATATATGTGTGTGGGATTGGGGGTGGGAGATATGGGCGTGTGTGTGTTTTCTTGTACAAGTAAGCGTTCATCTGTGTGTGCCGTGGAAGCTGCGATACATAGACTAGAAATGAGTGTGTGGAGGAGGAGGATAGAGGAGGTGCAGGGTAAGGTGTGTGTGTGTGTGTGTGTGTGTGTGTGTGTTGGAGCTCATGTACGTTTATATGTATTTGACTGTGCTTTCGTATCTGTGAAACTGCATGTTTGGTGCATATCTGTTATGCATGTGTGGGTGTATGTGTTAATGTGTGTCTTCATGTTTTACATTTATTTGCTTATTTATCATCATTGTTATCTTTTGAACCTTAGTAACTGCCAAGTGATTTGGGCAGTGGAAATTTCCATCTCAGTGAGAGACCTAGCTGTTCGTCGTCATGGTGATAGTCTGTGAGTTTTGGCATCTGATTGGAAAGCACGCGGAATTTCATGGTCTGCCTGCTGACGTCCACAAAACATCGAGGGGGGGGAAAAATGATACAAATTGGCCATGACGTATATGGAGTATTTTTTTTTTATTGACGTAAGAGTGTGACGCATGAACTCCATTTCCGTCACAAACAGGTCAGAAAAAACAGTGGAAGGACAATCGTCAAGAAAAAAAGAAGAAGGAAAAACCGAATTTGCTACCATCATCAAATGGTCGTTGTGACCACGTGTCGTTGTGACCATGTGTCGTTGTGACCAAGTTCGGAATAACATCGAAATACAACTTTCTACATGAATGTGACAGAAACAGGTGTTTCACAAGGCTATGCTGATGTCACCAAGTGACCACGTGTCGTTGTGACCAAGTGACGTTGTGACCACGTGTCGTTGTGACCAAGTGTCGTTGTGACCACGTGTCGTTGTGACCAAGTGTCGTTGTGACCAAGTGTCGTTGTGACCAAGTGTCGTTGTGACCAAGTGACAACGTGTCGTTGTGACCAAGTGTCGTTGTGACCACGTGTCGTTGTAACCAAGTGACCAAGTGTCGTTGTGACCACGTGTCGTTGTAACCAAATGACCAAGTGTCGTTGTGACCAAGTATCGTTGTGACCAAGTGTCGTTGTGACCAAGTATCGTTGTGACCAAGTGTCGTTGTGATCAAGTGTCGTTGTGACCAAGTGTCGTTGTGACCACGTGTCGTTGTGACCAAGTGTTGTTGTGACCAAGTGTCGTTGTGACCACGTGTCGTTGTGACCAAGTGACCAAGTGTCGTTGTGACCAAGTGTCGTTGTGACCAAGTGACAACGTGTCGTTGTGACCAAGTGTCGTTGTGACCACGTGTCGTTGTGACCAAGTGACCAAGTGTCGTTGTGTCGTTGTGACCAAGTGTCGTTGTGACCAAGTGTCGTTGTGTCGTTGTGACCAAGTGTCGTTGTGACCAAGTGTCGTTGTGACCAAGTGACCAAGTGTCGTTGTGACCAAGTGACCAAGTGTCGTTGTGACCAAGTGTCGTTGTGACCAAGTGACCAAGTGTCGTTGTGACCAAGTGTCGTTGTGACCAAGTGACCAAGTGTCGTTGTGATCAAGTGTCGTTGTAACAAAGTGACCACGTGTCGTTGTGACCACGTGTCGTTGTGACCAAGTGTCGTTGTGACCACGTGTCGTTGTAACCAAGTGACCACGTGTCGTTGTAACCAAGTGATCAAGTGTCGTTGTGACCAAGTGTCGTTGTAACCACGTGTCGTTGAGACCAAGTGTCGTTGTGACCAAGTGTCGTTGTGACCAAGTGACCAAGTGTCGTTGTGACCAAGTGTCGTTGTGACCAAGTGACCAAGTGTCGTTGTGACCAAGTGTCATTGTGACCACGTGTCGTTGTAACCAAGTGACCATGTGTCGTTGTGACCAAGTGTCGTTGTGACCAAGTGACCATGTGTCGTTGTGACCAAGTGTCGTTGTGACCAAGTGACCAAGTGTCGTTGTGATCAAGTGTCGTTGTAACAAAGTGACCACGTGTCGTTGTGACCACGTGTCGTTGTGACCAAGTGTCGTTGTGACCACGTGTCGTTGTAACCAAGTGACCACGTGTCGTTGTAACCAAGTGATCAAGTGTCGTTGAGACCAAGTGTCGTTGTGACCACGTGTCGTTGTGACCAAGTGACCAAGTGTCGCTGTGACCAAGTGTCGTTGTGACCACGTGTCGTTGTGACCAAGTGACAACGTGTCGTTGTGACCAAGTGTCGTTGTGACCACGTGTCGTTGTAACCAAGTGACCAAGTGTCGTTGTGACCAAGTGACCACGTGTCGTTGTGACCACGTGTCGTTGTGACCAAGTATCGTTGTGACCACGTGTCGTTGTGACCACGTGTCGTTGTAACCAAGTGACCACGTGTCGTTGTAACCAAGTGATCAAGTGTCGTTGTGACCAAGTGTCGTTGTGACCACGTGTCGTTGTGACCAAGTGTCGTTGTGACCACGTGTCGTTGTGACCAAGTGACCAAGTGTCGTTGTGACCAAGTGTCGTTGTGACCAAGTGACCAAGTGTCGTTGTGACCAAGTGTCGTTGTGACCACGTGTCGTTGTGACCAAGTGACCAAGTGTCGTTGTGACCAAGTGTCGTTGTGACCACGTGTCGTTGAGACCAAGTGACCAAGTGTCGTTGTGACCAAGTGTCATTGTGACCACGTGTCGTTGTAACCAAGTGACCAAGTGTCGTTGTGACCAAGTGTCCAAGTGTCGTTGTGATCAAGTGTCGTTGTGACCAAGTGACCATGTGTCGTTGTGACCAAGTGTCGCTGTGACCAAGTGACTAAGTGTCATTGTGACTAAGTGTCATTGTGACCAAGTGACTAAGTGTCATTGTGACTAAGTGTCGTTGTGACCATGTGTCAATGTGACCGAGTGTCGTTGTAATCAAGTGTCGTTGTGATCTTGTCCTATTGATCTCATGCCGTCGTGACCATGATGTTGAATATTTTTTGTCAAAGAGTGGCAGACCTGATACTGCAACAGTTGTCAGTCGTCCCCTTTTATATAGGGGGTGGGGGTGGGTTGAAAGAGGTGGGAGTGATGGAGGTGTGGGGTGGAGGGAGGGTGTGGGGGTGGAGGGGGTGTGGGGCTGGAGGTTTGGAGTGGGTGGAGTGTGTGTGGGGTTGGAGGGGGTGTAGAGGTGGAGGGGTAGAGGGAGTGCAGAGGTGGAGGGGGTGTGGGGCTGGAGGGGGTGGGGGGGTGTGGGGCTGGAGGGGGTGGAGGGGGTGTAGAGGTGGAAGGGTAGAGGGAGTGCAGAGGTGGAGGGGGTGTGGGGCTGGAGGGGGTGGAGGGGTGTGGGGCTGGAGGGGGTGGAGGGGGTGTAGAGGTGGAGGGGTAGAGGGAGTGCAGAGGTGGAGGGGGTGTGTGGGTGGAGGGGGTGTGGAGCTGGAGGGGGTGGGGGTGTGTGGGGCTGGAGGGGGTGGGGGGGGGGGGTGTGGGGCTGGAGGGGGTGGAGGGGGTGTAGAGGTGGAGGGGGTGGGGGTGTGTGGGGCTGGAGGGGGTGGGGGGGGGTGTGTGGGGCTGGAGGGGGTGTAGAGGTGGAGGGGTGTAGAGGTGGAGGGGGGGGAGGAGGTGGAAGGGGTGTGGGGCTGGAGGGGGTGTGGGGTAGAGGGGTTGAGGGTTAGAGCTGGGGGTGTCAGGTGGAAAGGGTGAGAGGGAAAGAGGCAGGGGATGATGTGGTGTGGTGTGGTGTGGTCAGCCTGCAGGACAGTGCTTAGGTGATTTCCCTCCCGCGGAGGGGGCGTGGAGGAGGAGGAGGAGGAGGAGGAGGAAGAGAGTGTGGGTGGAGGGGAGGGACCGGTATAAAAAAAAAAACGTGGGCGGACTGAAAGTGACCCCCCCCCCCCCGCCCACACACACACACACACATACACACACACATCCTCCCCATCCCCCCCCCCCTAAGACCAGAGAAGGAATTTTTTTCCTTGAACCACACACAGAGACTAGAGAGGTGGTCCGGTTCCGGTTTCACACACACCCACACACACACACACACAGACCGCGTTGGTTGCTGGGAGGGGAGGCGTGGGGGTGGGGGTGGGGAAGGGTAGCCGGGGGGTAGGGGTAGGGGGTGGGTGGGTGGGTTTGAAGCGGATATGAAGTGGTCGTTTGAAATTCCCCCCCCCCCCTCCCCCCCCCCCACCCCCCCCGCCCCCCTCACACACTCACGACAGGAAGACCTCCTTGAACCAGAAGAGCACACACACACACAGACAAGGTGGTAGAAAGATCAGTCAATAAGTGGGTTAGCACATGGTGTGATTGTTGTCGTTGCGTTGGTGTTGTTGTTGGGGGAGTATCGACACGGGGGGAGAGTATCGACACAGGGGGAGTATCGACATGGGGGAGAGTATCGACACGGGGGAGAGTATCGACACGGGGAGTATCGAATCGACATGGGGGAGAGTATCGACACGGGGGAGTATCGACATGGGGAGAGTATCGACACGGGGGAGTATCGACATGTGGAGAGTATCGACACGGGGGGAGAGTATCGACATGGGGGAGAGTATCGACACGGGGGAGTATCGACATGGGGGAGAGTATCGACACGGGGGAGAGTATCGACACTGGGGAGAGTAGTATCGACACGGGGGAGAGTATCGACACGGGGGAGTATCGGGCTGACCATAGGGTGGGGGTGAGGGATGTGAAGGTGACAGGAGGGAAGCAGTGGGGGGTTGGGGGGGGGGGGGGTCCGTGGGGGGGACTGGTGATGGTGGCGGGGGGTGGGGGGTGGGTGGGGGAGGAGACAGGGAGGATGGGTAGCTGGGGAATTGGGAGCTTGCATGAGTGTGCGAGGATTGGGGATCTGTACACGTGTGTGTGTGTGGTGTGTGTGTGTGTGTGTGTGTGTGTGTGTGTGTGTGTGTGTGTGTGTGTATGTGTGTGTGTGTGTGTGTGTGTGTGTGTGTGTGTGTGTGTGTGTGTGTGTGGTGGTAGTGATGTTGTGTGGGTTGCTGATGCTGGTGTTGTTGTCTCGTGGTTGTGTTGTTATTGTTGTTGTTGTTGTTATTGTTGTGTGAGCTGCTGATGGTGATGTTTTTCTCTCGTGGTTGTGTTGTTGTGTCGGATGTTGATTGTATTGTATTGTATTTCTCTTTTTATCACAACAGATTTCTCTGTGTGAAATTCGGGCTGCTCTCCCCAGGGAGAGCGCGTCGCTACACTACAGCACCGCCCCCCACCCCACCCTTTTTTTTTTGTTGTTGTTGTATTTTTTCCTGCGTGGAATTTTATTTGTTTTTTCCTATCCAAGTGGATTTTTCTACAGAATTTTGTCAGGAACAACCCTTTTGTTGCTGTGGGTTCTTTTA
>NC_134905.1:19195565-19198065 GCF_041734735.1 Babylonia areolata
ACCACCAGGCACCACCGAGATTCGAACCCGGGACCCTCAGATTGAAAGTCCAACGCTTTAACCACTCGGCTATTGCCCATATGCGAGGATCCGGCAAACTGCTGCCTGTTTACGTCCTTTTAACTCACTCAGTACGGCCAGTCCTCTCTTCTCCTCTACACAGACCCCTCGGATGTCCAGTGGGTGTCTCAATGACCTAATCTTTAGCTTCCGTCGTCAGAATTGTGGTATTCTTTGTCAACATGCACGTCTTCAGTGTAAGAGCCTTCCGCTTGCAATATTTTGATGATGGTAATTGGGGTGAAACGCTGTTCACGTCGTCTCTTTCGCCGTTCGTATGGAAGAGTTAACAGGAGATATCAGGACGTATGTATCAGTCTTCATGCTTCCAACACCTCATTGAAACTGTAAACTGAAACTGATGTGTGCAACAGCCGAGTGGTTAATTAACTCTCTCCATACGAACAGCGAAAGAGACGGCGTTAACAGCGTTTCACCCCAATTACCATCATCAAAATATTGCAAGCGGAAGGCTCTTATACTGAAGAGGTGAATGTTGACAAAGAATACCACAATTCTGACGACAGAGGCTAAAGGTTGAGTCATTCAGACACCCACTGGACATCCGAGGGGTCTGTGTAGAGGAGAAGAGAGGACTGGCCGTACTGAGTGAGTTAAAGCATTGGACTTCCAATCTGAGGGTCCCTGTTTCGAATCTTGGTAATGGCGCCTGGCGGGTAAAGTGTGGAGATTTTTTCCGATCTCCCAGGTCAACATATGTGCAGACCTGTTACTTCCTGAACCCCCTTTGTGTGTATAAGCAAGCAGAGGATCAACGTGGGAGTTGCAGCCTACGAACGAACGAACGAAGAAGAAAGAAAGAAAGAAAGAAAGAAATGAAAACGAAAGAGAAAAATGAAAATACCACTCTGATAGGTACACACACTCACACTTACACACACACACACACACACACACACATACATGCTTGCACACACTCACACTTACACACACACACACACACACACACATACATGCTTGCACACACTCACACTTACACACACACACACACACACATACATGCTTGCACTTACTCACACTTACACACACACACACACACACACATTCACACATACACACACACACACACATTCACACACACACACACACTCACACACGCACACACACACTCACACACACACATTCACACACACACACACACACACACATTCACACACACACACACACACATACATGCTTGCACACACTCACACTTTCACACACACAAACACACACACACACACACACACACACACACACACATTCACAGACACACACACACACACACACATTCACACACACACACACATTCACACACACACACACATTCACACACACACACATTCACACATACACACACACATTCACACACACACACATTCACACACACACACACACACACATTCACACACACATTCACACACACACACACATTCACACATACACACACACACACACATTCACACACACACACACTCACACACACACACACACACACACACACACACACACATTCACAGACACACACATTCACACACACACACACATTCACACACACACACATTCACACATTCACACACACACACACATTCACACATACACACACACATTCACACACACACACATTCACACACACACACACACACACACATTCACACACACATTCACACACACACACACATTCACAGACACACACACACACACATTCACACACACACACACTCACACACACACACACACACACACACACACACTCACACACACACATTCACACACACACACACTCACGCACACACATTCACACACATTCACACACACACACACACACACACACACACACACACACACAAGGACTGACCAGCATGTTCAGTTATGCTAACTGTCACAGTGTCAGGCATCTGACTGACAGACGTGATGTAGCAGCGTACAGTATCAGTATCAGTATCAGTAGCTCAAGGAGGCGTCACTGCGTTGGGTCAAATCCCATATACGCTACACCACATCTGCCAAGCAGATGCCTGACCAGCAGCCGTAACCCAACGCGCTTAGTCAGGCCTAGCAACGTAACTAAGAACAGCAGGTAACCCCTCCTGAAAACTTATTATCATACCACCCCATCCATCCCGCTAACCATTCCACCCCTCTCCCCCTCTCCTCCCCCCTCCTATCATCCACCCACCTACCCATCCCACCCACACGACAACTTTTATCTCTCATCCTATTGGTTGTGGCAAGTTTTGTTCCCCGTCCCCGCCCCCCCCCCCAACCCCCCCCCACAACCCTCCCCCCCCCACTTCCTCATACCACCCCAGCATGCACCACCCTCCAGTCCCCTCCCCCCTCCCACACATCCCCCCCCCCCCTCCAAAAAAAATCCAAACAAACAAAAAATCCAAGACAAGGGAAGAGGCAAACAATGTTGGGAAAAAAAGAAGTGTCT
>NC_134905.1:19218065-19225565 GCF_041734735.1 Babylonia areolata
TCACCCAATCTAGGAGCTGCTAACTCATCCATAATATGTGATGTCCTTCACTTCCACACAATCGGGGCCCGGTGTACCAGCTTCTGACTTTGGGGCTTTGTCATTAGCTTAACTCTCTCCATACGAACGGCGAAAGAGACGACGTTAACAGCGTTTCACCCCAATTACCATCATCAAAATATTGCAAGCGGAAGGCTCTTATACTGAAGAGGTGAATGTTGACAAAGAATACCACAGTTCTGACGACGGAAGCTAAAGGTTGGGTCATTCAGACACCCACTGGACATCCGAGGGGTCTGTGTAGAGGAGAAGAGAGGACTGGCCGTACTGAGTGAGTTAAAGAGAGAGAGAGAGAGAGAGAGGGAGAGAGAGGGAGAGAGAGGGAGGGAGAGAGAGATAAGGAGATAGAGAGATGGAGATAGAGAGAGAGGGAGAGAGAGAGGGGGAGAGAGAGAGAGGGAGAGGGAGAGAGAGGGAGAGAGAGAGAGAGAAGGAGGGAGAGAGAGAGAGGGAGGGAGAGAGGGAGAGAGAGAGAAGGAGATAGAAAGAGGGAGATAGAGAGAGAGAGAGGTGGAGAGAGAGAGAGGGAGGGAGAGAGAGGTAGAGAGGTAGAGAGAGAGGGGGAGAGAAGAGAGAAGAGAGGGAGAGAGAGAGAGCGGGGCAGAGAGAGAGAGAGGGGTGTGTGAGAGAGAGAGAGAGAGAGGGAGGGAGAGAGAGAGAGAGAGAGAATCACGGTCATATGACTTTAAAAAAAAAATCTTCCGTCATTAGTTGTTAACGTTGTGTATTTGACAAAAACAACAAACAAACAAACAAACAAACAAAAAACCACCAACGTGAGTGATGAATATGTCGCTGCCACTTTGCCTTTTTACTTATTTATTCATTCATTTATTTATTTCATTGGTGTTGTTTGTTTGTTTGTTTTTTGGTTGTTGTTTTTTTTTTTTTCCTACCACTTCCAATGAAAGCTAATCCCTTGCTTAACGTAATCCTCTTAGCGCTCTGTGTCACCCAGGGCCACTACTAGAGGTCGCCACTGCTGCCTGTCTTGCGCTGTCTTAAAACTAGCTTCACCCGGGATTATTTCGCTTGGCCCCTCTCGCCCTGTTAATGCAGTTATATATATATATATTTATATATATATATATATATATATATATATATATATATATATATATATATATCGCATTTTATTCCATATATATATATATGGAATAAAATGCGATAAACATGAAATAAGATAATAAGATAAAAATGAAATTAATAAAATACAAATAAAACAAGACAAAAAGAAACCAAAACAAAAAAATGAAACAGAACAAAATAAAATGAAATAAAATAAAAGGTTTTATGTTCACTGCATTCTTTTTGTTGCTGTTATTTTGTTCCTTTTAAAAAAAAACACAACAAATATATTGAATTGAAATAATGAATTTATATACAAAATAAAACGGTGGTCGACCCAAGAAAGTCCGGGTAAAAAAAAAAAAAAAAAAAAAGAAAAGAAAAAAAAAAATGAAATGAAGCACAATGAAATTGAATGAAAAAAAAATGAAAAAAGAAATAGAATAAGAAAAGATAAGATTAAAATAAAATAGATTAAGATAAGATAGAATAAAACAGATATAGATAATAATAATAATAATAATAATAATAAAAAATCATGGCTTTTTCCAAGTTCGGGGGTTCCGGAAGGGGGAGAGGGGTCCGCGGTTGGGGCGAGGGTGGGGGAGTGGGGGGGGGGGAATCATGGCTGTCGAGTTTAGTTGTTCAGTACATTTCCTTATTTAACTCTCTCCATACGAACGGCGAAAGAGACGACGTTAACAGCGTTTCATCCCAATTACCATCATCAAAATATTGCAAGCGGAACGCTCTTATACTGAAGAGGTGAATGTTGACAAAGAATACCACAGTTCTGACGACGGAAGCTAAAGGTTGGGTCATTCAGACACCTACAGGACATCCGAGGGTTCTGTGTAGAGGAGAAGAGAGGACCGGCCGTACTGAGTGAGTTAACTTCATGAAGCTGCACATCTAATGCTGGCTTCGTGCTGGACACCGGGAGAGAGCAACGAACAACCACAACGAACAAACAACCACATGAGGGACATTCACTGATCAGAAAATGACAGGAGGTGTGTGTGTGTGTACGTGTGTGTGTGTGTGTGTGTGTGAGAGGGAGAGAGAGATATATATAGAGATAGAGAGAGGTAGACAGAGAGAGAGATACAGAGATAGAGAGATAGAGATAGATAGAGAGATAGAGATAGATAGATAGAGATAGATAGATAGACATGTATATATAAAGATAGAGATATAGAGAGATATAGATAGAGAGATAGAGAGCGAGGGCGAGAGAGAGAGAGACAGAGAGGGAGATATATATATACTGAGAGAGAGAGATAGAGAGAAAGAGACAGAGAGATAGAGAGAGATAGAGAGAGAGAAATAGAGAGACAGATAGATAGATAGATAGATAGATAGATAGATAGAGAGAGAGAGAGAGAGCAGCCAATGAACACGCAATGTCTGGAACCATAACACCCCAAAAGCAGATATTTCTCATGTGGCTGTCGTATTTCATTTTTCGGTAGGATGTGGCAGCAGAAACCCGAGTGAAACAAATCTTAAAACAAGAGAGGCAATGCCTTCAAGACTCACTTGTGATACACTTAAAAAAAAAAAAAAATCCAAGCTTTTTATGTATTGAGTATAATTTCAAAATGTAATGTTTAAGATGAGAAAGATCAGTTTAAAGTAAATTAAGTCCCCAAGGATTAATTACAGAGTAATTTCCCTTTTTTTTATACTATCTGCACCAAAACGTTTGCAAAATAAATAAAACTTCCATGCTTAGCAAAAGAAGTTCCTGTTTGAACAGAAAATGATGATAATGACTGCTCTTGTTGTTGGGTCAGATTATCAGATCAAAGTGCCAAGTTTAGAGAATACAAAAAATATAAATATAACAGTAAATGCAGTTTGCATATAATTACGCTTCATTCTTTATTTTTTTTTTGTGCCCATCCCAGAGGTGCAATATTGTTTTAAGCAAGATGACTGGAAAGAACTGAATTTTTCCTATTTTTATGCCTAATTTGGTGTCAACTGACAAAGTATTTGTAGAGAAAATGTCAATGTTATAAAGTTTACCACGGACACACAGACACACAGACACACACACACACACACACACACAGACAACCGAACACCGGGTTAAAACACAGACTCACTTTGTTTACACAAGTGAGTCAATGATATGGAGTTTCAGTAAGGCCATCATTAAGGATTTCATGTTAATGTTTGGACCCAAAGTTTGAGTAAAATGTTTCGGAAGTTTTTGGCACTTTGTTTGAAAACCGTCCTCTTCTATGGCCTTATACAACTGATAAAAATGTTATATTCTGTCTGTCTGTCTGACGGGCGCAACAGCCGAATGGTTAAAGCGTTGGACTTTCAATCTGAGGGTCCCGGGTTCGAATCACGGTGACGGCGCCTGGTGGGTAAAGGGTGGAGATTTTTCCGATCTCCCAGGTCAACATGTGTGCAGACCTGCTAGTGCCTGAACCCCCTTCGTGTGTGCACGCAAGCAAAAGATCAAATACGCACGTTAAAGATCCTGTAATCCATGTCAGCGTTCGGTGGGTTATGGAAACAAGTAAATACCCAGCATCCACCCCCCCGAAAGCGGAGTATGGCTGCCTACATGTCTCCCCAAATCCCTCCTCTCTATTCCCCCCCTCTCCCTCTATCCCTTTTCTATCCCTCTCCCCCCTCTCTCTCTCCCAGTCTCTTCTCCTCTCTATCTCACCCCCTCCCCCTCTCTCCCAGTCTCTCTCTCTCCCCTCTCTCTCCCAGTCTCTCTCTCCCCGTCTCCCTCTCTCTGTCCCAGTCTCTCTCTCTCCGTCTCCCTTCTCTCTGTCTCCACTCTCTCCCCCCCCCTCTCTCTCCCAGTCTCTCCTCCTCCTCTCTATCTTCTCCCTCCCTCTCTCTCTCCCCTCTCTCTCCCTCCCCTCTCTCTGTCCATGTCTTTCTCTCCCTGTCTCCCTCTCTCTCTCCTCTCAAGCATTCCGTTTTGAGTTGGGTTTTTTTTTTCAACTTGTTTTAATTCTACTTATTCTGCAGTCCTCCCCCTCACCCCCCTTCCATCTCTCTCTCCCCTCTCTCTCTCCCCGTCTCTCTCTCTCTCCCCCTCTCCCTTCTCTCTCTCTCCTCTCTCTCCCCTCTCTCTCTCTCCCAGTTACCCCTCCTTCTCTCTATCTCTCCCCTCTCCCTCTCTCTCCCCATCTCTCTGTGTCCCAGTCTCTCACTCCCCTCTCCCTATCTCCCCCCCTCTCTTTCTCCTTCCCTCTCTCTCCCCTCCGTCTCTCTGCCCCCCCTCTCCCCCACCTCTCTCTCTCCCCCACCTCTCTCTCTCCCCCACTCTCTCTCCCCTCTCTATCCCCCCTCTCCCTCTCTCTCCTCTCTCTCTCCTCCCGTCTCTCTCTCTCTTCCCTCTCTCTCTGTCCCCCTCTCCCCTCCTCTCTCCCCCCTCTCCCTCTCTCCCCTCTCTCTCTCCCCTCTCTCTCCCCTATCTCCCTTCTCTCCCTCCCTCCCTCCCCTCTCTCTCTCCTCCCGTCTCTCTCTCTCCCCCCTCTCCCTTCTCTCTCCCCTCTCTCTCTCTCCCAGTCTCTTCTCCTCTCTATCTCACCCCCCTCCCCCTCTCTCCCCTCTCTCCTCCCCTCTCTCTCCCCCCGTCTCTCTGTCCCCCCTCTCCCCCACCTCTCTCTCTCCCACTCTCCTCTCTCCCCTCTCTCTCTCTCCTTCCGTCTCTCTCTCTCTCTCTCTCTCTCTCTCTCTCTCTCTCTCCCTCTCTCTGTCCCAGTCTCTCTCACCGTTTTTTTTTTTTTTTTTTTTTTTTTAAGGGGGGATGGTTTGATCTTTTTCCTTCATGACATGATGATGTTTGTATCATGATTATGTAAATGTACATGTTTATTATGTAGATGTGCATGTTTAAATGTGAATGTGAATGTCATGTCTTTATTTCTTCATCTCTTTGCTACTTTGTGGATGTTTTGATTCATATTCAATTTCCATTTGCCCTGAGGGCTGGATGAAAAAAAGCACATGTATGCTTATTCCACTTCCCTCAATAAAAAAACTTCGTTCGTTCGTTCGTTCGTTCGTCTCCCTCTCTCTCTTCTCTCAAGCATTCCGTTTTGGTTGTTTTTTTTTCAGTCTTGTTTTATTTCTACTTATTCTGCTGTCCTCCCCTCTCTATCCCCTCCCCTCTCCCTCTCTTCCCTCTCTCTCCCCTCTGTATCTCCCCACCCCCTCTCCCCTCTATCTCTCTCCCCTCACTCTCCCCTCTCTCTCTCTCCCTCTCTCTCTCCCCCCTCTCTCTCCCCCTCTCCCTCCCTCCCCTCTCTCTCTCCTCCCGTCTCTCTCTCTCTCCCCTCTCTCTCTCCCCCCTCTCTCTCTCCTCCCGTCTCTCTCTCTCCTCTCTCTTCTCTCCTCCCGTCTCTCTCTCTCTCCCCTCCTCTCTTTCTCCCCTCTCTCTCCCCTCTCTCTCTCCCCCCTCTCTCTCTCCCCTCTCATCTCTCTCTCTCTGCCCTCTCTCTCTCCCCCCTCTCTCTCTCCCCTCCCTTTCCCCTCTGTACCCCCCCCCGCCTTCTCTCTCCCTCTCCTCCTCCCTCCCGTCCTCCCTCTCCCCTCCTCTCTCCCCCCCCCCTTTCTCCCTCCCCCCTCCTCTCTCCCCTTTTTTTTCCCCTCTGTATCTCCCCACCCCCTCTCCCTTCCTCCTCCCTTTCTCTCTCCTCCCCTCTCTCTCCCCTTCTCCCTCTTCCCCCCTCCTCCCCTTCTCCCCTCTCCCCCCCCTTCCTCCCCCCTCCTCTTCCCCTTTTCCCCCACCCCCCCCTTCTCCTTCCTCTCCCTCTTTCCCCCCTCTCTCCCTTCCTCTCTCTCTCCCCTTCTCCTCTTCCTCCCCTCCTCTTCCCCCTATCTCCCCCCCCCTTCTCCCTCCTTCTCCTCTCTCTCCCTTCTTTTTTCTCTCTCCCCTCTCTCTTTCCCCTTTCTCCCCACCCCCCTTTCTCTCTCTCCCTTTCTCCTCCCTCTCCCTTCTCTCTCCCCTCTCCCCCCTCTCTTTCCCCTCTGATCCCCCCCACCCCCCTCCCTTCTCTCCTCTCCTCCTTTCTCTCCCCCCCTCTCTCTCTCCTCCCCCCCTCTCCTCTCCCCTCCTCTCCCCCCCCTCTCCTCCCCTCTCTCTTTCCCCTTTTTACTCCCCACCCCCTCCCCCTTCCCTCTCCCTTCTCTCCTCTCTCTCCCCCTCTCCCCCCTCCCTCTCCCCCTCTTTTTCCCCTCGGACCCCCCCACCGCCTCTCCCTTCTCTCTCTCCCTTCTCTCCTCTCTCTCCCCCTCTCCCCCCCCTCTCTCTCTCCCCTCCTTTCCCCCTGTATCCCCCCACCGCCTCCCCTTCTTCTCTCCCCCTCTCCTTTCCCCCTCCCTCCCCCCTCTTTCCCCTGTATCTCCCCCTCTCTCTCTCTCCCTTCCTCCTCTCCTTCCCCCTCTCTTTTCCCCTCGTATCCCCCCACCGCCCCCCTTTCTCTCTCCCCCCTCCTTTTCCCCTCTCCTCCCCCCTCTCCCTCCCCCCCCTCTCCTCCCCCTCCTCTCCCCCTCTTTTTTTTTCCCCTTTTATCTCCCCTCTCTCCTCTCCCTTCTCTCTCTCCCCTCCCTTTCCCCCCTGTATCCCCCCTCTCCTCCCTTCTCTCCTCTCTCCCCCTCTCTTTTTCCCCTCTGTCTCCCCCCCCCGCCTCCCCCCTTCCCTCTCCCTTCCCTTCTCCCCCTTCTCTCTCCTCTCCCTTTTCCTCAAGGTCCTCCCGGGTTTTTTTTTTTCCAGACTTGTTTTTTTTTTTCACATATTCGCCGTCTTCCTCATGTTACTCGTTTTTCAGTTCCAAATTGTGGGCCCGCATTGGGGGTTTAAACGGAAGAGTTTTCCAGGGGGAATTTTATTTGCGAATGATTATCGGGGTTTTTTTTTTTTGTTTTTTTTTTTTTTTCCCCTGGACTTCTTTTTGCCCCCCACTCCGTTTTTTAAAAATTATCTTTTTTTTCCAATCTTTCTTTTACTTTTTTCTTTCTTTTTTTCTTTTTTTCTTTCTTTTTTTCGTCCTTTTTTCGTTTGTTTTTTTGGGAATCCATTCTTCGTTTGCCTCGTAATTTTTGTTTCGGTTTTTTGTTTTCTGTTTTTATTGGGGTTTGTTGTTGTTTTGTTGTTGTTGGGGGGTTGGGGGGCTGGGAGTGTTTTGCTGTTGTTTTTTGTTCGGGGGTTTTTTGGTTTTTTGTTGTTGGTGGTGTGTTGTTTTTGTTATTATTATTTTTATTGGGGGTTTGTTGTTTTTTTTTACTACTGCGTTGTTTTTTTGCCTTCTCTTCTTCTTCTTTTTCTTGCAAATGGGGTTTAAATACTCATACCGGGGCCAGTCCTCTCTTTTTCCCCCTGCACAGACCCCC
>NC_134905.1:19238065-19240565 GCF_041734735.1 Babylonia areolata
GACAGACAGACAGACAGACAGACAGACAGACAGACACTGAGAGAGAGAGAGAGAGAGAGAGAGAGAGAGAGACAGACACAGAGAGAGAGAGAGAGACAGAGAGAGAAACGAAAGAAAACGAAATTCTATTTTATCAGGGTAATGAGATGAGCAAAACATACGCTTTTTTCCATCCAGCCCTCTCCAAGCGAGAGAGAAAGAGACAGACAGACAGACAGACAGAAAGAGAGAGAAGAAGACAGAGAGAAGAGAGAGAGAGGGAGAGAGAGAGGAAGAGAGAGGTAGAGAGGAAGAGAGAGAGAGAGTGGGGGAGAGAGAGGGAAGAGAGACAGACAGACAGAAAGAAAGAGAGAGAGAGAAAGAGAGAGAAGAAGACAGAGAACAGAGAGAGAGAGAGAGAAAGAGAGGAAGAGAGAGAGAGGCAGAAAGAGAGTGGGGGAGAGAGAGAGAGAAGAGAGAGAGGGAGAGACAGACAGACAGAAAGAAAGAGAGAGAGAAAAAGAGAGAAGAAGACAGAGAGAAGAGACAGAGAAAGAGAGAGAGAAAGAGGAAGAGAGAGAGAGGCAGAGAGAGAGAGAGTGGGAGAGAAAGAGAGAGGGAGAGAAAGAGAAAGAGAGAGGGGGAGAGAGAGAGGGAGAGAGAAAGAGAGAAAGAGAGAGAAAGAGAGCGAAAGAGAGAGAGACAGAGAGAGAGAGACAGAGACAGAGAAAGACGACAGGGACAAATCACACAAAGAGACACAGACAAAAGACAATGAGATGGAAACAGAGAGCCAGAGACAGAACCAGGTAAACAGATACAGATTACAGAAACAAAGAGGCAGATTACAAAGAGACAAAGACGAACAGACAAAGAGAGAAAGAGACACACAGAAAGAGACAGAGAGACACAGAGAGAGAGAGAGAGAGAGAGAGAGAGAGAGAGAGAGAGAGTGGGGGAGAGAGAGAGCTTACACAACACAATGAATCCAAGGAAAATGGAACCTGCATGGCGTGGTAAAAAAAAAAACGGTCATACACGTAAAAGCCAACTCGTGTACATACGAGTGCACGTGGGAGTTGCAGCCCACGAACAAAGAAGAAAAAGAAGAAGAAGAAGAAGAAGAATTATATGGGGAATTCGAGACAATAAGGAACATAACATTAACGACAATGGCAACAACACAACAACGATGACGACAACAACAGCAGCAGTAACAACAATAACAGCGACAGCGACAACAACATTAACAACGACGACAACAGCAACAAAAATAACAAGGACAACAAGAACAATAACAGCAACAACAACAGCAACAACATCAACAATTGCAATAGCAATAACAACAACATCAACAACAACTAAACAACAATAAAAGCAGCAGCAAACGACAGGAACAACAACTGCGACAACAACAAATGACAATAACAACAACGACATTAACAACACCAACAGCAACCACAATAGCATCAGCAGCAGCAGCAGCAGCAACAACAACAACGACAACAGCGACAACAACAATAACAACAAGAAAACCAGCAACAGTAGCATCAGGAGTGAAAACAAGAGCAACAACAGCTACAGCAACAACAACAGCAACAGCAACAACAACAGCTACAGCAACAACAACAGAAATTGCGACAACAGCAACAGCAGCAACATCAGCAACAACAGCTACAGCAGCAACAACAGCAACAGCAACAACAGCAACAGCAGCAACAACAGCAACAGCAGCAACTGCAACAACAGCAACGTCAACAGCTACAGCAACAACAACAGAAATTGCGACAACAGCAACAGCAGCAACATCAGCAACAACAGCTACAGCAGCAACAACAGCAACAGCAACAACAGCAACAGCAGCAACAACAGCAACAGCAGCAACAGCAACAACAGCAACATCAACAGCAACAGCAGCAACAACAGCAACAGCAACAACAGCAAAAGCAGCAACAACAGCAACAGCAGCAACAACAGCAACATCAACATCAACAGCAGCAACAGCAGCAACATCAACAGCAACAGCAGCAACAACAGCAACATCAACAGCAACAGCAGCAACTACAGCAACAGCAGCAACAACAGCTATAGCGACAACAACAGCTGCAGCATCAACAGCAGCAACAACATCAACAGCAGCAACAGCAACAGCAACAACAACAGCTACAGCAACAACAACAGCAACTGCGACAAAAACAGCTACAGCAGCAACAGCAACCAGCAACAGCAGCAACAACAGCTACAGCAGCAACAGCAGCAACTGCGACAACAACAGCAACAGTAGCAGCAGGAGTGAAAACAAGAGCAACAACAGCAACAGCGACAACAACAGCAACTGCGACAACAACAGGAACAGAAGCAACAGCAGCAACAGCAGCAACAACAACAGCAACAGCAACAACAGCAGCTATAGCAGCAACATCAGCAACAACAGCTACAGCAACAACAGCTACAGCAACAACAGTTATAGCGACAACAACAGCAACAGCGACAATAGCAACAGCGACAACAACAGCAACAG
>NC_134905.1:19245565-19248065 GCF_041734735.1 Babylonia areolata
TCATGGCCTGGCTTCGCTGACGAAGATCTAGGAAGGGCGTTGTCCACGTCTGATGCAGGCACGCTCATGGCTGACAAGGCCAATGCGGGAAAAGCAGAGTCGGCCGCAGCGGTTGCAAGGGAAAGTCTGGACTGGGTTCGCGGCTGCAGCGTCGTGGTTCTTCCTCCTTCTGCGTTTGTCCTCAAGGCTGGCCCTGCGGTTGTTTTCGAAGGAGGAGACAGCTTGGTGGATGGTGCGTCGCCAGGTCTCTCGATCAGCGGCTACTGCGGACCACTGGCGATGGTCAATGTGACAGGCACCGAGAGCTTTCTTCAAGGAGTCTTTGTATCTCTTCTTGGGTGCTCCTCTGTCACGGTAGCCAGTGGACAGTTCGCCATACAGCGCGATCTTGGGCAGGCGGTGGTCTTCCATCCTGGACACGTGCCCTGCCCAACGTAGCTGGGTCTTTAGCAGCACTGCCTCGATGCTGATAGTCTTTGCCTGCTCCAGGACCTCGACATTTGTGATGTAGTCACTCCAGTGGATGCTGAGGATGGTGCGAAGGCAGCGCTGGTGGAAGCGATCAAGCAGTCGTATGTGGTGCCGGTAGGTGACCCAGGTTTCGGAGCCATACAACAGGGTGGGCAGTACAACAGCTCTGTACACGCTGATCTTTGTGATTTTTTCAGGTGTTTGTTGTTCCACACTCTCTTGTACAGCCTGCCGAATGCGCTGTTTGCCTTTGCAAGTCTGTTGTCGATCTCCTTGTCGATCTTGGCGTCAGACGAGATGGTGCAGCCTAGGTAGCTGAACTGGTGGACCGACTTCAGCTCTGTCTCACCGATGTTGATGTGAGGAGCGTGGAATTCTTCCCGTGGGGCAGGCTGGTGGAGAACTTCCGTCTTTTTCAGACTGACTTCTAGGCCGAAGAGCTGCGCAGCCTCTGCGAAGCAGGACGTTATACGCTGCAGGGCCGCTTCTGTATGGGCGACGAGGGCAGCATCGTCGGCAAACAGAAGCTCTCTGATGAGTTGCTCCAGTGTCTTGGTGTGGGCCTGTAGCCGCCTCAGGTTGAATAGGCTGCCATCAGTGCGGTATCTGATGAAGATACCGTCGTCGTCGCCAAGATCTTCAGTGGCCTGTTGGAGCATCATGCTGAAGAAGATCGTGAAGAGGGTCGGCGCGAGGACACAACCTTGTTTCACTCCATTTCCAATTGGGAAGGGCTCCGAAAGGTCGTTGCTGTGTCTGACCTGTCCACGCTGTTCCTCATGTAGTTGGATGACCATGCTGAGGAATTTTGGGGGGCATCCTAGACGTTTCATGATCTCCCACAGACCTTTTCTGCTCACGGTGTCGAAAGCTTTCGTGAGATCGACGAATGTCGCATACAGTCCTTTGTTCTGTTCCCGACATTTTTCTTGTAGCTGTCTGAGAACGAAGACCATGTCAGTGGTGCCTCTGTTGGCTCTAAAGCCACACTGACTCTCTGGGAGATGTTCTTCGGCGATAGTAGGCACCAGCCGATTTAGGAGGACTCTGGCGAGGATCTTGCCTGCGATGGAGAGCAGAGTTATCCCCCTGTAGTTGGAGCAGTCCGACTTTTCTCCCTTGTTTTTGTACAGGGTGATGATGACTGCGTCACGGAGGTCCTGTGGTAGTTTGCCTTGCTCCCAGCAGCAGACAAAGAGGTTGTGGAGTTTGGAGTGTAGTGCTGGGCCTCCATTCTTCCACGCCTCCGGCGGAATTCCGTCAACCCCTGCTGCCTTGCCACATTTCAGCTGTTCAATGGCCTTGACTCTTCTAGGGTTGGTAGCTCGTCCAGTTGTAATTTCACTGGCTGTTGTGGGATGCGGAGAATTGCCGAGTCTTGAACCGTGCGGTTGGCGCTGAAGAGGGCCTGGAAGTGTTCCGACCACCTATTCAGGATCGACATCTTGTCTGTGAAGAGCGCCTGGCCGTCTGCGCTGCGCAAGGGACTCTGGACCTGGTATGAGGGACCGTACACCGCCTTCAAGGCTTCGTATAAGCCCCGGTAGTCACCAGTGTCTGCACAAAGCTGAGCCCTCTCTGCCAGGTTGGTCCACCACCCATTTTGAATCTCACGAAGCTTGCGCTGGAGGTTGCTGCATAAGAGCCGGAAGGTTGCTTTCTTCACCGGACAAGACGGTTGTGCAAGGTGAGCCTGGTGGGCTGATCTCTTCTTCGCCAGCAATTCTTGGATCTCCTGGTTGTTTTCGTCAAACCAGTCCTTGTTCTTTTTCGACGAGAACCCTAGGACTTCTTCAGAGGACTGCAGGATGGCTGATTTCAGCTGTGCCCATAGTGATTCTGGAGAGGGGTCTGTGGGGCAACTGGGGTCTTCAAGTTTGTCCTGAAGCTTCGCCTGGAATTCAGCTTTCACTTCAGCTGACTGAAAGTTGCCGACCTGGAATTTCTTCCTAGGAGCTCCTCCTTTCTTTGGTTTGGGCTTGAAGTGGAGCCTGAGCTTGCTGCGGACGAGGCGGTGGTCAGTATGACA
>NC_134905.1:19255565-19268065 GCF_041734735.1 Babylonia areolata
TGCCAAGCAGATGCCTGACCAGCGGCGTACCCAAACGCGCTTAGTCAGGCCTTGAGAAAAAAAAAGGTGAATAAATAATAGATAAGCGTACATAAATAAGTAAATGAATACATAAATAGATGAATAAATAAATAATAATTATAATATGAAAAACGGTAGTAATAATAAAAATTTTAAAAATCATAAAAAAATATGTCTGTGAACTGTTGAAATCACCGTTAGCCTTCACGCAATGCTCTTTACTGCACTCTCTCTCTCTCTCTCTCTCTCTCTCTCTCTCTCTCTCTCTGTGTGTGTGTGTGCGTGCGTGTGTGTGTGTGTGTGGGGGGGGGGGGGGGGTATGAAACGATAACGGATCGTCTTGCGTCTGGCAAGCACGTTGAGTTGGACACTGTACAGGAAGTGGTCAGGTGCTGCAATCTCTGTCCTGAGAGAAACTGACACCACAGAGAGAGAGAGAGAGAGAGAGAGAGAGAGAGAGAGAGAGAGAAAGATGGGAGAGAGAGAGAGACAGAGAGAGAGAGACAGAGACAGAGACACAGTGACAGAGAGACAGACAGAGAGAGACAGACAGACTAAGAGGGAGAGAGAGAGGGAGAGAGAGAAATAGACAGAGAGACAGACACAGACACACAGACACACAGACACAGACACAGACACACACACACACACACACACACACACACACACACACACACACACACACACAGAGGGAGAGAGAGGGAGAGAAAGAGAGACAGACAGATAGGCAGACAGACAGACACACACACACACACACGCACGCACCCACGCACGCACACACACACATACACACACACACACACACACACACACAGAGCGAGAGACAGAGAAAGAGAGACAGGCAGACAGAGAGAGAGAGAGAGTGAGTGAGAGAGGGAGAGAGACACAGACAGAGAGACACAGAGAGAGACACACACACAGACAGAGAGAGAGAGAGAGAGAGAGAGAGAAAGAGAGAGGGATAGAGAGAGAGAGAGGAGAGATGGAGAGGGAGAGTGGGAGGGAAAGAGAGATTGAGATTGAGATTGAGATGGTTTATTCATATAGGCCACAGCCCCTTTGAAGGGGGATATACAGTAAAATGCTGAAGTCATACATTCAAAAGTCTTCATGATGTAGCATATACATTTCTCCTTTTGAGTGCTTTATACAGATATAGAGCGAACTCCTTGACAGTCTTATCATTTGTTGATGACATTAACATGATAAGTCTAAACAAGCAAGGGTGTTGACAGTATTTAACTGGAATCAATTGTTCTCTAAGATCTCTTAATACTGGGCAACATAGCACAAAGTGAACTTCATCTTCTTTAGATTGTTGACACATTGGACAAAACAAATTTTGGGCACATGATTTTCGATATCGATAATAATGCGTACGTATTTCAGTAACACCTAATCTAAACCTTGCCAAAGTATATTTCAGATGTCTATTAAGTCTCATTGACAAATAAACTGACATATTATAAGGTATATGACAAAACGTTCGATACAAATCAAATCTGTCGCTATTCTGAATATGAGAGTTCCAATTCTGCCGTCTACAATCAATTAATGTTCTACGAAATACATGAATAAAGTTGCTGATATCTCCGACACTTTGGTTCAACCATACGAAACCAAAACCATACTCACAAAGTTTCATTCTCACATTAGACACCCAATTTCTCTTGCCTCTATTATCTAAATCTAATAGCATTCTATAGGCTTTATGGGGTAATCTGTGCTCTTCCATCTGAGTTATTTTCAGCCAATATTGAATACATTTAACAGTGGAAGCCAAAACTATGGGATATCTGGCTGTTTCTCCATACACTAAATCATTGAGGGAAAGAGAGACAGAGAGAGAGATAGTGAGTGAGTGAATGAGTGAGGTAGAGAGTGAGAGAGATAGGTGCAGAGAGAGGGAGTGAGAGAAAAAGAGAGGGAGAGGGAGAGTGGGAGGGAAAGAGAGAGAGACAGAGAAAGACAGAGAGAGAGAGAGAAATAGAGAGACAGACAGGCAGAGACAGACATACAGACAGACAGATAGACAGACAGACAGCCACACACACACACACACACACACACACACACACACACACACACACACACACACAGCTGCTGCTGAGTGGAGCACTTTATCTTATTTTCATTTTTATTTCTAGGCCTCTTCTTTCGTCACACACATCGTGTGTGTGTGTGTGTGTGTGTGTGTGTGTGTCTGTGTGTGTGTGTGTGTGTGTGTGTGTGTGTGTGTGTGTGTGTGTGTACGTGCATGTTACATATGTACGTGAATACGCGTGGATGTACACGTGGATGGACGTGGATGGACTTGGATTCCAATTCTTTTTTTTTTATCTTTTTTTTTTATCACTCACTATTTGTGGCGAGTGTGTGTTGAAACTTCTTCTTCTTCTGCGTCCGTGGGCTGCAACTCCCACGTTCACTCGTACGTACACGAGTGGATTTTACGTGTATGACCGTTTTTACCCCGCCATGTAGGCAGCCATACTTCGTTTTCGGGGGTTGTATTGAAACGAATATCGTCATTGCTCTTTTTTTTCCATCTCTCTCTCTCTCTCTCTCTCTCTCTCTCTGTGTCTCTGTCTCTGTCTCTGTCTGTCAGTTTTTCTCTATCTCTGTCTCTGTGTCTCTGTCTGTCTGCCTGTCTGTCTGTCTGTCTCTCTATGTCTCTCTGTCTCTGTCTGTCTGTCTTGTCTTTCTCTCTTTCTCTGTCTGTCTGTCTCTCCTCCTCCCTCTTCTTCTTCTCCTCCTCCTCCTCCCTCTTCTTCTTCTTCTCCTTCTTCTTCTTCTTCTCCTTCTTCTCCTCCTCCTTCTTCTCCTCCTCTTCCTTCTTCTCCTTCTTCTTCTTCTCCTCTTCCACATCTTCCTTCTTCTTCTTCTCCTCCTTCTTCTTCTCCTCCTCCTCCTCCTCCGCCTTCTTCTTCTCCTCCTCCTCCTCTTCCTTCTCCTCCTCCTTCTTCTCCTCCTCCTCCTCTTCCTTCTTCTTCTTCTCCTCCTCCTTCTTCTATTTTATTTAGTTCTATTTTCTATTCTCTCATTCTTTGATTGGCCCTAGCAAAGAAACTCCATTGCGTAATATATATTTATATATATTTTTGTGATGGAGGAATCATTATAGAAAAGTTTCGTTTTGCAGCTGGAATTTGATCAAACAGTGCATTAAGATTTCCAGAAGACAGTCTTAGAATTTCTTTCTTCTTCTTCTTCGTTCGTGGGCTGTAACTCTCACGTTCACTCGTATGTACACGAGTGGGCTTTTACATGTATGACCCATTTTTACCCCGCCATGTAGACAGCTATACTCCGTTTTCGGGGGTGTGCATGCTGGGTATGTTCATGTTTCTATAACCCACCGAAAACTGACATGGATTACAGGATCTTTAACGTGCTTATTTGATCTTCTGCCTGCGTATACACTCGAAGGGGGGTTCAGGCACAAGCAGGTCTTAAGAATAATAATAATGGTATTTATATAGCGCTGAATCTTGTGCACAGACAAATCAAAGCGCTTTCGCACCAGTCATTCTCACGCACGCATAAAAATGGAGAAACTGAAGACAAGGAAGAGGCAGGGAAGGGAGGCTATTTTAGGAAGAGGTGGGTTTTAAGGCCAGACTTGAAAGAGCTGAGCGGGGAGACTTGACCAAGCGAAAGAGGAAGTTCATTCCAATTGCAAGGTCCAGAGACAGAGAAAAAGAATGGAGGTCTTCACATGATTATGTTGAACTAAGAAATCTGAAAGATCTCCACCCTTTACCCACCAGGCGCCGTTTCCGAGATTCGAACCCCGGGACCCTCAAATTGAAAGTCCAACGCTTTAACCACTCGGCTATTGCGCCAGTTGTCCAGAATTGTGAACAAAAAAGGGGAAAAAATGACAGAAAAAAAAATCACACTGAAGCGTTAAAGTGTTTAATATTATACTGTCGTGATCACACCAACGTATCCTTGCAGGCTTTTCGTGAAACAAGATCAAACGGTGGACCGTTTGTGAACGCATTAAGCAGTTGTTTGAAAGGAGAAACTGTCTGTTCTCTGATGTTAACACACACACACACACACACACATGCATGCATGCATACACACACACACACACACACACACACACACACACACACACACACACACGCGCGCGCGCGCGCACACACATGCAGGCATACACACACACATGCATGCATGCATGCACACACACACACATGCACACACATACACACACACACATGCATGCACGCACACACACACACACACACACACACACACACACACACACACACACACACACACACACACACACACACACACAAAGTGTGTTAGAATGACCAAACATTTATTCTTTGACTTTTCAAAGCGTGTTAGACTGATCAAACATTTTCAGTCTTTGACCTTTGAAACTGTGTTAAAATGACCACACATTCATTCTTTGACATTTCAAAGTGTGTTAGGTCAGGTCAGGGGCATAGCTCTTGCTACTAGTACCATGTAACCCAGTACTACCTGCTGCATGTGAAGTCTCCCAACGACGGAACAGTCGGAGGAGGAAACCTTTCCCAACGGCTGTGAAGGCGGAAGAAGATGACCAAAGGGCAGGGGGAGCTCTTATCTTTGGCTGGAAGTCCTCCTAGGAGAGGGAGCTCCGAAGAAAAAACCTGCACCTGCCGAGGCCGTTCTACACGTGGCAGTATCTGCACCTGTGGGACTGTGAGCGTCGGTAGGCGAGAGAGTGGGGAAGGGACTGCACAACTCCTCCTCACTTAAAAAAAAAAAAAAAAAGTCACCTGTGCTGGTCAGGCAACTAGGCTTGACTAAGGCCTTCGACACGGTGAACCGCCGTGGTCTGTGGAAGATCCTCCTAAAGTTCGGCTGCCCAGAGAGCCTAATCCAGCTGATTGCGTCATTCCACGATGGCATGCAGGCGAGAGTACAGGAAAATACTGACATGTCGGATCCGTTCCCTGTGGTAAATGGAGTGAAGCAGGGCTGCGTCCTGGCACCCACACTGTTCTCCATTCTCTTCTCTGCCATGCTGATTGACGCCTTCCAAAACTGTGACCAGGGCATCTACATTCAGTTTCGCACAGATGGCAAACTTTTCAACTTGCGGCGACTCCACGCCAGGTCCAGGGTGTTTGAGGCACTGTTGAGAGAGTTCCTCTTCGCTGATGACTGCGCGCTTGCTGCGCACACCCATGAGGACATGCAGTTCATTATGGACAGGTTCTCAACCTCCTGCGGGCGCTTTGGACTCACCATCAGCCTCAGCAAGACCGAGTCCATGTACCAACCAGCTAGCTCACAGAACGCCAGTGTCTCCCCCTCCGCATGAGAGACAGCAGTATCCCGAAGATGCTTTTGTATGGCCAGCTGAAGGAAGGCCACCGTGAACTTGGAAGACCCTGCAAGCGCTACAAGGACACCTTGATGACAAACCTCAAAGCCTGTGACATAGACATCGCTTCCTGGGAAACTGATGTCCTTGACCGCTGTCGCTGGAGGATGCTGTGCTCTAGTGGCATAAAGACGTTTGAAAACAATAGAACGCTGACCATTAAGGAGAAGTGTGAGCGAAGGAAGCAGGGCTCAACTTGTGGAGACGTTTTCCCTTGCAACACCTGTGGGAAGTGCTGCGCATCCAGAATCGGCCTCTTCTCCCACATGAGGACACACACCGACAGATAAGCCTGCCTGCCTATTCATCCGTCGGTCCGACGGGAGACTCCATTAGGATGCACCAAACATTCATTCTTTGACCTTTCAAAGTGTGTCATAATGACCAAATATTCATTCTTTGACCTTTCAAAGTGTGTCATAATGACCAAACATTCATTCTTTGACCTTTCAAAGTGTGTCATAATGACCAAACATTCATTCTTTGACCTTTCAAAGTGTGTCATAATGACCAAACATTCATTCTTTGACCTTTCAAAGTGTGTCATAATGACCAAACATTCATTCTTTGACCTTTCAAAGTGTGTCATAATGACCAAACATTCATTCTTTGACCTTTCAAAGTGTGTCATAATGACCAAACGTTCATTCTTTGACCTTTCAAAGTGTGTCATAATGACCAAACGTTCATTCTTTGACCTTTCAAAGTGTGTCATAATGACCAAACATTCATTCTTTGACCTTTCAAAGTGTGTCATAATGACCAAACATTTCATGAACAGAATCAAGAGAGATGAAGACAGACAAAGAGCAAAGAACGAGAAAAAAGGAGTGTGACACATTGTTGATTAATCAACCACCCCACGCAATGTGGAGTGATGGCCTAGAGGTAATGCGTCCGCCTAGGAAGCGTGAGAATCTGAGCACGCTGGCTCAGCCGCCGATATTTTCTCCCCCTCCACTAAACCTTGAGTAGTGGTCTGGACGCTAGTCATTCGGATGAGACGATAAACCGAGGTCCCGTGTGTAGCATGCACTTAGCGCACGTAAAAGAACCCACAGCAATAAAAGGGTTGTTCCTGGCAAACATTCTGTAGAAAAATCCACTTCGATAGGAAAAACAAAATAAAACTGCACGCAGGGGAAAAAAAAACAAAAACAAAAACAAAAAACGGGTGGCGCTGTAGTGTAGAGACGCGCTCTCCCCTGGGGAGAGCAGCCCGAATTTCACACAGAGAAATCTGTTGTGATAAAAAGAAATACAAATGCAAAATCCAAAGTTCTGAAAAAACTGATTATGGTGTGAACAACACGACTGTTAAGACTTCTGTCTAGATAGATGGAGAGAGCTGGCCGGAGCAAATCGGGTGAAAGCATGAACATGAATAACTGATTCGTTTCCCAGCACCAAACCATGTCTCTGTACTGTCTGCGAGGTGTTAATTAAATGTTAACAAAGGACTAGGCATATCCATACTGAGAATATTGATTCACGTCAATAGTCACCAGTAAGTCTTTCCCTAACAACCCTGTGAAGTGATCAGCTGGATGTAGAGTCCAAGTCTTCAGAATTCCGGTCACGACTCAAACAAAAGTACAGCAACACGCCAGACTTTTTTTCTTGGACGAAAAAAAAATCATGTTCCACACAACTTTAAATGAACAGAATCAAGACAGCCTAGAAATGAGAGCCTAGAAAATGAGTGTGTGGAGGAGGGGGGTAGAGGAGGTGCAGGGTTACGCCGCTGGTTAGGCATCTGCTTGGCAGATGTGGTGTAGCGTATATTATGGATTTGTCCGAACGCAGTGACGCCTCCTTGAGCTACTGAAACTGAAACTGAAACTGAAACTTAACTGGAAAATCAAACTGAGCGTCTAGCCATTCGGATGAGATGTTAAACCGAGGTCCTGTGTGCAGCAACACACTTGGCGCACTGAAAGTTTCAGTTTCAGTTTCAGTTTCAGTAGCTCAAGGAGGCGTCACTGTGTTCGTGTCAAATCCATAATTATACGCTGCACCACATCTGCCAAACAGATGCCTGACCAGCAGCGTAACCCAACGCGCTTTGTCAGGCCTTGAGAAAAAATAAATAAGATAAGATAAACTAAACTAAACTAAACTAACTAACTAACTAACTAATAATAATAATATAATTAAAAAAATAAAATTGAAATAATAATAATAATTATGAAAATAAAATAAATGAATAGATAAATAAATAATGGGTTGGTTTTTTTTTTAAAGACAACAATGATGATAAATAAGCAAATAAATGTAAAAAAAAAGAAAAAAAAAAGGTCGAGTGCTCAGCGAGTTACCCAGCCCCCCACCCCCACCCCCCCCCCCCCACCCCCACCCCCCACCCGCACTGAAAAACACATGGCAACAAAAGCGGTGTCTTCTGGGAAAAAAAAAATTGTAGATGGAATCCAGTCAGATTGGTATTCCTACACAAATATTATAATAATGCTTGCACTCCACTCGAGGCATAACTAAGCGCGTTGGGTTATACTGTTGGTCAGACATCTGCCTAACAGATGTTGTGGTGTAGCGTATACGGATTTGTCCGAACGCAGCGACGCCCCTCTCAGAAACTGAAATTGAAATTGAAACTACAACTGAAAACCCGTTTCTCTGCAGCCCAGCTGTGGAACTCATTTTGTGAGAGCTTTAAGCTTTCACTCACACACACACACACACACACACACACACACACACACACACACACACACACACACACACACACACACACACGCAAGCACACTCACCACACACACACACACACATGCCCCCCCCCCCACTCCCCCCCCCCCCACACACAAACAAACACACACACATCACAAACAAACAATCACACACACACACACTCACATACCCCCCCCCCCCCCCCCCGCCCACCAGATCCCCCCTCCCCCACACAAACAAGCACACACACACACACACACACACAAATACACGCACGCAAGCACCCCCCCACCCCTACACACACACACACGCACACTCACCCCCCCAAACCCCCCACCCCCACACACACTCCCACAGCCACCCACCCATCCACCCACACCCACCCACACACACACACACACACACACACACACACACACGCACACACACACACATTATTATCACTGTCTTCTCACCCTGACTACCAATTCGGTAACAGGTTTTAGAAATCAATCTACTGGATCGTAGGATCGTAACTCTTTCGAAGCCTCAGACCCCCCACCCCCACCCCCCTCCACCCCCGCTACACACACACACGCACACTCACTCCCCAAACCCCCCACCCCCCAACACACACTTTCACAGCCACCCCCCACACCCCCACACACATTATTATCCCTGTCATCTCACCCTGACTACCAATTCGGTAACAGGTTTTAGAAATCAATCTACTGGATCGTAGGATCGTAACTCTTTCGAAGCCTCAGACCCCCCACCCCCACCCCCTCCACCCCCGCTACACACACACACGCACACTCACTCCCCAAACCCCCCACCTCCCCACACACACTTTCACAGCCACCCCCCACACCCCCACACACATTATTATCCCTGTCATCTCACCCTGACTACCAATTCGGTAACAGGTTTTAGAAATCAATCTACTGGATCGTAGGATCGTAGGATCGTAACTCTTTCGAAGTCTCAGAACCCCCCCCCCCCCCCCCCCACCCACACACATACACACACACACCCACCCCCCTGCCTCCTCCGCTCCACCCCTCCTCCCACCACGACCCCCCACCCCCGCACCCCTCTCCCCTCCACACACACATTGCAGTGCCTTTGACAGCCAGCCAGCCAGCCAGCCAGCCACTCAAGAGTGTCTGGAGTGGAAGGTCCAGACGTGAACAAAAGCTCTCCACCCCTCCCCATCCCCCCCCCCTCCAACCTCCCCCCACATCCCCCGCCACCCCCCCGCCCCCACCAAAAAAAGAAGAAGAAGAAGAAGAAACCTGGTCAGTCTCCTGTCAACAACTGGGTTCTCTGTATCGTCAGAGGGAGATCCAGGTTTCTTATTATCGCTGCAGGTGGCGAACAGTCTATGTCTTGTGTGTGGGATCTGTAAAGGGGTTGGGGGGGGGGGGGACGGGGGGGGGAGGGGGGGGGGGAGAAGTTAGGGTGGTGGTGGTGGTAGGGGTGGGGGGGACCTAGGGTGTGGGGTAGGGGTGGTGGGTGGGGGTGGGGGAGAGTGGAGGGACGATGAACAGCTTAGAACGCCTGTGACGGGCGCAATAGCCGAGTGGTTAAAGCGTTGGACTGTCAATCTGAGGGTCCCGGGTTCGAATCACGGTGACGGCGCCTGGTGGGTAAAGGGTGGAGATTTTGACGATCTCCCAGGTCAACATATGTGCAGACCTGCTTAGTGCCTGAACCCCCTTTCGTGTGTATATGCAAGCAGAAGATCAAATACGCACGTTAAAGATCCTGTAATCCATGTCAGCGTTCGGTGGGTTATGGACACAAGAACATACCCAGCATGCACACCCCCGAAAACGGAGTATGGCTGCCTACATGGCGGGGTAAAAATGGTCATACACGTAAAAGCCCACTCGTGTGCATACGAGTGAACGCAGAAGAAGAAGAAGAAGAAGAAGGAACGCCAGTGTCACCCGCCAGTGTGGAGTGATGGTGGTGGTGGTATGGCCCAGTAGTCAGGCACCCCCAAAACCAAGGTTTAACAAGGCAAGGGACCATGGGTTCGAATCCTTTGTGAACGGACACTGCAGTTTGTGTGTGTGTGTGTGTGTGTGTGTGTGTGTGTGTGTGTGTGTGTGTGTGTGTGTGTGTGTGTGTGTGTGTGTGTGTGTGTGTGTGTGTTGTGTGTGTGTGTGTGTGTGTGTGTGTGTGTTTTGTGTGTGTGTGTGTGTGTGTGTGTGTGTGTGTGTGTGTGTGTGTGTGTGTGTGTGTGTGTGTGTGTGTGTGTGTGTGTGTGTGTGTGTGTGTGTGTGTGTGTGTGTTCCACTCGCCCTTCCACTGCAGTTTGGGTGGTGGTCTGGGTGCTAGCTAGTCTTTCGGACGAGGCGATAATTAAACGGAGGTTCAGTGCTCAGCGAGTTACTTAGAGATCAGGGAAAGCAGCAACAAGGGCCACATGAAGAGTTGTCCCTGGCAGAAGTCTACAGGAAAAAGCTATCTTGATATGTTTGATATGAATTTTATCTCTCTCTCTCTCTCTATATATATATATATATGTGTGTGTGTGTGTGTGTGCGTGTGTGTGTGTGTGTGTGTGTGTGTGTGTGTGTGTGTATGTGTGTTGTGTGTGTGTGTGTGTGTGTACATATATATATATATATATATATATATATATATATATATATATATATATATACAGGGATTTTTTTTTCATATGGGTGGCGCTGCAATGTGGCGACGCACTCTAACTGGGAAGATCAGCCTGGTTTTTACTCATAGAACAACACTGATGTAACAAAAGTGAGACAATACAATACAATACTATACAATACAATAAATACAATACAATACAAGACAAGACAAGACAATGCAACGCAATGCAATACAAGACAACACAAGACGAGACTGGGTCGGGACTATACAATACAATACAATACTATACATACAATACCATACAAGACGATACAATACAATACAATACCATACAAGACGATACAATACAATATTATACAATACAATACCATACAAGACGATACAATACTATACAATACAATACAAGACTGGTTCGGGACTATACAATACAATACTATACAATACAATGCTATACAATACAATACAATACGAAACAGTACAATGCAATACTATACAATTCAATACAATGCAAGACAAGACAATACAAGACTGGTTCGGGACTACACAATACAATACAATGTAATACAATACGATACTGGTTCAGGACTATACAATACAATTCAATTCAATTCAAGACTGGTTCGGGACCATACAATACAATGCAATACAATTCAATTCAATTCAAGACTGGTTCGGGACCATACAATACAATGCAATACAATGCAATACAATACGATACAATATAATATAATTCATAATATAATACAAGTCTGGTTCGGGACTATACAATGCAATGCAATACGATACAATATAATATAATTCATAATATAATACAAGACTTGTTCGGGACTATACAATGCAATGCAACACAATACAATATAATATAATTCATAATATAATACAAGACTTGTTCGGGCCTATACAATACAAT
Source organism: Babylonia areolata (assembly GCF_041734735.1). NCBI lineage: Eukaryota > Metazoa > Mollusca > Gastropoda > Neogastropoda > Buccinidae > Babylonia > Babylonia areolata. The sequence goes on from NC_134905.1 coordinate 19,267,184, forward strand.
GCAATGCAATGCAATGCAATACAATACAATATAATATAATATAATATAATTCATAATACAATACAAGACTGTTTCGGGACTATACAATACAATGCAACACAATACAATATAATATAATTCATACTACAATACAAGACGTGTTCGGGACTATACAATACAATGCAACACAATGCAATATAATATAATTCATAATATAATACAAGACTGGTTCGGGACTATACAATACAATGCAATGAAATACAATACAATATAATATAATTCATAATACAATACAAGACTGGTTCGGGACTATACAATGCAATGCAAGGCAATGCAATACAACACAACACAATACAATACAATATAATTCATAATATAATACAAGACTGGTTCGGGACAATACAATACAATACTATACAAGACAAGACAAGACTAGTTCGGGACAATACATATACAATGCAATACAATACAATACAATACTAATTCGGGACTATATTTTTTTCTGTTGACTAAAGAAGTCACACACAAACAGGCACTCATTTGTACGCATCATGTTGGGTGAAGTAGAAATAGGTGCGGTTTTTTTTTGGTTTTTGTTGTTGTTGTTGTTGTTGTTGTTTTAATTTCTTTTCGAAAGTTGAAAAAACACTGGGTTTTTCTGAGTTCCAGAGTGTGAGGGCAAAGACAGAGAAAGATTTTATTTTATTTTTATTTTATTATTTTTAAAAAAATTTTTTGCCAAAGGTCTCAACTATGTTTTCTGAGCATACGTTTAAGAAAAAGAAAACTAAAAAAACAAGACAAACAAAAATTTTTTAAAAAAGCACATATCGAGCATAAAAGTAAACACACAACAAAAAAACAACACCCCCTCCCTCCCCCCTGATCCCCTCCTCACCCCCT
>NC_134905.1:19270565-19278065 GCF_041734735.1 Babylonia areolata
GTCGACATGTCTGAGATCTGTCTCCACTGTTTGCTGGTGTCACACCATCATCTGTCGACATGTCTGAGGTCTGTCTCCACTGTTTGCTGGTGTCACCCCATCGTCTGTCGACATGTCTGAGGTCTGTCTCCACTGTTTGCTGGTGTCACCACATCGTCTGTCGACATGTCTGAGGTCTGTCTCCACTGTTTGCTGGTGTCACCCCATCGTCTGTCGACATGTCTGAGGTCTGTCTCCACTGTTTGCTGGTGTCACCCCATCGTCTGTCGACATGTCTGAGGTCTGTCTCCACTGTTTGCTGGTGTCACCCCATCGTCTGTCGACATGTCTGAGGTCTGTCTCCACTGCTTGCTGGTGTCACCCCATCGTCTGTCGACATGTCTGAGATCTGTCTCCACTATTTTCGTGGAGTCACCCCATCGTCTGTCGACATGTCTGAGGTCTGTCTCCACTGTTTGTTGGTGTCACCCCATCGTCTGTCGACATGTCTGAGGTCTCTCTCCACTGTTTGTTGGTGTCACCCCATCGTCTGTCGACATGTCTGAGGTCTGTCTCCACTGTTTGCTGGTGTCACCCCATCGTCTGTCGACATGTCTGAGGTCTCTCTCTCCACTGTTTATTGGTGTCACCACATCGTCCGTCGACATGTCTGAGGTCTGTCTCCACTGTTTGCTGATGTCACCCTATCGTGTGTTGACATGTCTGAGGTCTGTCTCCACTGTTTGCTGGTGTCACCCCATCGTCTGTCGGCAAATCTGAGGTCTGTCTCCACTGTTTGCTGGTGTCACCCCATCGTCTGTCGACATGTCTGGGATCTGTCTCCACTATTTTCGTGGAGTCACCCCATCGTCTGTCGACATGTCTGAGGTCTCTCTCCACTGTTTGCTGGTGTCACCCCATCGTCTGTTGACATGTCTGAGGTCTTTCTCCACTGTTTGCTGGTGTCACCCCATCGTCTGTCGACAAGTCTGAGGTCTGTCTCCACTGTTTGCTGGTGTCACCCCATCGTCTGTCAACAAGTCTTAGGTCTGTCTCCACTGTTTGCTGGTGTCACCCCATCGTCTGTCAACAAGTCTTAGGTCTGTCTCCACTGTTTGCTGGTGTCACCCCATCGTCTGTCAACAAGTCTTAGGTCTGTCTCCACTGTTTGCTGGTGTCACCCCATCGTCTGTCGACATGTCTGAGGTCTGTCTCCACTGTTTGCTGGTGTCACACCATCATCTGTCGACATGTCTGAGGTCTGTCTCCACTGTTTGCTGGTGTCACCCCATCGTCTGTCAGCAAGTCTGAGGTCTGTCTCCACTGTTTGCTGGTGTTACCCCATCGTCTGTCAGCAAGTCTGAGGTCTGTCTCCACTGTTTGCTGGTGTCACCCCATCGTCTGTCAACAAGTCTGTCTGTCTCCACTGTTTGCCGCCAGTTTATCTGGTGCTGCTACTGTATTGACCGCATTCTGTGAACTGACCTCCACCCCTCTCAATCATCTACTCCCCCCCCCCCCGCCCCCCCCGCCCCCTCCCCCACACTCTCCTTCTCGCTTTCGCTCTCTGACCACACAGGAGAAGTAACCCAGGCTTACATAACTTTCTGGAATTGCTATGTGCCGGTCCCCTTTCCTTCATTAACCCTTTCACCGCCAGTCAATTTAGAATACAAAATTCCCTTGTAGTAATAAACACAGAAAAGACAGTGGCTAAGAATAGCTAGGGATTCTCCCTGCGTAGTAGGCCTCCTTCGGTCATGGCTGACCATGGATAGAGTATATCCGACCTAATGTCTAATTGGGCTGTCTGCTTGGACCAAGCAGCGTCGCCTGTGACTGTATAGACCGATGCGAGAGAGACAGTCTCTGTCGCAGCGGTCACATGTGTAAGCTGATGCTGGTCTGTCGGCTGCCGTCCCTTTTCTGCGAGTTCGCTTTTCTGCTGCAGCAGCTGACAGTTTGTCCTCACCAATCCGTAGCTGATTCTTGAGAGTGCTTCTCCATCTATTGTGGTCATCTGCAAGGCCCTCCCAGGACTCAGTGTTGATCTCAAGTGCCTTCATGTCACGTTTGCAAACGTCTTTGAATCTCAGCTGTGGGCGGCCGATGCTTCTCTGCCCCGTGGCGAGCTCTCCATAATAAAGGATGTCTTTTGGGATGCGACCATCTTCCATGCGGCGAACGTGGCCCAGCCAGCGCAGCCGACGCTGTCTCAGCATGGTATACATGGTCGGGAGGCCAACGCGAGTCAGGACTTCGGTGTTTGTCACCTTGTCTTGCCAGGAGATGCCGAGTATGCGCCGTAGGCTTCTCAGGTGGAAGGTATTGAGCCTTTTCTCCTGACGAGCATGTGTGGTCCAAGCCTCACTGCCATACAGCAAGGTGCTGAGGACGCAGGCGTTGTATACAGCCATCCTTGTCTTCGTGGTCAGCTTGGGATTTGTCCACACTCTTTGTGTGAGGCGGGCTAGCGTTGTGGCTGCGATGTATAGAAAATATGGCCTATCTTACCACCGAACATTAAGAGCAGTAGGTTCATGGGTATTAGCAGACCAACGAATGGTCAACTTTCAGTGACGTGTGTCCTCTACCACGCCTGTGCATAAATGCGAGCTTGGCGGTGAAAGGGTTAAGTAAACAACCTTTCTCTTTTTTTCCCCTCGGCTTCCTTCACTCAGCGCAGGGTACCTGCTGTGAGTTTGGTGTCATGGACCTCACAGCCCCCTTGGACAGTGTCACTATCGGTAGCTCAAGGAGGCGTCACTGCGTTCGTGTCAAATCCATATACGCTACGTCACATCTGCCAGGCAGATGCCTGACCAGCAGCGTAGCCCAACGCGCACCGTGAACAACGTGTCCCTAACATGACGTGCTGACCTGAACGGGAAGAATTTTACCCCCCACACCCACACCCCCATCCCCCCTCCGAAAACGGAGTATGGCTGCCAAACATGACAAGGGGTATATGAAAACGGACAACGAAAAGGTCATACACGTAAAAAGCAAGCCCCCTCGTGCATTTAAAAAAACAACAACATTTTTTAGTGAACATGAGAGTTGCAGCCCACGAACGAAGAAGAAGAAGAACAAGAAGAACAAAAACAAGAAAGATGAGAAGGAGGAAGAGAAGAAGAAGAAGAAGAAGAAGGAGGAGGAGGAGGAGAAGAAGAAGAAGCAGAAGGAGAAGAAGAAGAAGGAGGAGGAGATGAAGAAGAAGAAGAAGAAGAAGAAGAAGGAGAAGGAAGAGAAGGAGGAGGAGAACAACAACAAGAAGAAAGAGGAGGAGGGGGGGTGAGAGGAAGAACAACAATAACAAGAAGAACAAAAACAAGAAAGAGGAGAAGGAGGAAGAGGGGGAGGAGAAGGAGAAGAGAAGAAGAAGAAGAAGAAGAACAAGAACAAGAACAAGAAGAACAAGAACAAGAAAGAAGAACAAGAACAAGAAGAAGAGCAAGAACAAGAACAAGAAGAACAAGAACAAGAACAAGAAGAACAAGAAGATGTTCTGTGCCAACGTGCTGCGTGGAACAGTTACCTGAAGTATATTTAATGTTGAGTGATGGCCTGGTGGTTACTCGTCCTCCTAGGAAGCGAGAAAATCATAGGGCACGGAATCGAACCCGAACCCCCACCCCACCCCCCACCCCCAGAAAACGGAGTATGGCTGCCTACATGGCGTGGTAAAAACGGTCAGACACGTAAAAGCCCACTCGTGTACAGAAGAGTGAACGTGGGAGTTTTAGCCCACGAACGCAGAAGAAGAAGGAGAAGAAGGAGAAGAAGAGGAATCACACACTTGTTTGAGCTTTCTTCTTCCCCTCCAGTAGACCTTGAGTGGTGGTCTCGTACAATTCTACCCAAATTGTATTACACTTTTTTTTTTGTCTCAACAGTTTTCTCTGTGTGAAATTCGAGCTGCTCTTCCCAGGGAGAGCGCGTCGCTACACTGAGAGCGCCACCCTTTTTTTGTGTTGTTGTTTTTTTGTTGTTGTTTTTTTTTGGGTTTTTTTGTGTATCTTTTCCTGTCTGCATTTTTCCCCCCTATCGAAGTGGATTTTTCTTTAGAATTGTGCCAGGGGCAACCCTTTTGTTGCCGTGGGTTCTTTTACGTGCGCTGAGTGCATGCTGTACACAAGACCTCGGTTTATCGTCTCATCCGAATGACTAGCGTCCAGACCACCACTCAAGGTCCAGTGGAGGGGGTAGGGGAATACTAGGCGATTCTTCCGGGATTCGAACCAGTGCGCTCAGATTCTCTCGCTTCCTAGGCAGACGCGTTACCTCCGGGCCATCACTCCATTTAATCAGTTGATCGGCTTCTGTAGTCGTAAGCAATCAGCCTTTCTGTTATAGCTCGAGCTTCACGAGCTTCAGGACAGAGCGTCTGTAAAAGACACTAGCAGATGTCGGTGACGGTTGTTTGTCCCTGTTTGTCCCTTTTTTCTTTTTTTTCATAATTATTATTTATTTATTTATTTATTTATTTTATTTTTCTCAAGGCCTGACTAAGCGCGTTGGGTTACGCTGCTGGTCAGGCATCTGCTTGGCAGATGTGGTGTAGCGTATATGGATTTGTCCGAACGCAGTGACGCCTCCTTGAGCTACTGAAACTGAAACTGAAACTAAAACTGTCTCTGATGTCCACAGAGAGAGAGAGAGAGAGAGAGAGAGAGAGAGAGAGAGAGAGAGAGAGAGAGAGAGCACCGACCTCCACCACCACAGTCACCTCTCTTGGTGACCGTTACAGAGGACTTCAAGGGTGGGTGGGGTGTCTTGGGAGACTGAGAGACCAATGAACTCATCAGCCCTGACCTCCACTGGGTGAGGGTTCTTCTTCTTCTTCTTCTTCTTCTTCTTCTTATCGTCGTCGTCGTAAGCATCATCATCATCATCATCATCATCATTATCTTCTTCTTCTTCAACATCATCATCTTCTTCGTCGTCATCAGCATCATCATCATCATCTTCTTCTTCTTCTTCAACATCATCATCATCATCATCTTCTTCTTCTTCTTCAACGTCATCATCACCATCTTCGTTTTCATCTGTATCATCATCATCGTCATCATCATCATCTTCTTCTTCTTCAACATCATCATCTTCTTCGTCGTCATCAGCATCATCATCAGCATCATCTTCTTCTTCTTCTTCTTCAACATCATCATCTTCTTCGTCGTCATCAGCATCATCATCAACATCATATTCTTCGTCTTCTTCTTCTTCTTCTTCAACATCATCATCATCATCATCTTCTTCTTCTTCTTCAACATCATCGTCATCATCTTCGTTTTCGTCTGTATCATCATCATCGTCATCATCATCATCATCTTCTTCTTCTTCAGCATCATCATCGTTTTCTTCGTTGTCGTCTGTATCATCATCATCATCATCATCATCTTCTTCTATTTCTTCTTCTGCATTCGTGGGCGGCAACTCCCATGTTGACTCACCACAAGTACGAGCGGGCTCCTACGTGAATGACCGATTTTACCCCGCTAAGTGGACAGCCAGTCTCCGCTTTTCGGGAGTGTGCATGCTGGGTACGTTCTTGTTTCCATAACCCACAAGACGCTAACACGGATTACAAGATCATTACCGTACATATTTGATCTTCTGCATGTCCATTACACGAGTAATGGGGTTCAGGCAGTAGAAGGTCCGCACATAATTATGTTGACCTGCACCACGTGCACTGTAAGCGGGTGGAGCCGGAGGGGTGGGGGGGGGGGGGGGGGGGGGGGGGGGGGGGGGGAGGGGTTGGGAATCATTAAAGACGGTGGAGAATCCAGAGCTCTAATCATTCACCTCTGACCACCCCGTCACGTGAGGCCACTAGTTTACGTACCGCGTGAACTTTGTCCGTGCCTTGCCCCTTTGCTGTTTATTTGCATATGCATGAGAAGGATTTCCGTTAATTATCGGGAGGGTATGCAGACCCACTTATATATATATATGATAGTCAGTCGTGTCCAACTATGACCATCAGAACAGCAGAGGAGGCAACTGCTGTTCCGTCTATTTGGGCTAGAATTTGATTATAGTGGAGAGTGTCTTGCCCAAGTACATCCCCACTCTCTCGGCCAAGAGAGTTTTAGGACAGTCGGCGTTGGGATGGTTCCCAAAGGCCAGCTAGCCTCACAAGGCTGCAGCACTAAGAGCTAGTGCAATTTTGCCTCCTAGTTTGAGAGTCAAAGTCCTTCACAAAAGATATACCCTGGTTATTTTTAGCGCATGCACGTCTCCATTTCCTGTTTTTGTTGTTTTGGATTTATATATATATATATATATATATATATATATATATATATATATATATATATATATTAAGATCACCGAAAGGCAAAAATTTCGTCGTGTAAATCGCTGTCCCGACGAGAAGATTCTGAACAATTTCGGTGACTATTTCAGCAAGTTTACACGATAAGTGTAGTTTTGTTATTACACCCATTATTTGTTTTAGTCTTCTATGTTTCACTTTGAGCGTGTTTCTTGTTACATCTCTGACATTACGTATTCAAAGTGATCCATTTTTTTTATATATTATATCACATGTATTATTTTTTATGTGGAGTGATGGCCTGGAGGTAACCCGTTCACCTATGAAGCGAGAGAATCTGAGCGCGCTGGTTCGAATCACGGCTCAGCCGCCGATATTTTCTCCCCCTTCACTTGACCTTGAGTGGTGGTCTGGACGCTAGTCATTCGGATGAGACGATAAACCGAGGTCCCGTGTGCTAGCATGCACTTAGCGCACGTAAAAGAACACACGTCAACGAAACGGTTGTTCCTGTCAAAATTCTGTAGAAAAAATCCACTGCGATAGGAAAAACAATCAAACAGGAAAAGATACCAAAAAAATGGGTGGCGCTGTAGTGTAGCGAAGCGCTCTCCCTGTGGAGAGCAGCCCGAATTTCACACAGAGAAATCTGTTGTGATAAAAAGAAATACAAATACAAAATTATACCACTTCAGGGACCATGCTTTTTGGGGGAGAGGTATAAGGATATTTCGTACAGTATTTCAGATAGTTACCTTCCAGTACCCCAATAAGAAAATAAACATTCGGAATTTCGAGTCTGATGTATACCAGAGCGAGACAAAATGAACAAAATGGAATTTCCTAGGCATTGCGAACAGTTACGTAACAGCACACCAACAGAATTAAAAAAAACAACGCAATTTCCGGTCTGATAATTGCACACAGTCATTTTAGATCACATTTATAAAACAAATAAATAACTAAATACAAAAAGATGCATTACAAAAAAGAAAAACAGAACATGATGTTCATCACAGGAGATTTGATTTTGATTTGATGATGATGATGATGATGATGATGATAATGATGAGGATGATAATGATGAGGATGATGATGATGATGATGATAATGATGATGATGATAATGATGAGGATGATGATGATGATGATGATAATGATGAGGATGATAATGATGATGATGATAATGATGATGATGATGATGATGATGATGATGATGATAATGATGAGGATGATAATGAT
>NC_134905.1:19288065-19290565 GCF_041734735.1 Babylonia areolata
GCTATTGTTAATTCGTATTCTCTCTCTCTCTCTCTCTCATTAGTAGCAGTAGTAGTAGTAATAGTAACAGTAGACCTTGAGTAGTGGTCTGGACGCTAGTCATTCGGATGTGACGATAAACCGAGGCCCCGTGTGCAGCATGCACTTAGCGCACGTAAAAGAACCCACGGCAAGAAACGAGTTGTCCCTGGCAAATTTCTGTAGAAAAATCCACTTCGATAGGAAAAGATTAAGAACTGCGGGCAGGAAAAAAAAAAAAAGGAGAAATCTGTTGTGACAAAAAAAAAAAAAAAAAAGAGTAATGTTGTCGTTCTTGGGATGTGTTCTATCTTTGGGACAGCGTTTTATTTATTTATTATTATTATTTATTTATTTTTATTATTATTATTATTATTATTATTATTATCATTTTTTTGTACGCTTATAGTTGACTTCATCAAGTTTTTGCGCCTTATTATTAATATTAGTAGTAGTTGTTCTTTTTTAAAAAAAAGTATTTATCTATTATTTATTTACTCTTTTTTTCTTTCTCTCAAGGCCTGACTAAGCGCGTTGCGTTACGCTGCTGGTCAGGCATCTGCTTGGCAGATGTGGTGTGGGCGTATATGGATTTGTCCGAACGCAGTGACGCCTCCTTGAGCTACTGAAACTGAAACTGAAACTGAAACTTTCAAGAAGAGGGTAAGGAAGGACAGGACAGGAAGGAAAGGAAATGGAAAACACACTATGAGGGTCAAAGATCCAGAAAGAATCTATATTTCAGTCTTGAAGTACTTGAAGTGTGATACCAGGCTTTTAAAACTCCCTGTTGTTAAAAAAACAACACCCCCCACCCCCCCAAAAAAAGGGTTCAAATATCCAGAAAAAGTCTATATTTCAGTCTTGAAGTACTTGAAGTGTGATACCAGGCTTTTAAAACTCCCTGTTGTTAAAAAAAACAACCAACCACAACCCCCCTCCCCCCCTGCCCCCCAAAAAAAAACAACAACAAAAAAAAAACCAGGGTCAAAGATCCAGAAAGATTCTATATTTCAGTCTTGAAGTATTTGAAGTGTGATACCAGGCTTTTAAAACTCCCTGTTGTTAAAAAACAACAACCCCCCTCCGCCCCCCTCCCCCGAACCCCCCCCCCCCACCCCACCCCCCCAAAAAAGGTTCAAATATCCAGAAAAATTCTATATTTCAGTCTTGAAGTACTTGAAGTGTGATACCAGGCTTTTAAAACTCCCTGTTGTTAAAAAAACAACCAACCACAACCCCCCTCCCCCCCCTGCCCCCCCAAAAAAACCCAACAACAACAACAACAAAAAAAAACAAAAAAACCAGGGTCAAAGATCCAGAAAGATTCTATATTTCAGTCTTGAAGTACTTGAAGTGTGATACCAGGCTTTTAAAACTCCCTGTTGTTAAAAAACAAAACAACAATCCCCCCCCCCCCCCCAAAAAAAAAAAAAAAAAACAACAACAAAAAAACAGGGTCAAAGATCCAGAAAGATTCTATATTTCAGTCTTGAAGTATTTGAAGTGTGATACCAGGCTTTTAAAACTCCCTGTTGTTAAAAAACAACAACCCCCCTCCGCCCCCCCCCCGAACCCCCCCCCCCACCCCCCCCCAAAAAAAAGTTCAAATATCCAGAAAAATTCTATATTTCAGTCTTGAAGTACTTGAAGTGTGATACCAGGCTTTTAAAACTCCCTGTTGTTAAAAAAAACAACCAACCACAACCCCCCTCCCCCCCTGCCCCCCCAAAAAACCCAACAACAACAACAACAAAAACAACAAAAAAACCAGGGTCAAAGATCCAGAAAGATTCTATATTTCAGTCTTGAAGTACTTGAAGTGTGATACCAGGCTTTTAAAACTCCTGTTGTTAAAAAACAAAACAACAATCCCCCCCCCCCACCCCCCACCCCACCCCCAAAAAAAACCAGGGTCAAAGATCCAGAAAGATTCTATATTTCAGTCTTGAAGTACTTGAAGTGTGATACCAGGCTTTTAAAATTCCCTGTTGTTAAAAAAAAAACCCAAAAAACAAACAACCCCCCCCCCCTCCCCCCCCCCCCCCCCCCACCCCCCCCCCCCCCCCCCCCCCCCCCCCCACACACACACACCCAAAAAACAGGGTCAATGATCTTTTTTTTTTACTTTCCAGGCTCCGTCATTGTGGAACAAATTAACAACAACAACAACAACAACAACAACAACAAAAAAGCGTTATTCTGTCTCGCTGAAGTCTCCTAAATTTGCTCTGAAAACACATCTTTTCCAACAGCAGTGACAGCAGTTTTGTTTTTATTTATTTATTTATTTATTTATTTATTTTCTTTGTTGTTGTTTGTTGTTGTTGTTGTTTTTATATTTCATCTTGGTGCGATCTGGTTTGGGGTGCATGTTTTTTTGTTTTTTTTGTTTTTTTTTTTTGGGGGGGGGGGGTTGGGGGGTGAGGGAGGGGGGCCGTCTACCATTGGTTTAGTTGTAAAATTGAGGTGCTTTTTGACT
>NC_134905.1:19295565-19298065 GCF_041734735.1 Babylonia areolata
AGAGAGACAGACAGAGACAGAGAAAGAGGCACAGAGAGAGTGGGGCAGAGAGAGAGAGAGAGAGACAGAGACAGAGTCAGAGAAAGAGGCACAGAGAGAGTGGGGCAGAGAGAGAGAGAGAGAGAGAGAGAGAGAGAGAGAGAGAAAGAAGCACAGAGAGAGTGGGGCAGAGAGAGAGAGAGAGAGAGAGAGAGAGAGAGAGAGAGAGAGAGAGAGAGAGAAAGAGGCACAGAGAGAGTGGGGCAGAGAGAGAGAGAGAGAGAGAGAGAGACAGAGACAGAGACAGAGACAGAGAAAGAGGCACAGAGAGAGTGGGGCAGAGAGAGAGAGACAGAGACAGAGAAAGAGGCACAGAGAGAGTGGGGCAGAGAGAGAGAGAGAGACAGAGACAGAGACAGAGAAAGAGGCACAGAGAGAGTGGGGCAGAGAGAGAGAGAAAGGGGCAGAGTGGGGCAGAGAGAGAGAGAAAGACACAGAGAGAGAAAGAGGCACAGAGAGAGTGGGGCAAAGAGAGAGACAGACAGACAGAAGGAGAGGATCAGAGACAGAGACAGTTACAGACAGACAGGCAGAATCAGAGACGGAGACAGAGTGAAGGAGAGGAGAAACAGAGACAGACAGACAGACACAGATACAGACAGAGACGGAGACGGAGACGGAGACACAAACAAAGAGACACAGACAGACAGACAGACAGACAGACAGACAGACAGACAGACACAGACAGACAGACAGACAGACAGACAGACAGACAGACAGACAGACAGACAGACAGACACAGACAGACAGACAGACAGACACAGACAGAAACAGAGACGGAGACAGAAAGAAGTAGAGAAGAAACAGAGAGACACAGACACAGAGACAGAGACAGACAGACAGACACACACACACACACACACACACACACACACACACACACACACACACACAAACCCCCCCCCAAAAAAAAAACAGATACAGAAACAGGAACGGAGACAACAAAAGTAAAGACAGTAGAAACAACGAGACAGAGAAACAGACGGACAAACAAAACAAAACAAACAAGCAAACAGACAGACAGACAGAGACAGAGACCTAACAGACAGACAGAGAGAGAGAGAGAGAGAGAGAGAGAGAGAGAGAGAGAGAGAGGTCCTGCAGGGAGCGACAAGAATAGCTCCAGTTTAACTATTCATGTCCCTCCAGCACACCCGGGCGGCCCAAAGCTCCAGCTATGAACTGAAGCAACCCTTTCCTGCCCTGTCCTGTTTCCCCCCAAACAGTACAGGATCCGTTCCGACTGATACAGGCTTGGGTGCTTGTGAATCCTCTCTGTCTGTCTCTGTCTGTCTGTCTGTCTCTGCCTCTGTCTCATTCTCTGCCTCCCTCCCCCCCATCCCTCTCTCCCACCCTCTCTCTCCCCCACCCCTCTCTCCCACCCTCTCTCACCCCCCCTGTCTCTCTATCTGGGCCTGAGAACTTGTGAATCCTGTTTCTCTCTGTCTCGGTCTGTCTCTCTATCTCTATCTGTGTGTGTGTGTGTGTGTGTGTGTGTGTGTGTGTGGCGAAGGCAGTTTTTGACTCCCGATCTCTGTGAGCCATTGATTTCGTACAATGACCTACACAGCATGACAGAACAAACTGTCACACAGACCCACACACCATGACACAACAAACTGTGACACAGACCCACACACCATGACACAACAAACTGTGACACAAAGACCCACACACCATGACACAACAAACTGTGACACAAAGACCCACACACCATGACACAACAAACTGTGACACAAAGACCCACACACCATGACACAACAAACTGTGACACAGACCTACACACCATGACACAACAAACTGTGACACAGACCTACACACCATGACACAAAAAATGTGACACAAAGACCCACACACCATGACACAACAAACTTTGACACAAAGACCCACACACCATGACACAACAAACTGTGACACAGACCCACACACCATGACACAACAAACTGTGACACAAACCCACACACCATGACACAACAAACTGTGACACAGACCCACACACCATGACACAACAAACTGTGACACAGACCCACACACCATGACACAACAAACTGTGACACAGACCCACACACCATGACACAACAAACTGTCACAAAGACCCACACACTATGACACAACAAACTGTGACAAAGACCCACACACCATGACACAACAAACTGTGACAAAGACCCACACACCATGACACAACAAACTGTGACACAGACCCACACACCATGACACAACAAACTGTGACACAGACCCACACACCATGACACAGCAAACTGTGACACAGACCCACACACCATGACACAGCAAACTGTGACACAGACCCACACACCATGACACAACAAACTGTGACATAGACCCACACACTATGACACAACAAACTGTGACACAGACCCACACACCATGACACAACAAACTGTGACACAGACCCACACACCATGACACAGCAAACTGTGACACAGACCCACACACCATGACA
>NC_134905.1:19303065-19313065 GCF_041734735.1 Babylonia areolata
AGGGAAAACAGATCATTTGTCCAACAGTTCTGATGAAATAAGATAGCACTACACAGGAAAAAAATTGATCATTAGATTTGTCCAACAGTTCTGATGAAATAACATAGCACTATACAGGGAAAACAGATCATTTGTCCAACAGTTCTGATGAAATAACATAGCACTACACAGGAAAAAAATTGATCATTAGATTTGTCCGACAGTTCTGCTGAAAAAAACATAGCACTACACAGGAAAAATTGATCATTAGATTTGTCCAACAGTTCTGATGAAAAAACATAGCACTGCATAGGAAAAAAAAAAAAATCATTAGATTTGTCCAACAGTTCTGATGAAAAAACATAGCACTACACAGGAAAAATTGATCATTAGATTCGTCCGACAGTTCCGCTGAAATAGCATAGCACTACACAGGAAAAAAACTGATCATTAGATTTGTCCAACAGTTCTGATGAAAAAACATAGCACTATGCAGGGAAAACTGATCATTAGATTTGTCCAACAGTTCTGATGAAAAAACATAGCACTACACTGGAAAAAAAATGATCATTAGATTTGTCCAACAGTTCTGATGAAAAAATATAGCACTGCATAGGAAAAAAAATTGATCATTAGATTTGTCCAACAGTTCTGATGAAAAAACATAGCACTACACAGGAAAAAAAATTATCATTAGATTTGTCCAACAGTTCTGATGAAAAAATATAGCACTACACAGGAAAAATTGATCATTAGATTTGTCCAACAGTTCTGATGAAATAACATAGCACTACACAGGAAAAAAAAATTGATCATTAGATTTGTCCAACAGTTCTGATGAAAAAAACATAGCACTACACAGGAAAAAAATTGATCATTAGATTTGTCCAACAGTTCTGATGAAAAAAACATAGCACTACACAGGAAAAACTGATCATTAGATTTGTCCAACAGTTCTGATGAAAAAACATAGCACTACATAGGAAAAAAACTGATCACTAGATTTCTCCAACAGTTCTGATGAAAAAACATAGCACTGCATAGGAAAAGTTGATCATTAGATTTGTCCAACAGTTCTGATGAAAAAACATAGCACTACACTGGAAAAAAAATGATCATTAGATTTGTCCAACAGTTCTGATGAAATAACATAGTACTATACAGGGAAAATTGATCATTAGATTTGTCCAACAGTTCTGATGAAAAAACAGCACTACACAGGAAAAAAAATGATCATTAGATTTGTCCAACAGTTCTGATGGAAAAAACATAGCACTACACAGGGAAAACTGATCATTAGATTCGTCCAACAGTTCTGATGAAAAAACATAGCACTATACAGGAAAAAAAATGATCATTAGATTTGTCCAACAGTTCTGATGAAAAAACATAGCACTATACAGGGAAAACTGATCATTTGTCCAACAGTTCTGATGAAAAAACATAGCACTATGCAGGGAAAACAGATCATTTGTCCAACAGTTCTGATGAAAAAACATAGCACTACACTGGAAAAAAAACTGATCATTAGATTTGTCCAACAGTTCTGATGAAAAAACATAGCACTACACAGGAAAAAAAATGATCATTAGATTTGTCCAACAGTTCTGATGAAAAAAAACATAACACTACACAGGAAAAAAAATGATCATTAGATTTGTCCAACAGTTCTGATGAAATAACATAGGAATACACAGGGAAAACAGATCATTAGATTTGTCCAACAGTTCTGATGAAAAAACATAGCACTATACAGGGAAAACAGATCATTTGTCCAACAGTTCTGATGAAAAAAACATAGCACTATACAGGGAAAACAGATCATTTGTCCAACAGTTCTGATGAAAAAAACATAGCACTATACAGGGAAAATTGATCATTAGATTTGTCCAACAGTTCTGATGAAAAAACATAGCACTACACAGGAAAAAAATTGATCATTAGATTTGTCCAACAGTTCTGATGAAAAAAACATAGCACTATACAGGGAAAAATGATCATTAGATTTGTCCAACAGTTCTGATGAAAAAACATAGCACTATACAGGGGAAAAAAAAGATCATTAGATTTGTCCAACAGTTCTGATGAAATAACATAGCACTACACAGGAAAAAAAAACTGATCATTAGATTTGTCAAACAGTTCTGATGAAAAAATATAGCACTGCATAGGAAAAAAATTGATCATTAGATTTGTCCGACAGTTCTGCTGAAATAACATAGCACTACACAGGAAAAAAATTGATCATTAGATTTGTCCAACAGTTCTGATGAAAAAAACATAGCACTATGCAGGGAAAACAGATCATTAGATTTGTCCAACAGTTCTGATGAAAAAAACATAGCACTACACAGGAAAAAAAATGATCATTAGATTTGTCCAACAGTTCTGATGAAAAAACATAGCACTGCATAGGAAAAAAACTGATCATTAGATTTGTCCAACAGTTCTGATGAAAAAACATAGCACTACATAGGAAAAAAAATGATCATTAGATTTGTCCAACAGTTCTGATGAAAAAACATAGCACTACACAGGAAAAACAGATCATTAGATTTGTCCAACAGTTCTGATGAAAAAACATAGCACTACACAGGAAAAATTGATCATTAGATTTGTCTAACAGTTCTGATGAAAAAACATAGCATTATACAGGGAAAACTGATCATTAGATTTGTCCAACAGTTCTGATGAAAAAAAACTTAGGACCACACAGAAAAAAACACTAAAGATCATTAGATTTGTCCAACAGTTCCGAGGAAAAAACATAGCACTATGCAGGGAAAACTGATCATTTGTCCAACAGTTCTGATGAAATAACATAGCACTATACAGGGAAAACAGATCATTTGTCCAACAGTTCTGATGAAATAACATAGCACTATACAGGGAAAACAGATCATTTGTCTAACAGTTCTGATGAAAAAACATAGCATTATACAGGGAAAACTGATCATTAGATTTGTCCAACAGTTCTGATGAAAAAAAACTTAGGACCACACAGAAAAAAACACTAAAGATCATTAGATTTGTCCAACAGTTCCGAGGAAAAAACATAGCACTATGCAGGGAAAACTGATCATTTGTCCAACAGTTCTGATGAAATAACATAGCACTATACAGGGAAAAAAAAGATCATTAGATTTGTCCAACAGTTCTGATGAAAAAACATAGCACTATGCAGGAAAAAAACTGATCATTAGATTTGTCCAGCAGTTCTGATGAAAAAACATAGCACTATGCAGGGAAAACTGATCATTAGATTTGTCCAACAGTTCTGATGAAAAAACATAGCACTACACAGGAGAAAAAATGATCATTAGATTTGTCCAACAGTTCTGATGAAAAAACATAGCACTACACAGGCAAAAAAAATGATCATTAGATTTGTCCAACAGTTCCGAGGAAAAAACATAGCACTATGCAGGGAAAAGTGATCATTTGTCCAACAGTTCTGATGAAATAACATAGCACTACACAGGAAAAAAAAAATGATCATTTGTCCAACAGTTCTGATGAAATAACATAGCACTATACAAGGAAAACTGATCATTAGATTTTTCCAACAGTTCTGATGAAAAAAACAGCACTACATAGGAAAAAAACTGATCATTAGATTTGTCCAACAGTTCTGATGAAATAACACAGGAAAAAAAAATTGATCATTAGATTTGTCCAACAGTTCTGATGAAATAACATAGGACTACACAGGGAAAACTGATCATTAGATTTGTCCAACAGTTCTGATGAAAAAGCGTAACACTCTACAGGGGGAAAAATATCATTAGATTTGTCTAATAGTACTGCTGAAAATAACATAGCACTACGCAGAAGAAGAAAAAATCATTACAATTGTCCAACAGTAGTGCTGATGAAATTATAGCATAAAAAAAGGAAACAGTGATGTTTAGATTTGTCCAACAGAGGTGCTGACAAAATTACAGTACGAAAAATATAGCCTTTAATTATTGATGATAAGATTTGTCCAACAGAGCTGCTTACGAAATTACAGTTCGAAAAAGATAGCCTATAATTATTGATGATAAGATTTGTCCAACAGAGGTGCTGACCAAATTACAGTACAAAAAGGATAGCCTATAATTATTGATGATAGGATTTATCCAACAGAGGTGGTGACGAAATTACAGAACAAAAAGGATAGCCTATAATTATTGATGATAAGATTTGTCCAACAGAGCTGCTTACGAAATTACTTTATGAAAAGGATAGCCTATAATTATTGATGATTCCATTTCTCTAACAGAGCTGCTTACGAAATTACAGTACAAAAAAGATAGCCTTTAATTATTGATGATTCCATTTCTCTAACAGTGTTGCTGATATCTGATATCTGCTGATATGGCTAATACATATCCATCGTGTTTACCAACACACGCAACAATCAGATGAAAAAATAATCACTGATGTTTTCTAGGTGGTTTGTGCATCATTTATCTCGTGGTCACGTGGACTCAACACACTGACTGGTACATAGTTATCACCACGCTAATTCACATCATCATGCCGAGAACTTTTACACTGCGGATGTCTCTCTCTCTCTGTCTCTCTGTCTTATCATCTGTCAATGTGTGAGTGCGTGTGCGTGTGTGTGCGTGTGTGTGTGTGAGTGCGTGTGCGTGCGTGCGTGCGTGTGTGTGTGTGTGTGTGTGTGTGTGTGTGTTTGTGCGTGCGTGTGTGTGAGTGCGTGTGCGTGCGTGCGTGCGTGTGTGTGTGTGTGTGTGTGCGTGCGTGTGTGTGTGTGTGTGTGCGTGTGTGTGTGTGTGTGTGCGTGTGTGTGTGTGTGTGCGTGTGTGTGTGTGTGTGTGTGTGCGTGCGTGTGTGTGTGTGTGTGTGTGTTCTTTATCACATGCTTTCTGTAGGACTTCTTTCTGTTTTCTTCTTCTTCTTTTCTCCCCTTTTCATTTAATATATATGTGTTATTGTAACTGATGTAGATTAGCAAGGACAGGTTGGAAGAATGGGCCATGCCTAAAATCTTAATCCTTGAATAAAAACGTTTTGAGTTCTGAGTTCTCTCTCTCTCTCTCTCTCTGTGTGTGTGTGTGTGTGTGTGTGTGTGTGTGTGTGTGTGTGTGTGTGTGTGTGTGTGTGTGTCTGTCTGTCTGTCTGTCTCTGTCTCTCTCTCACTCTAACTATGCACTCCTGTTGTTATGGGCCAGAGGCCTGACAATTGAAACATTTTTGGACTTTGACTTTGACTTCTCCCTCTCTCTCTCTCTCTTCGTTCTTGCGTTCTATGTTTCTATCTCTCTCACCCCCTCTCTCTCTCTCTCTCCTCCTTCTCTCTTCTTTCTCTCTCTCTCCTTCTCTCCCTGTCTCTCTCTATTTCTCTCACCCCCTCTCCTCCTCCTCTCTCTCTCTCTCTCTCCTCTTTCTCGCTCTCACTCTCTCCCTATCTCACTTTCTCTCTGTTTTCCCCTCTCTCTCTCTCTCTCTCTCTCTGTCTCTCTCTGTCTCTCTCTCTCTCTCCGAAAGAAATGCTTAGAGAACATGAACCTTTCCAGTGCGCTTTTGATAGATGATGAAGTAAGAATAAGATCACTTGCGAAATTTATCGTCCTAGCTTGGGATTGTCGGAAAAAGAAATTATCTTCGGGAGCCTTATAGTTATCGAAAAAAAAAAAAAACCCACTGTTACCCTGATGCCATTTCCACAGTTTATAATTCTGAATGACTTTGTAGAAAGTTGGATGGTCGAGCTTTTTTTTTTTCTTTCTAATCTTAGCAATATGTCATATTTTATTATTTTCTTGTTGGTGTTGTTTGTCGTTGATTTTCTTGTTATTCTTAGTGCCAGTTTGTCTGTAAACCGTTGCTGTTCTTTTATTCACATACATTGTCCCCCTTGCCAAAGGATAGTATTGTCAATGGCAATAAAACAACGTCCGTGTCTCCCTCTCCCTCCACCCTCCCCTCTCCCTCCACCCTCCCCTCCACCCTCCCCTCTCCCTCCACCCTCCCCTCCACCCTCCCCTCTCCCCTCCACCCTCCCCTCCACCCTCCCCTCTCCCCTCCAACCTCCCCTCTCCCTCCACCCTCCCCTCCACCCTCCCCTCTCCCTCCACCCTCCCCTCTCCCTCCACCCTCCCCTCCACCCTCCACCCTCCCCTCTCCCTCCACCCTCCCCTCCACCCTCCCCTCTCCCTCCACCCTCCCCTCTCCCTCCACCCTCCCCTCCACCCTCCCCTCTCCCTCCACCCTCCCCTCCACCCTCCCCTCTCCCTCCACCCTCCCCTCTCCCTCCACCCTCCCCTCCACCAACAACCTCCGCACCCTTCAGACACTTTTCCTTCTCCTTCTTCATCTACTCCTCCTCTTCCTGTCTCTGTCTCTGTCTCTGTCTCTCCCACCCCTCTCTCCTCACTCGTTCTCCTTTCCCTCTCTCTCTCTCTCTCTTCTCTTTCTCCCTCTCCCTCTCTCACAGTTACTCTCACTCCCCTCTCCCTCTCTCTCTCTCTTCTCTTTCTCACTCTCCGTCCCTCCCTCCCTATCTCTCTCTTTGTTTCTCTCTTCCTCTTTCTCCATCTCCCCCCCCCCCCCCGCCCCTAACCCCACACACACCCTCTCTCTCTCTCTCTCTCTCTCTCTCTCTCTCTCTGTCTCGAATGCCATCGTTTCTGACACTTGGTTTGCTGTGACCTGCAGAACACGAAACGGAATCATTTCACTGTCAACGTATTTCACTGCAAAGAGAGAGAGAGAGAGAGAGAGAGAGAGAGAGAGAGAGAGAGAGAGATTTCACACACACACACACACACACACACACACACACACACACACGCGCGCTCGCGCGCGCGCGCGCGCTCGCCTGCAATTTCTAAATCAACCAGATTTTGAGCAACCCTACGCTACCAAACTTAATTAAGAAATTACCAAAAAGAAATTGAAACAGAAAACCCGTTCCTGCAAGCCATCCGTGGTACTCAGTTGGCTATTAAGCATGCACACACACACACGCACACGCACACACACAGACACACACACACGCACGCACACACACACACACATACACACACGCACGCACGCGCACACACACACACACACACACGCACGCACACACACACACATACACACACGCACGCACGCACGCACGCACACACACACACACACACACACGCACACACACACACACACACACACACACACACACACACACACACACACACACACACACACACACACACACACACACACACACACACACACACACACACCTATCATGTGTCCCTCTCCATAGCAACATGGGGAAAATGAGGGACAGGGAGGGAGGGGGTGTGGGGTGGGGGGGGGAGGGATCTCAGATTTATTTGTTTTTTTGTTTTCGGTGGGGGTTTTGTTTGTTTGTTTGTTGTTGTTTGTTTTGGTGTTGTTTTTGTAGTTGTTTTGTTGTTGTTGTTGTTGTTGGGTTTTTGGGTTTTTTTTTGGGGGGGTGGGGGGGTGGGGGGGGTCTTTTGCTTTTGTTTGGTCAGGTGAGAACCCCATACCCCCACCCCCACCTCCGCCCCCCACCCCACATCCCCACCTATTGTGTCTCAACCAGTAGCATTGCCGAGGGAAAAATTAAAATTAAAAAAAAAAAATTAAAAAAGAAGAAGAAGAAGAAAAAGAAACACACAACGACAAAAAAGAAAAAAAAGAAAAAAAGGTTGCACAATATATAGACAGACAGACAGGCAGACAGACAGACAGACAGACAGACAGAAAAGTAAGAAACAAACAAAAAATGAAATAAATGAATGAATGAACGAACGACCGAATGAATGAATGAATGAATGAATGAGTGAACAAACAAACGAATGAATGAATGAACGAACGAGCGAATGAATGAATGAATGAATGAATGAATGGACGAATGATTAATAAATTAATCGGAGAATAACAAAATTTGGAAAGAAAAAAAAAAAAGAAGAAAAAACCAACCGTAAAGGACAAACTGACTGTCAGACAGACAGACAGACAGACAGACAGATAGCAAGGATGACAAAAAGGTCTAAAGAAATGACGTAACCTCGTCACCATTACCAAGTCTCTCCAAACACTGTACAGGAATCAGAATAGGACTGACTGGCCAAGATGCAAACACAATACAACTCATCTTTCTTTCCTGACTGACTGACCTTTCTCTGTCCTTTTCCATTGGCTGCCAACAGCAGATTCGTAGACAGATGACAAAAGGTCACAACAGATTTCTCTGGGTGAAATTCGGGCTGCTCTCCCCAGGGAGAGCGCGTCGCTACACTGACAGCGCCACCCATTTTTTGTTGTTGTTGTTGTTTTTCTGCCTGTAATTTTATTGGTTTTCCTATCGAAGTGGATTTTTTTTTTTTTTTTAAAGAATGTTGCCAGGGACAACCCCTTTATTGCCGTGGGTTCTTTTTACGTGCGCTAAGTGCGTGCTGCACACGGGACCTCGGTTTATCGTCTCATCCGAATGACTAGCGTCCAGACTAAGCGCGTTGGGTTATGCTGCTGGTCAGACCAGGCATCTGCTTGGCAGATGTGGTGTAGCGTATATTATGGATTTGTCCGAACGCAGTGACGCCTCCTTGAGCTACTGATACTGATACTGATACTAGCGTCCAGACTACCACTCAAGATCTAGTGGAGTGGAGGGGGGGGGGGGGAGAAAATACTAGGCGACTGCTGGTGCGATTCGAACTTGTGCGCTCAGATTCTCTCGCTTCCTAGGCGGACGCGTTACCTCTAGGCCAACACTCCGCTATAAAACATGATGGACTGACGACACTGCAGAATGGACAGGAAACCCATTTGCAGAGACCCAGGCTTTGACAC
This sequence comes from Babylonia areolata, assembly GCF_041734735.1. Classification (NCBI taxonomy): domain Eukaryota; kingdom Metazoa; phylum Mollusca; class Gastropoda; order Neogastropoda; family Buccinidae; genus Babylonia; species Babylonia areolata. The sequence goes on from NC_134905.1 coordinate 19,311,859, forward strand.
ACAGCTGAAATGAAATTATGGTGCTTAGAGCCTCGCCGACCACTAAGGCCATCTCAAGGCTATCGCCACGTTAATACCTACCACAAGGGTAAAAAAAACAACCGAACAATAAAAACAAGTCACCACTTTAAGCTTTCCAGTGAAAGTTAAAAAAAAAAAAAAAACCTTCCATAGTTTAAAACCTTCAAATCTGATTAAAAATGTTCACTTCTTTCAAGAAGTCCATCAACGCCCATGGAGGGATGTCACGAAACAGGGTCTTCAAAGAAACCGCCGTGTAATGTCTGTGTCTAACGTCATGCAGATCCCCAACAGTCAAGGAGCACGTGTTTCACGGTGAGAGGCTCATCACAGGGAATACATCAAGGGGCCTCTTCCCCCTTCAACAAGTAAGAATGAGAAGAAAAAAAAGAAAGAAAAAAAGTGTGCCCCCGCATGCAGTCTGCAAAGCACAGACACACAGCTGGCCTGGAGGAATATGGTGAACAATTCTTCTGTGCAGTACCTCCCCCAATGACAACACAGAGTTGAAGGAGAGTAAGAAGAATATCAACATCAACAACAACTTCACATAGTTGAACAAGAAGAGTAAGAAGACGAACAACAACAACTACAACAGCAACTTCAAAGAGTTGAAGAAGAAGAAGAAGACGAACAACAACAACAACAACAACAACAACAACAGCAGCAGCAACTTCACAGAGTTGAAGAAGAAGAAGAAGACGAACAACAACAACAACAGCAGCAACAACTTCACAGAGAAGAAGAAGAACAATCACAACAACAATACAAACAACAACAACAACTTCATAGACGTTGAGGGAGAACAACAACAACAACAACAACACAAACAACAACAACAACAGCAACTTCAAAGAGTTGAAGAAGAAGAAGACGAACAACAACAACAACAACAACAACAACAGCAACTTCAAAGAGTTGAAGAAGAAGAACAACAACAACAACAACAACAATATCAGCAACATCACAGAGTTGAATAAGAAGACAAAAACGAACAACAACAACAACGACAACGACAGCAACAACAACAACAAGAGCAACTTCACAGAGAAGAAGAAGAACAATCACAACAACAATACAAACAACAACAACAACTTCATAGACGTTGAGGGAGAACAACAACAACAACAACAACACAAACAACAACAACAACAGCAACTTCAAAGAGTTGAAGAAGAAGAAGACG
>NC_134905.1:19318065-19333065 GCF_041734735.1 Babylonia areolata
TTTTTTTTCTTTTCTTTTTTTTTCTGCCCCATCATCTGCACCGTTTCAGTGGCATTACTCCCACGCCGCTCATTTAGATTCCCCCATACACGGCCACACCCGGGTTCGTCCGTCGCAGTCCCAGCGTCGGCAGTCCACAGGGAACCATCGATGTTAGGCCGCCAGGAGGCCACACACCAGAGGAGACCCTGCACTGCTGCTGAGTCACTTCGGTGGTGTTCAGTGGTGCCTGTTCTGTTTTAACGTACTTAGGACACCACCTACTAAGCCCCCTACTAACGACAATAATGGCTTAGTCGTAAATAGCGAATACTTAAGATACTTAATTTCTGTATAGAATCAGCAAAGCTTTCCATCAGACAGTCGTGATACCTTTTTTTCTTTTTTTTTTTCAACATTAACACTTGTATGAACATTAAAACTAGATAAAATGTTGTTCCAGAGACACCCACCAGAGTAAGTGAGACTAGATTTAAATTAAACAAATCAAGTCTAGGTAGCGGTACCATGATCTTGTTGATGTCGCGGAGAGAGAGAGAGAGAGAATGCGAATGCGAATGCGAAATGTTTGTTCAAATTTAGGCCTAAGCCCCTAATTGAAGGGGAAATCATACACAAAACAAACAATCAAAATTACAATAACACAGTGTCTAGTATTTGATCTTAACATAATTATTGTCATGAAAATTCAAATTGATACTATGATTTAAGTTACAGCCGTACGTAATCGTTTCAAGGCATAGTAAATGTAGAACGCAACATTACGCAAAATAATTTCATTTCTAGATGACATAAGCAAATTAAATCTAAAGCGACATGGGCTATTATAAAACGTAGGTAAGAGAGAGAGAGAGAGACAGAGAGAGAGAGACAGAGAGAGACAGAGAGAGAGAGAGATTCGGATGATTTATTCATATAGGTCATTGCCCCACATGTTGGGGTGCAGTAAACAACATTACTAAACATGCGATTGCACATGCGAAACAATCATCAAAGGAATTATGATATCATTATTGATCTTAACTTAAATGCTTTATATATGTAAATGGACAAATTCTTTACAATGGTTTCTTTATTGGATGCCATCAGCAGATGATTTGGAAACTTAAAATACTTTGGTGGAATATACTGTTCTCTTAATTTACTTAAAGCAGTACAATATAAAATAAAGTGTAAGTCATCTTCAAAACCACTTCTACACAGAGGGCAATTCAACTCAACCACAGTATGCTTTCTGTACAGAAAATAACGTTGAGCAATTTCTGAAATACCTCATCTAAATCTTGCCATTATGAACTTTAAATGTTTGTCTAAGCTAATTTGCAAGTACGTTTTCACTTCATGAGTAGTACAAAATGTTCTGTACATTTCAAACCGGTCGCTGTCTTCCATATGTGAGTTCTATTCCTGCCACCCCATACAAACAATCAATCTTTCTTTAAAATCAGTGAGAAACCGTTTAATTTCCTGGACACCTTGATTCATCCATACATAATTATCCAAAACCAAACTGGTATAATTTACATCGAATATTTGACGCCCAATTTCTTTTGCCTTTTTTGATCTAAACCATGTAATATTCTGTAGGCTTTACGTGGCAGAGAGAGAGAGAGAGAGAGAGAGACACACACACACACACACACACACACACACACACAGATAACTACAACAAAAAAATCGGTCAGGACACAAACGCAGTGTGATGTAAACAAAGAGCTAGGGTCTCTTGGCAAAACAACAGCCATCACAGTGGACAATCACAGAGAGAACAGATTTCATGTCTGTGGAGTTCAGCGACTGTTCCCATAATTTCTCTCTCTCTCTCTCTCTCTCTCTCTCTCTCTCTCTCTCTCTCTCTCTTCTCTCCTTATTTTCATCGTCTGCTCATTTATCATCTCACCCCTCCTCCCCCTCCTCTCACCCCCTCCTCTTCCTCCTCCTCCTCCTCCTCCTTCTTCTTCTTCTTCTTCTTTTCTTCCCCCTCCCCCTCCTTCTCTTTATTATTTCTTCTTCTCCTTCTTGTTCTTGTGCCTCTTCTTCTTCTTCCACACCTCCTCCTCATATTTCTACTTCTTCTTCTTTTTCTTCGTCTTCTCCTCCTCCTCCTTCTCCTCCACCTCCACTACATATCTCTTCTTCTTCTTGTTCTTCTCTTCCTCCTTCTCCTCCTCCTCCTACTCCTCCTTCTCTTCCCCCCTCCTCTTTCTCCTCTTTCTTCTTCTTCTTCTTCTTCTTCTCTTCCTCCCCCTCCCCCTCCTCCCCTTCCTATTTCTTCTTCTCCTTCTTGTTCCTCTCCTACTCCTCCTCCCTCTCTTCCTCCCCCCACCTCCTCCACCTCCTATTTCTTCTTCTTCTTGCTGTTGTTGTTGTTCTTCTTCTTCTTCTTTTGCTCCTCCTCCTGCTCCTCCTGCTCCTCCTTCTCCTTCTTCGTCTTCTTCTTCTTCTCGTCTCTTCCTCCGCCTCCTCCTCCTTCTTCTTCTCCTTCTTCTTGTTCTTGTTCTTCTTCGTCTTCTACTTCTTCTTTTCTTCTCTTCCTCCTCCTCCTCCTTCTTCTTCTTCTTCTCTTCTCGTCTCTTCCTCCTCCTCCTCCTCTTTCTTCTTCTTCTTCTCGTCTCTTCCTCCTCCTCCTCCTCCTCCTTCTTCTCGTCTCTTCCTCCTCCTCCTTCTTCTTCTTCTCCTTGTTCTTGTTCTTGTTCGTCTTCTACTTCTTCTTCTTCTCTTCCTCCCCCTCGTCCTCCTCGTATTTCTTCTTCTGCTGCTCCTCCTCCTCCTTCTTCTTGCCGTTGTTGTTGTTGTTGTTCTTCTTCTTCTTATTATTATTATTATTATTATTTTCTTGTTGGTTCTCTCTCTCTCTCTGTCACGATGCTGCTTTTCATTTTGCACACGTCTTGACAGTTTGCGCACGGCTCACGTTCATTATTTTGCACACGTGACTGAACTTTTCAGGGGCTCATTTCCTTTCTATCACGACCGTTTATTTATAATGGCTGGCTGTGGCGAGCTGTTTCCTTGTTTGTGAAAAAGAAATGTGAAGTGATGGCCTAGAGGTAAGAGAATCTGAGCGCACTGGTTCGAATCACGGTACAGTCGCCAATATTCCCCCCCCCCCCTTCACTGTACCTTGAGTGGTGGTCTAGACGCTAGTCATTCGGATGAGACGATAAACCAAGGTCCCGTGTGCAGCATAGCACTTAGCACACGTAAAAGAACCCACGGCAACAAAAACGGTTGTCACTGGCAAAATTTTGTAGAAAAATCCACTTCGATAGGAAAAACAAATAAAACTGCACGCAGGAAAAAATACAAAAAAAAAAAAAAAAAAAATGGTTGGCGATGTAGTGTAGCGACACGCTCTCATTGGGGAGAGCAGCCCAGATTTCATACAGAGAATTCTGTTGTGACAACAACAACAACAACAACAACAACAACAGCAAAAAAATCATCCAGTCACGCTCATGATGGATTTCCTATCGTTCTATCATAGACTGGTAACATCTCTGGTGTCTCGAATAAGACTAGATGCATTCAAGACAAAGTTTAGCACACAAAAAACGTTTATTGCGTTTGTGGTAAACAGCTCACAAAAAAAAAAATTAATAAAATAAAATCAGTGTCAAACGATTGCCAGGTTCCTTCCAAAGTCATGTAAAATTAGAACATTTTCGGAACAAAACATAAAAGAAATTATGTCCAACCAATTACTGTTGATTGAAATTGCTGAATCCCTGTTACACAGTCCTGTAGGAGTGTTGCTGTGATGCAATCTTCCGATATTGAATTTTAATGATTTTTTTTTTTTTTTTTCATTTTAATATTGGTGTTTTTGTTGTTAATTTATTGCCGTTACACAGATATTTACGAATTGTTGATTCCATTGTTCTAGTTTAACCCTTTTTTTTTTTTTTTTGTCTTAGTATCCCCTTTAACTACCATCACCAACCCCAAATCACACACACCACACACACACACACACACACACACACACAAACATGACACGTCTAATATCACTCAAAGTGAAAAGACGTTAAATTTAGGATAGAATGGAAATGCTCATGTTTGGGTTCGAAATTTTCCCTTTTGGGAGGGGACAGAGAGGGGTGGGTGGGTGGGGGTGGGTGGGGGGGGGGGTTCGGTTGGTGGCGGGGCGGGGAGGGGGTCCGGGGTGGGGGGGGGGGGGCGTGCTTTTCAGTTCGGACATGTGGAAGCCAACTTTAAAAAAGAAAAGAAAAAAAAGATTACCCATAGTGCCGCGCTGCTTGCTTGTTGTCGTTTTAACTAGCTGGATACCGGATTTAGAAGCAAAGAAGACGGGTGCAATAGCTTAACTCTCTCCATACGAACGGCGAAAGAGACGACGTTAACAGCGTTTCACCCCAATTACCATCATCAAAATATTGCAAGCGGAAGGCTCTTATACTGAAGAGGTGAATGTTCACAAAGAATACCACAGTTCTGACGACGGAAGCTAAAGGTTGGGTCATTCAGATACCCACTGGACATCCGAGGGGTCTGTGTAGAGGAGAAGAGAGGACTGGCCGTACTGAGTGAGTTAATGGTTAAATCGTTGGACTTTCAATCTGAGGGTCCCGGGTTCGAATCTCGGTAGCGGCGCCTGGTGGGTAAAGGGTGGAGATTTTTTACGATATCCCAGGTCAACATATGTGCAGACCTGCTCGTGCCTGAACCCCCTTCGTGTGTATACCGCAAGCAGAAGATCAAATACGCACGTTAAAGATCCTGTAGTCCATGTCAGTGCTCGGTGGGTAATGGAAACAAGAACATACCCAGCATGCATGGTCCCGAAAACGGAGTATGGTTGCCAACATGGCGGGGTAAAAATGGTCATGCATGTAAAAGCCCACTCATGTACATACGAGTGAACGCGAGAGTTGCAGCCCACAGACAAAGAAGTAGAACAAGAAGCAGGACTATGTGTGTTATACATATGTATGTGTACATAACTACATGCATGTATATGAATGTGTATTGTGTATGCGTGTGCGTGCGTTTATCTAGGTTTGTGCCTGCCTATGTGTGCGTATGTGTTAGGGTAGCTGTTAGATACACATTTATGTTAAAATGTATGTATGCAGCGTGTGTGTGTGTGTGTGTGTGTGTGTGTGTGTGCGCGTGTGTGTGTGTGTGTAGTCACATTTTGGTGTGTGTATGTAACATAGATATGATGTTTTATGTTAACAAAAGCGTTTTTGTAAAGCACCTAGAGCAGATTTCTGGATAGTGTGCTATATAAGTATCCATTATTATTAATTATTATTATTATTATTAAAGAAGGAAAATAGCAGTTCAAAATAATCTTGAAATGTTTTCAGTAGTGATGTGACTATGTCGGTATTTCTGGAGCTGTGGCAATGAATTGCTATTCTTAGCATTTTGTCCTTTCGTGCCTGTCTTTTGTGTATGTGTGAATGTGTGTCTTCATGTTTTACATTTATTTGCTTATTTATCATCATTGTTGTCTTATTTATTTATTTATCTATTTATTTATTTATTTATTTATTATTATTATTATTACTACTTTTTTCATTTTATAATTATTATTTATTTATTTATTTATTTATCTATCTATGTATTTATTTACTTATTTATGTACGCTTATCTATTATTTATTCACCTTTTTTTTTTCTCTCAAGGCCTGACTAAGTAAGCGCGTTGGGCTACGCCGCTGGTCAGGCATCTGCTTGGCAGATGTGGTGTAGCGTATATGGATTTGTCCGAACGCAGTGACGCCTCCTTGAGCTACTGAAACTGAAACTGAAACTGAAACTCGTGTGTCTGTCGCTGTGTCAGCGAAAATGAAGAGATTGTAGCGTTGACCCCATTTCTCTGTGCAGGCGTCAAAGGGGAGTGAAAGGGTTAATTGAGGTGAAAGTGTTCTCGATGGCTTCTGAAACCTAGCGAGTGTTGTGGGCAAGAATATTTTGATCCACTTCTTAATCTAATATATATATATAGTTAGTTAGTTAGTTAGTTAGAAGACGTCATGTAAGTTCAGAAAGATGACGTAAAAATAGCATTACGTCACCTGTTATAAGTGTAGTAATGTGACCAAGCTGCTGGGTGGCAGCGAAAATTCAGATTTTGTTAGGGTTTTTTTTTTTTTTTTGTTTTTTTTTTTGTTGTTGTTGTTATTGTTTTTTTGTGTGTTTTTTACAAAATAGGTGTTGGTTTTCAACTTTGTTTTATTCATTTTATATATATATATATATGGAAGGAAGGAATTTTTGTTTAATGTCCCGTCACACATATCGGTGATTGAAGACATTTTGTAAAAGTATTTATGAATACATCTGAGTATTATCTGTTAGAAGGGGTGGGAGATGTGGATGAATGGAGGGTTTGGGGAAACTGGGCAAATGAGAGTAAAAATGTGGGTGAAATTTGAAAGAAAAACAAAACAAACAAACAAACAAAAAAAAACCCTCTAAATACAGTTACAGGAAATTACTTAAAGGACTTCGTAAAAGAGAAGTCGTTAAACTGACAAGCGAAACAACTGATAATGAATGCAAAAAGTCAAAAACATCAACGTTCTCAGTCACTTGTGAAGACACACTTTTGTGTACAAAAGGCTTCATCAAGCTACAGTGAAAAATTATATGCTCAATTGTCAGGTTATTAAAGCATATACACTTGACATTAGAACAATACTTGGTCCGTAATGAATTTGATAATAGTCTGAGAGCTAAGCTCAGAATTGGTCTGCGAATCGGACCAAAGTCTGAGAGAGTCAACTGACGAGGTTTTAGACTTGAATTCAAGCACCTATAAAAGTCTCTTTCTAGTATATTGCTTATTTCCTTGTATGACAATGGGCAATATACTTTTATACTATCTATATGATTTTTTGCTCCCCTTTTTGCTGCCCTATCTGCTTGGTCGTTATAACGGAATCCAGTGTGGGATGGTATCCAACAAAAATCAACATTTGTACCCTTCACAAATAGGGAGTGCAATAAATACCTAATTTCAAAAAATAAATCTTCTCTTTGATTATTCTCAAAAAGGAGCAAACCTTTTAAGACAGATTGAGAATCAACACAAAATAGGATATTACTTATTATGATTGGTATATCAACAAGATGATTTAAAGCCATAAGGATGGCCACCAATTCAGCTGTAAAAATTGAATGTCCCTTACCTAAATAATATGATTTTTCTGTTTTTAGTTCAGGAATGACAAAAGCAGATCCTGCACTGCTATCATCCAGGACTGAGCCATCAGTGTAAACTTTTAAATGATAATCAAAATTTTCTTCTAATTCAATTCTGACAGATGCTGCTATTATATGTGGAGATTCTCCTTTTGTTGTGTCAGAAGCACATATGTTGACGTTTGCTTTTGTTAACTCCCAGGGAGGGACAGGTGGCACCAGAACACGAGGTGCCATATCATGCAAATCAATGTCTGAAGAATTTAAAATATCTGACACATATGTGCGAATGGTTTGTAGATTTGAATTATTTTGTGCATTTTTTGGAAAATCAATATCAGACCTAATATTTAATTCCTCAAAATCATCCACTGCTGTACATCTCACAATATATTTAGCAGAACTTAATTTTCTGATTTCATCTAGTGGTAGAATACCCGCAAGCTTATAGGCTTCTGAGGTCTTAGTATGCACAGGTACCCCTAAAGCCAGTTTCACAGCTTTACTGTCAATTATTCGCAGCTTCTTTAGGAACGTCGGCGGGGCAGAAAAGAAAATTTCTTGACCGTAGGTCAATCTTGATCTTACGAGAGATGTCGCTAAATGTAAAAGAATTTTGGAGTCTTGTCCCCAAGGAGAGTGACTTATAAATTTTTAAGAAATTTAAACTTTTAACTGCTTTAGTCACCATTGAATCAATGTGTTTCTTCCAGTTTAGTTTTGAAGTAAATAGGATCCCAAGAAATTTGATTTCCGACTTGAAAAATATTTCACGTCCTCCTAAAAAAAACCGTGGTAGTTTGCTGGGATTATAACCATTATTAAAGAGGATCAAATGTGTTTTTTCTACAGAAAACTCAAAACCATTAGATTGCATATAGCTACTCAGTCTATCGAGTTCACCCTGAAAATGTTTCTGTACATAATTTATGTAATGTAGGCTTGTCCTTTTCCTCAAGGATGTCTGAATCCATATAGCAATATCATCAGCATATTGAGCCAGCTTGGTAGATGATGAAAAACATGTATGTAAATCATAAAGCATAATGTTGAACAACAATGGAGAAATAATGGAACCCTGCGGGATTCCCATGTTTATAGGCCTAGAGGTTGATAAAGTTACTCCCACTTTTGCCACTATATATCTCCCACTTAAAAAGGATTTAACATAGTCATAAACATGACCCGACAGACCAATTTGTTTCAGCTTAAATAACAGTCTGCTATGCCACACTCGGTCATAAGCTTTAGTAAGATCGAAGAAGGACGCAAGGATACTTTTTCGCTTAGAAAACTGTTTTTTAATTTGGGTAGTGAGACGGGTCAGATGATCAATTGTAGATCTTCCTTTCCGGAATCCAGTTTGAGCTGACGGAATTATGTTATTTTTGTCACAGTAATACACCATTCTAATATTTACAATTTTCTCCATGACTTTCCCAACGTGGGAGGTAACCGAAATAGGTCTATAACTCGAAGCTTCTTTTCGAGGTTTACTCTGTTTTAATACAGGAGTTACAATGGAAGTTTTCCATACCTCAGGGATTTGTCCACATTCCCAGCACTTTTGAAATAATGTATGTAATATAATCAACCAGTTTTCTGGCAAATGGTTTAACATGGTGTAAGATACTACATCCTTACCAACTGACACATTTTTGTTACTCAACAAATGAATAGCGTTCTTTACCTCATGTAAAGTTATTGCCGAATTGATTGTATTATCATTTTGTGGGGTAGGATCTCTATATTTGTCACTGATTTCTTCTTCCTCTCTTAAAGTCTTTTGTTTAGTTGACAAACTATCTACACTGCCTGTTTTAGAATACATACAAACAAATTCTTCAGCCTTCTCTTGAGGGGACAGAAACACTTTATCTTTTGTTTTAATAGGATAGTCTTGGAGAACAATGCCTGATTTCATTTCTTTCATTTTGGCCCACACTTTCTTCATATCCTTATGGTCAGATACTTCATTCAAACAGAATTGTGACCAGTATTGTCTTTTTTCTCGGGCTATGATTCTATTCGCCTTGATTTTTGTGTAACACATTTCTTTATGAGCGGCTTCTTTTACATCTTCATCACGTACTTTTCTGAGTTTCAACCATGTTAGGTATGCTAGTTTCTTTGTATTTACAGCCTCCGCACATGCATCATTCCACCAAACATTTCCAGAAAAAATGTCACTCCTCTTTGAACCTTTTTTGGGAATTGCTATTTCAGCAGCTCCAATAATTGATTTTTGAAAGTTGTTATAAAAAACATTTAAATCTTCACAAAAAATTTCACTTTCAGAAATGTTCGTAAGATAGTTTTGAAATGTTTTCCAGTTTGCATATTTGTAATTGAATTTTGGGATTTCGTCTTCTCCGCTGTATTTAGATATATTACAATCCTTAAAAGACAGTGTGATTGGCACATGATCACTGCCTAGTGGATCATCCCCAGTATCCCACTGTACTGTTAAAGCTAGAGATGGTGATATGAAGGTTAGGTCAAGTGCCGATGCTCTATGATGAGCCACATCTGGGATACGTGTAATCCTCCCATCGTTAAGTAAATGCAACGATGAATCAACAATATTTTCAACAAAGTCAGGATGAGATATTATTTGACAATCACTATCCCAGAAGGGAGCATGGGAATTAAAATCTCCCCCGACGATCCATCTTTCTTTTGAGCAATTTAATGTTCGCAACCAATTTGTATTTTGCTTACTTGGACCTTTGGGATAGTAGACTGACGCAAAATGTATGATTTGATTATTAGAGACATGCAATTTTACAAACGTAGCTGACATCTTTTCAGTATAGTTAGAAATAGGAGATGGATGGACACTTGCGTAATTCAAACCACATTGTACGTAAATAGCTGTACTAATCTTGTCAGAATCCTCGCTTATATGATAAACCGGAGGATAATAATAACCTTTCAGATTCGGTAACTTATTTTTAGTAACATTCAATGACTGAAAAAGGAGAATATGATGAGAATTTTCAAAAAGGTAAGCACGCAGATTATCAATATTTGTACTCAAAGAGCGGGAGTTCCATTGCAAGACTGATAGATTCCTACATGTTATTTGCAACTTCTTAGTCATTTATCAGCTAGAATGAATCGTAGAAAAAAATATCATTAGATAATGAGATATCCGAATTTAAAACTAAGATAATGATAGATAAAGGGCCTTATACTATAAAAATACAAGGTGATGAGGTGTTCTTCGTGTAGACAATGTGATGACTGATTTGATGCAATGTTAGGTAGTTAACAAGCTGTAGTTTCATCTCCTCGGATGACGACGTAAAAAGGTCTTTATATAGACCAGTCGTTGTCTCCGCTGATGACGACCTCTGGTAGTCATACAGTCCAGGTGTTGTCTCCCCAGATGGCGACGTCTGGTGGTCGTCATGCAGACTAGGTGATGACTGCTTAGATCGTGATGTTATGTATTCATGTGGACTAAGTGATGACTGTTCTGATGATGACGGCAGGTGGTGGTCATGTGTATCAGGAGTTGTCTCCCCAGTTGGCGCCGTCAGGTGGTCGTCATGTAGATTATGTAATGTCTGCTGAGGTGATGCTGTTGGAAGGCTTTCATGTATACCCGATGATGTCTTTACAGATGACGACGTCAGGTGGTCATCGTGTAGAACACGTGAAGCATTTTCAGATGATGATGTCATATGGTCATCGTGGAGAACAGGTGATGGCTCCTCTGATGACGATTTCAGAAGGTATTCATGTAGATCAAGTGATGTCTCCTCCGATGACAATGTCAGATGACCGTCTTGCAAACCAGATGATGTCTCCTTAGGTGACAATGTCGGGTGGTCGTCATGTAGAATAGGTAATGTCTCCTCAGATGATGATGGCAGGTGGTTGTTGTGAAGATCAGGTTTTGTTGCAGATGACAAATGGACGTCATGTAGACCGGAAGTTTTACGTTCTGATGATACCGTGTAATCATCATATACATTTTTCAACATTAATTTTCCATCAAAGACCTCAGTCTGTGTTGACACACTGTCATAATGTACATCTGTCTGTGTAGACTTGGAACACAGTTTATGATAAGCTTTAACAACTTCTGCATATGATTTCTTTTTTTCGCACACATTTTGATTCGTATTCAACCTTGCCTGTCGAAGTGCTTCTTGAAATGAAATGTAAGTTTTAGATTTCAGTTTATTCGCTTCTCTTGCGACGATTTTGGCCGGACATCCATGGAAAGCAGCTGAATGGTCTCCCTTGCAGTTCCAACAAAACCTTTCAGCAGTACATTTGTCTCGAGAATGAGACGACTGTCCACATCTGCTGCATCGATGAGTATTGCTGGAACAATATTTTTTAGTGTGATGTAACAATTGACAAAAAGTACATCTTACGACTGGAGAACAATATGGATATATTTTTAAATGGACATTTTCAAAGCTTAGTTTTTCTGGAAGGTCATGAAGTTTGAATGTTATCACTGTCGCTGGTCTCCCGTTTTTCAGATGGATTTTCCGACTGTCACTCACAATAGGTATAGTGGAAAGAAAGCTGGTGTCAACTTCTCGGAAAACTATTCCCACTGTTTTCGGGTCAGGTTTTGAAGCTAAGACAGAAATGCCCGCGATGCTTTGCGTCTGTAACAACTTCTTACGTTGTCTCTCGTTTTTACACTGGACGTAAAAACTATTATTTCTCAGTTTTGTTACAGATTCCACCTCTCCAACTACAGACTGGATGGCTTTTTTATGGTAATGTGGATATAAATGTCGCAACTGGAGAGAGTCATTTCCCGAATCTTTTAATAAAACAAGAAACCGTTCTTCTGTGTTTAACTGATCAGGTGAAAAGGATGATTGTTGATACTTGAGATGTACTTGTTTTGAAGGAGTGGTTACTGTCAGATGTTGTTCATTCTTTCCCCATTTAAATTCCATCATAATAATGACGCAAACTGTATAGACGACGTCGCCTCATCCAGTTACGTCAATGCAAGACGTCATATTCAGGTTTAAAAAAAAAAAAAAAAAAAAAAAATCTATAACAAACCCAAAAGGGTTTGGGGGAAAAAAAAGAAAGAAAGAAAAAAAAGGGTTAACACACAAAGAACAAAGTAAATACTGATTTCGGCTTCGTGTTAATCGTGGCGTGTAATATTCTGGTAGAAGAGCACTGCTCCTAAAGAGGCCGCCGGTACAATGGCTGAAGTACAGCCACGAACACAGGTCGACGCACAAATGGACCTTGTAGCACTCTCCTACCGAATCCACCGCACAAAAAACTCCGATTTCACGTCACCAAAACACAGATGAATGGGGAAACGAATCTGATGATATTAAAAAGAAAACAATAACAGTTAAAAGATATTATTTTATGGCAGAGCTGTTTGTTCCTGCTGCTTGACGTTATCCATGGGCAGGTCACTCTCCATATATATATATATATATATATATATATATATATGTGTGTGTGTGTGTGTGTGTGTGTGTGTGTGTGTTTGAGAGAGAGTGTGTGTGGGCGCGCGCGCGCGTGTGTGTGTGTGTGTGTCTTCTCACAAAACAAAAGATGCATTTTTTTCTGGTGTTTTTTTTTTTCATACAGCAGTGTACACCAACAGCATATCTCAAACTCATCAGAACTTTTCATGCTCACTTAAACCACAACGCCACATAATTATCATGGGTTTTTAGGGAGGTTTTTAGGGTGGGTGTTCTGTGTGTTTTGTTGTTGTTGTTGTTTGTTTGGTTGGTTGGTTGTTTCTGTTTTTTGCTCTCTCTTTTTTTTCTTGTGTGTGTGTGTGTGTGTGTGTGTGTGTGTGTGCAGGTGTGAAGATGGATAAGCCCTTATGGAACCTAACCCCCACCCCACCCAATCCTCACCCCCCTCCCCCTCCCCCCCCCCCCCCCCCCGCCCCCCCAACCCCGCCCTCACCCACACAATAACCACACAGAAACACATAAGCATTTGTCTCTTTCGCACTCCTTCGGACTGATGATCGATTTCAGATTATCGTCTCCAAGGACAGGAGAAAAAAAAAGGGGGCGGGGGGCTGGGGGGATGGCGGGGGGTGGGGGGGGGTAATTCTGGTGTGTGTCACCTAACCTGTTTCTGTTGCCATGGTAAAATCAGTCAAACACGTAAAAACCCACTCGGTGTATGATTATGAGTGATCGTGGGAGTTGCAGCCCACGAACGAAGTAGAAGAAGAAGAAAACCTGAAAGACACTGTATATATATATATATATATATATATATATATGATAGTCAGTCTTGTCCGACTATGACCATCAGAACAGCAGAGGAGGCAACTGCTGTTCCGACTATTTGGGCTAGAATTTGATTATAGTGGAGAGTGTCTTGCCCAAGTTACATCCCCACTCTCTCGGCCAAGAGGGTTTTAGGACAGTCGGCGTTGGGATGGTTCCCAAAGGCCAACTGGCCCACAAGGCTGCAGCACTAAGAGCCAGTGCAATTTTGCCTCCTAGTTTGAGAGTCATAGTCCTTCACAAAAGACTAATCTGTAAATGATTTCCCATTGACTGGAGAAACCATTGATAATACAGCTCTTGCTTTGCTGTTGGCCCAAATGTAAAACTTATGTCAATCTGTGATATAAGCCGAGTGTTGGGCCGATATATATACATATATATAGTATACGTACACTTCACAGTGATGGCCTAGAGGTAACGCGTCCGGCTAGGAAGCGAGAGAATCTGAGCGCGCTAGTTCGAATCACGGCTTACCCGCCGATATTTTCTTCCCCTCCACTAGACCTTGAGGAGTGGTGGTCTGGACGCTAGTCATTCGGATGAGATGGTATACGGAGGTCCTGTGTGCAGCATGCACTGAGCGCACGTAAAAGACCTCAGGGCAACAAAAGGGTTGTTCGTGGCAAAATTCTGTAGAAAAAAAAAATCCACTTCGATAGGAAAAACAAACAAAAATGCATGCAGGAAAAAAATACACATACAAAAAAAGGGGGGGAGTGGGGGGTGGGGTGGCGCTGTAGTGTATCGACGCGCTCTCCCTGAGGAGAGCAGCCCGAATTTCACACAGAGAAATCTGTTGTGATAAAAAATAAAAATAAAAAAAAAGAGAGAGAAATACAAATACAATATTACCGTGCTCTGCTATCAGACAGCACTGTACAAGAAGTACCGTCATTACTCTAAAACAAGTCGCTACACTGTTGGCTCGCTCTGTTTTGCTTCAAGAAGTACCGTCATTACTCTAAAACAAGTCCCTACACTGTTTGCTGGCTGTGTGTTTGTGTTGTTGTGCTGCCCACCTTGTTGTACTGCGGTGAAACATGAACGACGTATCGCTGTCACATTCAACAACTTGAGCAGTTTCACCAGAGATGCCTACGAAAGATCCTCAGCATAAAGTGGCAAGACAGGGTCTCCAACCTCCAGGTCCTAGAGAGGAGCGGCCTGCCCAGCATCGAAAGCCTGCTGATCCAGTGCCAGCTGCGCTGGACAGGACACATTGTCCGCATGACAGACAGCAGGATCCCCGAAGAGGCTCCTGTATGGCCAGCTGAAGGAAGGCCACCGTGAACTTGGAAGACCCTGCAAGCGCTTCAAGGACACCTTGAAGACAAACCTCAAAACCTGTGACATAGACATCGCTTCCTGGGAAACTGATGTCCTTGACCGCTCTCGCTGGAGGATGCTGTGCTCTAGTGGCATAAAGACGTTTGAAAACAAGAGAACGCTGGCCATTAAGGAGAAGCGTGAGCGAAGGAAGCAGGGCTCAACTTCTGGAGACGTATTCCCTTGCAACACATGCGGGAAGTGCTGTGCATCCAGAATCGGTCTCTTCTCCC
>NC_134905.1:19335565-19340565 GCF_041734735.1 Babylonia areolata
GTTTTTGTTTCATCACGCCACTTTTTCGTTCCGTGTCTAAAACCGTTTACAACAGAATCAGTCCTTCTGAAAAGGAAGACATAGAAATACGAAGGCAATTATCTGTAATGCATCATCATCATCATCATCATCGTCGTCATCATCATCGTCTGATCATAAAAACAACATATAAAAGTGCAATCAACCCTTCTGAAAGGAAGGCATAGGAAAACAAAGGTTATTATCTGTAATGCATCATCATCGTCGTCGTCGTCGTCGTCGTCATCATCATCATCGTCATCATCATCATAAAAATGACTTATAAAAAGTGCAGAAGTACCTTGGTAGTAGATAACACGTGAGTGGGTGGGTCAGACTGTCACAGTGTTTCTCCTCATAGAGGATTCATCAGGTGTGACGTGCATGAAAGGTGCTTCCTCAGGTGTGACGTGTTTGAAATGTATGAAATGTCATTCATCAGGTGTGACGTGCATGAAAGGTGCTTCCTCAGGTGTGACGTGTATGAAAGGTGATTCTTCAGGTGTGAAGTGTATGACAGGTGATTCTTCAGGTGTGAAGTGCATGAAAGGTGATTCTTCAGGTGTGAAGTGCATGAAAGGCACTTATTCAGGTGTGAAGTGCATGAAAGGTGATTCTTCAGGTGTGAAGTGCATGAAAGGTGATTCTTCAGGTGTGAAGTGCATGAAAGGCACTTATTCAGGTGTGAAGTGCATGAAAGGTGCTTCTTCAGGTGTAAGTGTATGACAGGTGATTCTTCAGGTGTGAAGTGTGTGATCTTCAGATGTGAAGTGTACGAAAGGTGATTCTTCAGGTGTAAAGTGTATGAAAGGTGATTCTTCAGGTGTAAAGTGTATGAATGGTGATTCTTCAGGTGTGAAGTGTATGAAAGGTGATTCTTCAGGTGTAAAGTGCATGAAAGGTGATTCTTCAGGTGTGAAGTGCATGAATGGTGATTCTTCAGGTGTAAAGTGTATGAATGGTGATTCTTCAGGTGTGAAGTGCATGAAAGGTGATTCTTCAGGTGTAAAGTGTATGAATGGTGATTCTTCAGGTGTGAAGTGTGTGATCTTCAGGCGTGAAGTGTATGAAAGGTGCTTCTTTAGTATGATCTTCAGTGTGAAGTGTATGATCTCCAGGGTGTGAAGTGTATGAAAGGTAATTATTCAGGTGTGTCTCTGTGTGTGTCTGTGTCTGTGTCTGTGTCTCTCTCTGTCTGTATGTCTCTCTGTCTCTCTCTCTCTCTCTCTGCCTGCCTGCCTGTTTGTCTGTCTGTCTGTCTGTCTCTGTCTCTCTCTGTGTGTCTCTCAAAAAATGAATGAACAGAGAAATAAATAAATAAATAAATGAAAATAAGATGATAATAAAAAGATAATAAAATAAAATGAAATGAACAAATTTGAAAAAAATGTGCACACACACACACACACACACACACACACACACATATATATATATATATATATTCATACATATATATATATATATATATTCATATATATATTCATATATATATATATATATATATATATATATATATATATATATATATATATATATCATACATAGTTATATTCGCAGGGCTCACTGCACTGTGCAGTGGACAATAAACCTAAGCCTTGCACACACACACACACACACACACACACACACACATATATATATATATATATATTCATACATATATATATATATATATATATTCATATATATATTCATATATATATATATATATATATATATATATATATATATATATATATATATATATATATATATATATATATCATACATAGCTATATTCGCAGGGCTCACTGCACTGTGCAGTGGACAATAAACCTAAGCCTTGACTTCTTTCGTTTTCCATAAACATTTGACCAAAGGCGCTTACCATGTGCCATCCAGAGAATCCTTTAGGCTTGTCTTGTGACGTCCTCTTTTTGATCCTTTTTTTTTTTTTCCTTTTCTTTTTTATCATCCGTCCTTTATAGTTCCCATGTGGGTCATCATCTGCTATTTCTAATCTTGGGCTTTTCTTTATCAGCAGTTCTTTAAAGTCTCCTATGTGTTTATTTGGGGGGTTTTTTTGTGTGTGTTTTTTTCTTCTATTTCTTACCGATTCTGGTAATATTCCACCTCCACATTTCAAGAAAATGTCTAGACTATTGTTTTATTCGAAACACTGTTGTTGTTGTTTTTGTTTCTTTGTTTGTTTGTTTGCTTTTTGTTTTGTTTTCTTTAGTTTCTTGCTCGTGTTGGTTTTTGTGAGACATATTCTTAGATTCTTTAGCAACAGAGAGGGCTTTGCCAAATTATTGGGAGTATCTTTTGGGAGATATTTTTCTTATGATTCTTCTTAGTAAAAGAGAAGGCCCTGCCGAATTATGGGGAGTATCTTTTGTGAGATATTTTCTTATAATTATTCTTAGTAAGAGAGAAGGCCCTGCCAAATTATGGGAAGTATCTTTGTGAGATATTTTCTTATGATTATTCTTAGTAAGAGAGAAGGCTCTGCCGAATTATGGAGAGTATCTTTCGTGAGATATTTTTTATGATTAATCTTAGTAAGAGATAGGGCCCTACCAAATTATGGGAAGTATCTTTTGTGAGATATTTTCTTATGATTATTCTTAATAAGAGAGAAGGCTCTGCTGAATTATGGGGAGTATCTTTTGTGAGATATTTTCTTATGATTATTCTTAGTAAGAGAGAAGGACCTGCCGAATTATGGAGAGTATCTTTTGTGAGATATTTTCTTATATTCTTTAGCAAGAGATAGGGCCCTTCCAAATTATGGAGAGTATCTTTCGTGAGATATTTTCTTATAATTATTCTTAGTAAGAGAGAAGGCCCTGCCGAATTGTGGGGAGTATCTTTTGTGAATCATATTCTTAAATTATTTATCAAGAGAGAGTGCCCTGCCAAACTATGGGGAGTATCTTTTGCGAGATATTTTCTTAAATTCTTTTACTTTGTGAGACGTATTCTTATATTCTTTAGCAAGAGAGAGGGGTCTGCCAAATTATGAGGAGTATCTTTTGCGAGTTATTTTCTTAAATTCTTTTAGCAGGAGAGAGGGCCCTGCCAAAATTATAGTGAGCACCTCCTTGCTTTTATGAAAACGTTTCTCTTCAATCAGCAGCCTGAACTACCCAGGAAGTTCAATAAGCGATCTGGTGTGGTTATTTCTCCTGATCATTTTCTCTGTTTTGGGGTTTGCTAATTGCTCTCTCTCTGTGTGTGTGTGTGTGTGTGTGTGTGTGTGTGTGTGTGTGTGTGTGTGTCTGTGTGTCCGTGGTAAACTTTAACACTGACATTTTCTCTGCAAATACTTTATCAGTTGACACCAAATTAGGCATAAAAATAGGAAAAATTCAGTTCTTTCCAGTCATCTTGTTTTAAACAATTATGCACCTCTGGGATGGGCACACAAAAAATGAAGCCTAATTATACGCAAACTGCATTTACTGTTATATTTATATTTTTTGTATTTTCTAAACTTGGCACTTTGATCTGATATTCTGACCCAACAACAAGAGCAGTCATTATTATCATTTTCTGTTCAAACAGGAACTTGTTTTGCTAAGCATGGAAGTTTTATTTATTTTGCAAACGTTTTGGTGCAGATAGTAAAAAAAAGGGAAATTACTCTGTAATTAATGCCAGGGGACTTAATTTGCTTTAAACTGATCTTTCTCATCTTAAACATTACATTTTGAAATTATACTCAATGCATAAAAAGCTTGGATGTCTTTTTTAAAGTGTATCACAAGTGAGTCTTGAAGGCCTTGCCTCTCTTGTTTTATACTGTTCTGTTGCTGTCACCGACGGGGCCTGGTGAGTGGTATGCAACAGTACGTCATATTTTATTTCCAACGTGGGTGCAGGCCTTCCAAGTGGTATACGATACAAAGAAAGGAAAAACCGAACAAATTAGGTTGACTCATTCTTCTTCTTCGTTCGTGGGCTGCAACTCCTACGTTCACTCGTAAGCGCACGAGTGGGCTTTTACGAGCATGACCGTTTTTACCCCGCCATGTAGGCAGCCATATTCCGCTTTCGGGGGTGTGCACGCTGGGTATGTTCGTGTTTCCATAACCCACCGAACGCTGACATGGATCACAGGATCTTTAACGTACGTATTTGATCTTCTGCTTGCGGTATACACACGAAGGGGGTTCAGGCACTAAACAGGTCTGCACATAATTATGTTGACCTGGGAGATCGGGAAATTAAAAAAAATCTCTACCTTTTACCCACCAGGCGACGCTACCGAGATTCGAACCCGAGACCCTCAGATTGAAAGTCCAACGCTTTAACCACTTGGCTAATGCGCTTCTCAGGTAGCCAAAGTGTTGGTTGGAAGAAGGCGTCGAATCGGATGACATGTAGCGGGAACCATTTCTTTCGGAGGAGCAGTCATCAGGCTCTGTAGATTTCAATGAATCTAGAGAGAATATACAAAACAAAACAAAAAATTATAATAAATGAATAAATAAATAAATAAATTATCCGTCAGTTCCAGACAATGGCACCGCTCGGACAAAGAAAAACACACAGACAAACTTTCAGCTGGCGTGATTATGAGTCTGACGCACAGACTACGTTTTGTTGTTGTTGGTGGTGGTGGTGGTGGTGGTGGTGTGTGTGTGTGTGTGTGTGTGAGAGAGAGAGAGAGAGAGAGAGAGAGAAATAAGTCGACGCATTTGCCTCTCGTTGATTTCTGTTCTGCTTTTTTTCTCAATACTTCAAAAATAAATCGCCATTGTGCGTTATTATGTGTCTCAGAATGTTTAAAAAAAAGCAACAAAAAAACAAAACAAAAACAACAACAACAACAAAAAACCAGAGAAAACAGATAGCCATTAGGAGAATTGTTTTAATTAAGTCAGCGCCAGTAAGAACTGAGACCAGACGTTATCATAGCATTATTTGCTATAACGATGCTCTAATATGCCGACAGTTTAGTTGATTTTTTTTTAAATTAATTCTTTTTTTTTTTT